>NW_027507686.1:22694188-22801688 GCF_037356315.1 Lithobates pipiens
ACTGGGGAAGGGAGTTCCAGAGGATGGGAGAGGTTCTGGAGAAGTTCTGAAGGTTAGCATGGGGGGGGGGGGGGGGTTTACAAGGAAGCTAGAGAGGAAGATGTATTGGAGTGGACGATTTGAGGTGATATCTCAAGATGACATTGGTGAGGTAGCTGGGGGCAGTTTTGTGGATGGCTTTGTGGTTAGTATTTTTAATTGTATACATTGGGCCAGGGATGGGACTGGGTAATGGTCCCCCAGGTCACTCTTATGCCCCCTAAAAAGGCAGCACCGCTTCCGCCATAGACATTCCTAAAGGCTTCCTGATGAAGTCCAGGCACCAAGCGGATCCAAGTATCAGTCTCTTCTACCCCATCTCTCTCTCTCTTTCTCTCCTCCCCACCCCCTTTATCCCCTCTCTCTTTTTCTCTATCGCCCCCTCTCTCCCCTATATCCCCCCCCCTTTCTCTATCTCTTTCCCCCCTCTTTTATAATTTCTCTCTTCTGCTCACCCCCCCCCCCCCCTCTGTCTGTCCTCTCTCCTCTCTCTCCTCCCTCCTCTCTCTCTCTTCTCTCCCTTCCTCCCTCTCTCTCTCTCTCTCTCTCTCTCTATTTCCCCCTCTCTCCTCACACTTTATCTTCTCTCCTCTCTCTTCTCTCTCTCTCTCCTCTCTCCCCTCCCCCCCCTCCTCTCTTTTCCCCTTCTCTCTCTCTCTCTCTCCTCTCTTTCTCTCATCTCTCTGCTCTCTCTCCCCCTCTCTCTGTCTTCTCTCTCCCTCTCCCCCATTTCTCTCCCTTTCTCCTCTCCCCCCTCTCTCTCCTTCCTCCCCCCCCCTCCTCTCTCTCTCTCTCTCTCTCTCTCCCTCCCCCCCTCTCTTCTCTCTCCCCCCTCTCTCTTTCTCTCTCTCTCTCCCCTCTCTTCTCTCTTTTCTATCTCTCTCCCCCCCCCCCCCCTCTTTTTCTCTCCTCCTCCTTTTCTCTCCCTCTCTCTCTTATTTGCTAATAATCAACTTTTTATTCCTCTGAACATTTTTCTGCCAAGCTCTTCCCACGCTGGTGGATCCTTCCGGTAAGGGCGGATAAAGGGAACAGACACCAGCAATGTACCAGGTACACGGCACTTCCTGTACAATGATGGGAAATGTATTGGGCAACACTGAAGCTGTGGCTTTATGTAACAAGTCAGAGGCCGCTCTTCCTGTGTTCTTGGTGTTCAATACTCGCTAACCCTGGACTTTGCTCGGGCCAATCAGATCTCATCCACCTACTCTGTTCTGTTCACCATTCCCAGAGATAAGGCTAACCTGTTCTGGCCTTACTGGAAGGTCAATTATTTACTGGACTTGAAAACCGTGCATGGATCTTGTGTATGGGCCTTTGTGTGTCTATATGGACTTTTTTACCTTTTATTATTATAAAGTAAATGGAACAAATTGGGGGTAAAAGAATTGCTCTTCCAACCAGGGTTTGAGGCAAACTCCACCACCCCCAAGGCCGCCCAGCTCCCATTATTCCAGACAAAGCTGGAACGAGGGCTAGACAAAAGAGACGGCCACCTTGGCCACTTAAGCAGGATAGGGGTGCAAAAAGGGTCGAAGCTGCAACCTAGCCTGCTGATGTAGGTCACAGCTTATGGGGTGTGCGCTTATTCATTACAAGTACTGTTATAGCGCCATCAATTTATAGAGAGCTTTACATATTTATTATACATTCTCATCAGTCCCTGACCACAAGAAGCTTACAATCTAAGGCCTCTAACTCACATACTTACATTCATACTAGGGCCAATTAACCTACCAGCATGTAATTGGAGTACCCGGAGGAAACCCACACAGGCCCAGCAAGAACATGCAAACTCCAGGCAGGTAGTGTTATGATTGGGATTTTAACTGACAACCCTAGAGCCGCCCGGTGGAAGTGCTAACCACTTCGCCACTGTGCTGCCCACGCCCTTTGCCCTTGTCAACTTGGATACTAAAGGACCTTGTTCTGGCACTAATTGTTCCTTCAAATTCTCATCTCCCTAAGCAACCTAACTCAGTCCCCCTATAGTTCCAGGATAAGGTTCCTTAGTATTCAAAGCAATTGGCCAACAGCTGGAGAGGAAACACAAGCGCCAATCTTATGCCACATACACACACTCAGATTTTCCGACAACATGTGTTGGATGTGAGCTTGTAGGCGGAAAGTCCGACCTCGTGTATGCTCCATCGAACATTTGTTGTAGAACTTTCCGCCAACAGTTGTTAGGTAGCAGTTTCTCAAATTTTCCGCCAACAAATGTTTGTTTTTCGGAAAGTCCGATCGTGTGTACACAAGTCCGTTGCACAAAAGTCCACGCATGCTCGGATTCAACCACAAGCCGGAAGCAATCAGTCTTGTAAAACTAGCACTCGTAATGGAGACATCACTTACGTCTTGTACGTAACCACGTTCGTAATTGTTGGCCAACATTTGTACGACCGTGTGTATGCCAGACAAGTTGGAGCCAACAACCTTCGAACAAAAATCCACGGTTTTGTTGTCCGAAAGTCCGATCGTGTGTACGGGGCATAAGTGTAACTTGTATGAAGATTTAATACAAGTAAGGAAACTTGTACTCACAAAGTTTCCTCTCCAGCTGTTACCAAAGCCGCTTCTTGCTTTCTACTGAAGTACCACCAGTTTGCATGGACATTATGGACTCATTTCTGGAATTTTTTTAAATTGTTATTTATATTTTTATCACCCCTATATTTTGTTTATCTTGATTTATTGCCTCCATTGGTTCAGTTTGGGTCCTGTGGGCTCATACAGGAGCTTGTGGTTTTGTGCCAATCCTCTATGTGTTAAGCAATAGGCCAAAGTGCACCTCAATGCCCCCCCCCCCCAACCCCATGAGCTTTAAACCACTTTTGCAGCATAGCTTTCAGTTCCTATGGACCTGATTGACCCAACCCCCCCCCCCAAAAAAAAAATCCTCATGCCCCAAAAATCCCAACATGGTCCCCCCAAAGCTCCAGTACAAAGTCCTAAACACCCAATGTAAAGGCCAAAGTTCACCTCAATCCCACCGAACCCCAAAAGCTGTGAGCTACTTTACCAGCATAGGTTGCAGTTACTATGGACCTGATTGACCCCCCCCCCCCAAAATTCTCATGCCCCAAGTAACGTAACATAGCCCCCCCTTCCCCCATAGTGTCAGGACAAGGTTCTTTAGCACCTAAGGCATAAGATCAAAGTGCAACTCTATATCAAAACAAAACAAAAACCTCATGAGCTTTGAACCACTTCATCAACATTTGTTTCCGGCCCTATGGAGACCTTTAATTCTCATCCCCCAAGTATCCTACCACAGGTCCCCCCACACTGCCCCCAACCCCCAAGCTTTGAACCACTTCAGCTGCCTAAGGTATAGGTCCTATGGTACTCAAAGTCTTGTCCCCCCCTAACCTAACACAGCCTCCCATAGTGCCAGGATAAGGCCAAAGTGCATTTCTACCTCCCCCACCCCAAACCCCAAAAACATAAAAATGACTTCAGCAGAATAAGTTGCTGGTTCTCCCATTTTTACACCCCCATTCCTGCTAATACGCCCAAGGCAGCTGCCTCTTCTGCCTACTCCAGACCTCCCTCTTCACTTCCCCCGCAACATTCCTACCCTACAAACATTGCCTCTCACCCCAGATGAGCCCTACAGCTCCGTCACCACATAGGCACATGTTAGAATTTCAGTTTGATATTTAGACACATTTGGGGAAATTTGATAAAGCACCTCCAATTATTCCTATCTATGATCTGACTGCCTAACCAATCAGCATTTCTACTGGAGCAGATTCTAATCAGCAGTTCTACTGGAGCAGGTTCTATTCAGCAGTTCTACTGGAGCAGGTTCTAATCAGCATTTCTATTGGGGCAGGTTCTATTCAGCATTTCTATTGGGGCAGGTTCTATTCAGCATTTCTATTGGGGCAGGTTCTAATCAGTATTTCTACTGGGGCAGGTTCTAATCAGCATTTCTACTGGGGCAGGTTCTAATCAGCAGTTCTACTGGAGCAGGTTCTAATCAGCAGTTCTACTGGAGCAGGTTCTAATCAGCATTTCTATTGGGGCAGGTTCTAATCAGCATTTCTACTGGAGCAGGTTCTAATCAGCATTTCTACTGGGGCAGGTTCTAATCAGCATTTCTACTGGAGCAGGTTCTAATCAGCATTTCTACTGGAGAAGGTTCTAATCAGCATTTCTACTGGGGCAGGTTCTAATCAGCATTTCTACTGGAGAAGGTTCTAATCAGCATTTCTACTGGGGCAGGTTCTAATCAGCATTTCTACTGGGGCAGGTTCTAATCAGCATTTCTACTGGGGCAGGTTCTAATCAGCATTTCTATTGGGGCAGGTTCTAATCAGTATTTCTACTAGGGCAGGTTATAATCAGCATTTCTACTGGGGCAGGTTCTAATCAGCATTTCTACTGGAGCAGGTTCTAATCAGCATTTCTATTGGGGCAGGTTCTAATCAGCAGTTCTACTGGAGCAGGTTCTAATCAGCATTTCTACTGGGGCAGGTTATAATCAGCATTTCTACTGGAGCAGGTTCTAATCAGCATTTCTACTGGGGCAGGTTCTAATCAGCATTTCTATTGGGGCAGGTTCTAATCAGCATTTCTACTGGGGCAGGTTCTAATCAGCATTTCTATTGGGGCAGGTTCTAATCAGTATTTCTACTGGGGCAGGTTCTAATCAGCAGTTCTACTGGGGCAAGTTATAATCAGCATTTCTACTGGAGCAGGTTCTAATCAGCAGTTCTACTGGAGCAGGTTCTAATCAGCATTTCTATTGGGGCAGGTTCTAATCAGCATTTCTATTGGGGCAGGTTCTAATCAGCATTTCTACTGGAGCAGGTTCTAATCAGCATTTCTATTGGGGCAGGTTCTAATCAGCATTTCTACTGGGGCAGGTTCTAATCAGCATTTCTACTGGAGCAGGTTCTAATCAGCATTTCTACTGGGGCAGGTTCTAATCAGCATTTCTATTGGGGCAGGTTCTAATCAGCATTTCTACTGGGGCAGGTTCTAATCAGCATTTCTATTGGGGCAGGTTCTAATCAGCATTTCTATTGGGGCAGGTTCTAATCAGTATTTCTACTGGGGCAGGTTCTAATCAGCATTTCTACTGGGGCAGGTTCTAATCAGCATTTCTATTGGGGCAGGTTCTAATCAGCATTTCTACTGGAGCAGGTTCTAATCAGCATTTCTATTGGGGCAGGTTCTAATCAGCAGTTCTACTGGAGCAGGTTCTAATCAGCATTTCTACTGGAGCAGGTTCTAATCAGCATTTCTACTGGGGCAGGTTCTAATCAGCATTTCTACTGGGGCAGGTTCTAATCAGCATTTCTATTGGGGCAGGTTCTAATCAGTATTTCTACTGGGGCAGGTTATAATCAGCATTTCTACTGGAGCAGGTTCTAATCAGCATTTCTATTGGGGCAGGTTCTAATCAGCAGTTCTACTGGAGCAGGTTCTAATCAGCATTTCTACTGGGGCAGGTTATAATCAGCATTTCTACTGGAGCAGGTTCTAATCAGCATTTCTACTGGGGCAGGTTCTAATCAGCATTTCTACTGGGGCAGGTTCTAATCAGCATTTCTACTGGGGCAGGTTCTAATCAGCATTTCTATTGGGGCAGGTTCTAATCAGCATTTCTACTGGAGCAGGTTCTAATCAGCATTTCTATTGGGGCAGGTTCTAATCAGCATTTCTATTGGGGCAGGTTCTAATCAGCATTTCTACTGGAGCAGGTTCTAATCAGCATTTCTATTGGGGCAGGTTCTAATCAGCATTTCTATTGGGGCAGGTTCTAATCAGCATTTCTACTGGGGCAGGTTCTAATCAGCATTTCTATTGGGGCAGGTTCTAATCAGTATTTCTACTGGGGCAGGTTCTAATCAGCAGTTCTACTGGGGCAAGTTATAATCAGCATTTCTACTGGAGCAGGTTCTAATCAGCAGTTCTACTGGAGCAGGTTCTAATCAGCATTTCTATTGGGGCAGGTTCTAATCAGCATTTCTACTGGAGCAGGTTCTAATCAGCATTTCTATTGGGGCAGGTTCTAATCAGCATTTCTATTGGGGCAGGTTCTAATCAGCAGTTCTACTGGAGCAGGTTCTAATCAGCATTTCTACTGGGGCAGGTTATAATCAGCATTTCTACTGGAGCAGGTTCTAATCAGCATTTCTACTGGGGCAGGTTCTAATCAGCATTTCTATTGGGGCAGGTTCTAATCAGCATTTCTACTGGGGCAGGTTCTAATCAGCATTTCTATTGGGGCAGGTTCTAATCAGTATTTCTACTGGGGCAGGTTCTAATCAGCAGTTCTACTGGGGCAAGTTATAATCAGCATTTCTACTGGAGCAGGTTCTAATCAGCAGTTCTACTGGAGCAGGTTCTAATCAGCATTTCTATTGGGGCAGGTTCTAATCAGCATTTCTATTGGGGCAGGTTCTAATCAGCATTTCTACTGGAGCAGGTTCTAATCAGCATTTCTATTGGGGCAGGTTCTAATCAGCATTTCTACTGGGGCAGGTTCTAAATCAGCATTTCTATTGGGGCAGGTTCTAATCAGCATTTCTACTGGGGCAGGTTCTAATCAGCATTTCTATTGGGGCAGGTTCTAATCAGCATTTCTACTGGGGCAGGTTCTAATCAGCATTTCTATTGGGGCAGGTTCTAATCAGCATTTCTATTGGGGCAGGTTCTAATCAGTATTTCTACTGGGGCAGGTTCTAATCAGCATTTCTACTGGGGCAGGTTCTAATCAGCATTTCTATTGGGGCAGGTTCTAATCAGCATTTCTACTGGAGCAGGTTCTAATCAGCATTTCTATTGGGGCAGGTTCTAATCAGCAGTTCTACTGGAGCAGGTTCTAATCAGCATTTCTACTGGAGCAGGTTCTAATCAGCATTTCTACTGGGGCAGGTTCTAATCAGCATTTCTACTGGGGCAGGTTCTAATCAGCATTTCTATTGGGGCAGGTTCTAATCAGTATTTCTACTGGGGCAGGTTATAATCAGCATTTCTACTGGAGCAGGTTCTAATCAGCATTTCTATTGGGGCAGGTTCTAATCAGCAGTTCTACTGGAGCAGGTTCTAATCAGCATTTCTACTGGGGCAGGTTATAATCAGCATTTCTACTGGAGCAGGTTCTAATCAGCATTTCTACTGGGGCAGGTTCTAATCAGCATTTCTACTGGGGCAGGTTCTAATCAGCATTTCTATTGGGGCAGGTTCTAATCAGCATTTCTACTGGAGCAGGTTCTAATCAGCATTTCTATTGGGGCAGGTTCTAATCAGCATTTCTATTGGGGCAGGTTCTAATCAGCATTTCTACTGGAGCAGGTTCTAATCAGCATTTCTATTGGGGCAGGTTCTAATCAGCATTTCTACTGGAGCAGGTTCTAATCAGTATTTCTACTGGGGCAGGTTCTAATCAGCATTTCTACTGGGGCAGGTTCTAATCAGCATTTCTATTGGGGCAGGTTCTAATCAGCATTTCTACTGGGGCAGGTTCTAATCAGCAGTTCTACTGGGGCAAGTTATAATCAGCATTTCTACTGGAGCAGGTTCTAATCAGCAGTTCTACTGGAGCAGGTTCTAATCAGCATTTCTATTGGGGCAGGTTCTAATCAGCATTTCTACTGGAGCAGGTTCTAATCAGCATTTCTATTGGGGCAGGTTCTAATCAGCATTTCTATTGGGGCAGGTTCTAATCAGCATTTCTACTGGAGCAGGTTCTAATCAGCATTTCTATTGGGGCAGGTTCTAATCAGTATTTCTACTGGGGCAGGTTCTAATCAGCATTTCTATTGGGGCAGGTTCTAATCAGCATTTCTACTGGAGCAGGTTCTAATCAGCAGTTCTACTGGAGCAGGTTCTAATCAGCATTTCTACTGGGGCAGGTTCTAATCAGCATTTCTACTGGGGCAGGTTCTAATCAGCATTTCTACTGGGGCAGGTTCTAATCAGCATTTCTATTGGGGCAGGTTCTAATCAGCATTTCTATTGGGGCAGGTTCTAATCAGCAGTTCTACTGGAGCAGGTTCTAATCAGCATTTCTATTGGGGCAGGTTCTAATCAGCATTTCTACTGGGGCAGGTTCTAATCAGCATTTCTATTGGGGCAGGTTCTAATCAGCATTTCTATTGGGGCAGGTTCTAATCAGCAGTTCTACTGGAGCAGGTTCTAATCAGCATTTCTACTGGAGCAGGTTCTAATCAGCATTTCTACTGGAGCAGGTTCTAATCAGCATTTCTACTGGGGCAGGTTCTAATCAGCATTTCTATTGGGGCAGGTTCTAATCAGCATTTCTATTGGAGCAGGTTCTAATCAGCATTTCTACTGGAGCAGGTTCTAATCAGCATTTCTATTGGGGCAGGTTCTAATCAGTATTTCTACTGGAGCAGGTTCTAATCAGCATTTCTATTGGGGCAGGTTCTAATCAGCATTTCTATTGGAGCAGGTTCTAATCAGCATTTCTACTGGAGCAGGTTCTAATCAGCATTTCTATTGGGGCAGGTTCTAATCAGTATTTCTAATGGAGCAGGTTCTAATCAGCATTTCTACTGGGGCAGGTTCTAATCAGCAGTTCTACTGGAGCAGGTTCTAATCAGCATTTCTACTGGGGCAGGTTCTAATCAGCATTTCTATTGGGGCAGGTTCTAATCAGCATTTCTACTGGAGCAGGTTCTAATCAGCATTTCTACTGGGGCAGGTTCTAATCAGCATTTCTATTGGGGCAGGTTCTAATCAGCATTTCTACTGGGGCAGGTTCTAATCAGCATTTCTATTGGGGCAGGTTCTAATCAGCATTTCTATTGGGGCAGGTTCTAATCAGCATTTCTATTGGGGCAGGTTCTAATCAGCAGTTCTACTGGGACAGGTTCTAATCAGCATTTCTATTGGGGCAGGTTCTAATCAGCATTTCTATTGGGGCAGGTTCTAATCAACATTTCTGACGTGATTAGCAGCAAGAATCCCACTTAATTGATTTAAACTGGTGTTTGGTCCAATTTATTTCAAATTCAGCAGGCTTTTCACAGTGCTTGTGGCAGCATTGTCTTTTGCTACAAAACTTTCTGTGGAGCAACTTCCCTCTTCTGCACCAAAACACGTGTCTTAAGCTGCAGTAGGTTGGCAGTGCTGGAACTGGTTAACACACTGGCTGCTTTTCATGGGCTCAGATTCAGAAATAAGAATTCTGTCAGGTGCCGAAATGGAGTGCCAAGAAAAAGAAAGAATACAGAGCTATGTAGTGGGTTGGTTGTATCTTCTTAGTTGATCTACCAGTCGGCACAGTGGCTAAGTGGTTAGCACAGTGGTTAGCACAGCAATGGAGTCAAAGGTTTGAATACCAGCCATGGCCACTACCTCCTTAGAGTTTGCATGTTCTCCCTGTGCCTGTGTGGGTTTCCTCCGGGTACTCTGGTTTCCTCACACACTCCAAAGACATGCTGGTAGGTTAATTGGTTCCTGTTTAACTTGGCCCCAGTATGTGAGTTAGGGACCTTAGATTGTAAGCTCCTTGAGGACAGGGATGGATGTGAATGTACAATATATATGTAAAGTGCTGTGTAAATTGACGGTGCTATATAAGTACCCAAAATAAAAATATATAATGTAAAATGTCACCTAACCTTTCAGAGATCCACTATAACTAAGTGCAACATACTGTAGATCGGGGATATGCAATTAGCAGACCTCCAGCTGTTACAAAACTACAAGTCCCATGAGGCATAGCAAGACTCTGGCAACCACAAGCATGACACCCAGAGGCATGATGGGACTTGTAGTTTGCAACAGCAGGAGGTCCACTAATTGCATATCCCTGCTGCAAATAAAAGCCAGACCCATCATGCCTCTGCCTCTGGGTGTCATGCTTGTGACTGTCAGAGTCTTGCTATGCCTCATGGGACTTGTAGTTCTGCAACAGCTGGATGCTGCTAATTGCATATCCCTGGGATAGAGTGTGGACTGGGAGGCATTCAATGTGTTTGGATTCTCCTTCTGTCTGATTCCCGGTTGAGATCTCCCCTCACTTCCTGTCCTGGAGACCACAGAGGAAGGGAGGAGAGCCTTTCTAAGAGAGTCATAGACAGCATTATCACAAGTTGTAACCCATCCAATAATAGATTTAGCTTGGAGCTACTTGTGATTGATTTACACTATCACTATTCTCCATATTTTGCCAAATTTAATGTGTTTGTAAACCTCAGACATGAAATATGAACAAAGCATATCCCACTCTAGTGTGTACTTGTCTCAATTCAGAGCACTGAATGTCACTTCTGTCTTCTGCTTCGTTCGAGTAACTTCTGAAAACATTTCCTGACATCAAGGAAAAAAAAAAAGATGAAATGGGAGAGAGCTCCAGCACACATCCTGTGATTGACAACCTCAGCTCTGTTCCTTGGACTGTGTGAAGGGGGGAATCCCCCTTCCCTCCAATCTGCTCCTCTCACTGAGCTCTGCAGAGTCTAATTTCCGCTTTCCGCCACCTGGTTTCTGACAACTTAGATAGGCTGTATAAATGATGTACTTTTGATGGATGTAGAGAAGAGAAGACTGCAGATAAGTGGGTACAACTTAGGAGGCTTAAAGGGGTTTTAAAGGATTTTTTTTTTTTTTAATTAACAAACATGTTATACTTACCTCCACTGTGCAGCTCGTATTGCACAGAGTGGTCCCGAACCTGGTCGTCTGGGGTCCCTCGGCGGCTGTCCTGGCTCCTCCCCGCAAGGACTCCACAATTTCATGTGAGCTCCCTCGCATGATGTGGAGTGCTTGCGGGCACGCTCCCGTGATACACTCGGTGGCTATAGCTCGCGTCATTGGATGTGATTGACAGCAGCGCGAGCCAATGGCTGCGCTGCTTTCAATCCATCCACTGTAACCAATCAGCGGCCAGGCTGATCGGCCAGGAGGATGTCGGGGACAAGCGCTTGACTTTTGAGGGGTCAGGTAAGTATAACGGGGGGGGGGGGGGGGCGGCATTGTCAGATGTTTTTTCACCTTAATACATAGAATGCATTAAGGTGAAAAAACTTTTACCTTTACAACCCCTTTAAGACCCCATACACACTATTAGATTTTCTACAGATTTTTTTGTCTTCAGATTTACCAAAACCATGTAGTGCAAGGGCCTGTCTGATTGCATACACATTGAAACTCTTAAGGTCTAACCTCATATTATATGGTTTTGGGACATTCTGAAGACAAAAATCTGCAGAAAATCTAATAGTGTGTATGGGGCCTAAATCTAAACTGGTAATCTCTAAAGGCATTCAAAGCGTTGCCAATAGGGATTTTTAGGTACCGCAGTTTTGCGCCGTTCCACAGGCAGACGCAATTTTAAAGCATGACATGTTAGGTATCTATCTACTCAGCGTAACGTCACCTTTTATATTTTATCAACAAAAAAAAAGATAAATGAGTATTATATTGTGTTTGTGTACATTAATTTCATTAAAGTGTATTTTTTCCCAAAAAATTGTGTTAAAAAAACTCTGCGAAAATACCGTGTGACATAAAAAAAAAAATCTCACCATTTTAATCTCTAGGGCCTTTGCTTAACCACTTCCCACCCGGCCAATGCATATATACGGCCGGGTGGGAGCCGTCTACTCCTGATAGGACATTCAGGAACGTCCTTCAGGAGTAGCGGGATCGCGCGCGCGCGTGCCCGCGCAGCGGCGCGATCCCGATGTGCTCGTGTCACCCGGACACGGCACATCTCAGATCGGCAGGAGGGCTCTGTGATTGGCCCTCCTGATCACATGACGGCCGTGTCCAATCACGGCCGTCATGTGATGTAAACAAACAGCCGGTTGCTAGGCAATCGGCTCTCCTCTCCTCACACGGAAGTCACCGATGAGGAGAGGAGAGCAGAACGCTGCAGCCGGCTGATGATCAGTGAGTATGGGCTGCTTTTTACAGCTTTTTACTCACTGATCATCAGTGTAGTGTAAACACACAACACACCACACAGTACAAACACAGTCCCCACATATGTCCCCAAAACACACATGTCCCCAAAACATACATGTCCCCAAATAATAAAAACACATGTCCCTAATAATAAAAACATGTCCCCCACATATGTCCCACTAAAATCACATGTCCCAATGATTATCTGCACACATATGTACGTGATCACCTGCACACATATGTACATGATCATTTGCGTACATATGTCCGTGATCACACAAACCAATTATTATACACTTAACGAAATTTTTTTTACCAAAAACATGTAGCAGAATACATTTTGGCTTAAATTTATGACAAAATTGGATTTTATTGGATTTCTTTTCAAATAGAAAAAAGAAAATATTGTTTTTTTTCCAAATTTCCGCTATTTTTGCGCTTATATCGCAAAAAAAAAAAACCGGAGTCGTGAATAAATAACACCAAAATAAAGCTCTATTTGTGCGAACAAAATGATAACAATTTCATTTGGGTACAGTGTAGCATGACCGCGCAATTGTCACTGAAAGCGCTAGAGCGCTGAAAGCTGAAAATTGGGCTGGGAAGGAAGGGGGTGAAAGTGCCCTGTATTGTAGTGGTTAAAAACATATATAAAGTTTTGGGGTTCTAAATAATTTTCTAGCAAAAAAGAAAAGAAAATAAATTATGATTTTTACATGTAGGAAAGGAATGTCAGAATAGGCAGGTGGTTAAACCGGAGGTCCACCCTAAAGTGGACCTTCCGCTCATTGGAATCCTCCCCCCCCCTCCGGCGCCACAATTGGCACCTTTCAGGGGGCAGGGGGGTGCAGGTACCTGTACAGTACAGGTATCTGCACCCACTTCCGGGATAGCTCTCTGCGGAAAGGGGCGTAGATTACGCCCCTTTCCGAAAGTCCCCCGCTGCCTGCTGGGAAACACACAGATCCCAGAGGCAGCGGGTCCATCCTTATTGCGCAGCGCGACTCGTGCATGCGCAGTAGGGAACCGGGAAATGAAGCCGAAAGGCTCCACTTCCTGATTCCTATACCCAAGATGGCGGCGGCAGCACCCGAGAGACGATCGAGAGATCGGCTTCGGGTGCCGACATCACGGGCGCGCTGGCGGGTAAGTGTCACTATTTTAAAAGTCAGCAGCTGCAGCTACTATATTGGCTCCCCTGTTCAGCAGCTAATGTTCATGTACCCACAATGTATTACAATGTATCACAATGTATTACAATGTATCACAATGTATTACAATGTACCCACAATGTATTACAATGTATCACAATGTATTACAATGTATCACAATGTATTACAATGTACCCACAATGTATTACAATGTATCACAATGTATTACAATGTATCAGAGTATTAGAAGTCTCCTAGAGCTGATACATTGATTGCTGTCTAGTCTCAGAAATGGATACATTATACAAGTGATCAGTGATTTGGAGGAGGAGATTCAGGTAATGAATAGAATAATATACCAGAAACAAGTTATTCTGAAGTGTTGGCATCAGCCAAATATATATATATTTTTTATTTTGGTGCCAATTAAAAAGTATATATTTGGCTGACACCAAAATAAAAAATATATATTTGGCTGATGCCAAAATTTCAGAATAACTTGTTTCTGGTATATTATTCTATTCAAAGTGAATACAAATGAATATTAAAAAAAACATAGGGAGGGGAAATTTTTTTTTTCTCCCTGTGTATTTTTTGATATTCATTTGTGCCTCGACTTTTCCTTCTAAACTGACAAACGTTTTTTAATTGTAATATGTATATCATGGTTACCTGAATTTGTTTTTAAAATGAATATGTTCTATTCTAGACAGTGAGATTTGTTCTCTCCTTTGCTATCTCTGAATACCTTGATTGTGTCCTGAAGAAGCCTAACGGTGAAACGTGTCAATACACAAGGACTCATTGTATACTCTGTATTATATACATGATTTTTAACTTTTGAATGCTCAGTTCATATATTTTAATTTCATAATAAATATTGTTATTTTTCTACACCTTGCTATTTGTTTCGTATGCCTTTAAAGTCAGACCTAGGGACACTTATTTAGTATCCTTTTCTTTTTATTATTATATTTCTTTTTTATTTATTTATTTTATGGTTGAACTAGATGGACTTGTGTCTTTTTTTATTATTATTATTATATTTATTTATTTATTTATTTTTTATTTATTTATTTTATGGTTGAACTAGATGGACTTGTGTCTTTTTTCAACCTGACTAACTATGTAACTATGTATGCAGCTTTCACATAAGACAAGCACCAGATAGCATCTGCCAAGCCAATCACTGACCAGCATCCATGGGGTAACCCAGCGTATCAGTTTATTCCATCAAGACATTACAGTATGTTGTCAATTAAAATACTAACTCAGATTTATCTTGTATGGGGATCATTATTTGCTAACTGGGACTGGACATATCCCAAAAGCTACTGATCCAACACAGAAAAAAATCTGAATTTCTTGTCAGTGGTTATGCATTGCCTGCATATCTTATCCCTTTCCAGACCAGGGGTTCAGTATAACCAACCTCTTTTGCATGTTTCATATATATTTTTTCCATGGCAGTGTGAAATGTACGGCGCTTTGTCAGGTTACAATGTATGTCAATGGCTCACATCTCACTATTTTCTTAATATAATTATTTTTGGGAATCTGATGTAAAGTTTCTTACATGGAGATCCTGCCCTTAACAGCACTTCCTGGAGCAGGCCAACAATGCTCAGCCACGGTCTTTGCTTGTGTGCTGCTTCAGTTGGCTGGTGGGCTTGTCAGGTCTACAAGGCCAGGCACAGATAGGCAACTGAAGGAGATTGCGTGGCAGGCTGACACTGTTGCTACTAATTGCAAGACAGCGACTTAGGCAGGGTTCACACTGCCGCAACCTGACGATCGTGTGACTTGCAATGCGACTTTGCCAGGTGACTTTCTGGCAACTTGAGCTCTACTTTAATAGAAGTATAGAATAGAAGTCACTTTGAAGTAGTACAGGAACCTTTTTTGAAGTCGGAGCAACTTCAGTAGTGCTAATTAAGACGGCTCGCATTGACTAAAATTGGATTTCACGTGTCACGCGACTTGGGGTCTCACAAGTCAGATCGTGGCAGTGTGAACCCAGCCTTAGTGTTATCAGCCTGCAACAGGGAGTGCTGTTAGTAATGGGATCTCCAGGTAAGAAACCTATTGACAGATTCACAAGAAAAATGTTGCTTAAAGTGTGGGTTCACCTTTACAGAAAAATCTGAAGGTGAACTCACACAGGACCCCCTCCTCAACCCCCCACCACCCCCACCCCAACCCCCCAGTCCCACTGACCTGCACTGCAGTGATCTCCCACTCTGAGCCGTGATATAACCGCCTCACCGGTCCAGGGCTTAGAAATCCCCTCTGCATTTACGCGTCTTCTTCCCCACTGAGAGGATGGGCTACGGGGGTTCTGATTGAAGCTGCAGGGATTTCTAAGCCTCGGACCAGTGAGGCAGCCGCGCTGTAGGTCAGCGGGACTGGGGGGGTTGAGGAGGGGGTCCTGTGTAAGTTCACATTACAGATTTTTCTGTAAAGGTGAACTTACCCTTTAAAGTGGTTGTAAACTCTTTTTGGTGACTTCTAACTATAGGTGAGCCTAGAATAAGGCTTACCTACAGCCTGTGGAAATATCTACTAAATGTGTGCCGTTTAGGAGATATTTTACTTGTAGTGCGGCAATGATGTAATCGGCGCATGCGCTGTGAAGAAACAGACCACCGTGCCATTTCTTCCCCCAGCATGTGCCGTTGCTGACGGCTCCCGCGCGCATGCGCGGGAGTGACGTCACGTGGCTCCGGCCAGTCACAGAGCCGGAGTCCACGGCCCCCGGAAGGAAGAGGGGCGAAGATGGACACAGCCTGTACAGGGGACAGCATGGGCTTCGTTTGCAGGTGTCACATAATGGGCTAGTATGTGATGCATACTAGCCCATTATTCTTTTAATTTGCAGGCTTTGCAGGGAGCAAAAGCGGAAGTTAAACCCATCAGAGTTTACTTTCTCTTTAACCACTTCAATACAAAGCACTTTCCCTCCTTACTGCCCAGGACAACTTTCAGCTTTCAATACGGTCCCATTTTTGAATGACAATTGCGATGCCATCCAACACTCTACCCAACCTAAATTTTTATCATTTTCTTCCCACAAATAGAGCTTTGATCACCTCTGGGTTTTTTTTTTTTTAAAAGACTGACATTTTTGGAAAAAAAAATGTTTCTTTGTTAATGTTTTAAAGTTTTGTTTTCTTCTTCACTGATGGGCACTAATGAGGCTGCACTAATGGGCACTGACGAGGAGTCGCTAAAATGTAGAATTGATGTGCACTGATGGGCACAGATAGGCGGCACTAATAAGCAGCACAGATGGGCACCAATAGGCGGCACTGCTTAAGCGGTACTGACAGTCATTACTGATGGGCACTGGTAGGCATCTGTAAAGGGCACTGACAGATGTTACTGATGGGCACTGATTGTCATCTGGTTGGGCACTGATTGTCATTGTGGTGGGGTACTAGAAGACTGAGCCCTCCCCCATTCACACTGGTGTAACAAGTCATGCGATTTGACAGGTCCAAATTGCATAACAAGTCACACCCCATTGTGAGCAATGCAAAACATATTATCCAGGCACACGTTCCTGAAAACGGCTGTTCAGTAATGCTGGATGCTGTAATGACCACAGGCTGGAAAATCGTAGAGTCAAGAAATGTCATCAGCACACCAGGGTTTGTTTTCTTGATCACATCGTATGGCTTTCATGTATGTGTACTATGTGACCAAGAAAAGAAAACTTTGGATCCTTTTGAGGAATCCTTGGTGTGCCGATGAGATTTCTTCACTCCTACTGTCGGCAAGATGTCGCACAGATGTCAGCCAAGTTGCACCTGAAGTCACACTAACCTGCCGCTTTAAAATCGTGCGACTTCAATGCCAGATTTAGTGGGGGACTGAGGTTGGGAACCGCTGCTCCAAGTGCAGGTGGGCTTAATCTCAGAAGTGAGGTCTTTGCAGTGGAGTTCCAAGCTCCGCCCATTAATTGCCAGTATTACGCAGGGTGGTCTTATTTCTCTGCTGGGTTTTTTTATTACATTACAGAGAAAGAAGCAAAAACATGAGATTGTTCTGCTACAGAAGGAACTGTGAACCTCCACAGCAGTAGATATAGGAAGCCAGGGCATTAATGCAATTATTACCAATATGTGGAAATCAGTTTTGCATGGATTTACCCTTTTAAGCTGGACATACACTATACAATATGATTGTACAATCTCCTTTAGATCTACCATTGACTATATAGTGCAAGGGCCTGCCTGATTAGACACAAACTGAATGGATTGTACAATTATAGTGAATAATTTTGGTAAATCTAGAGAAGATGTTACAGTGCATGGTCAGTTGAACTGAAATGGCAGTGTTCCTGTTTAACTGCCCCAAGGCTTACCCCTATAATGGAAGTCGAGGTAGAAAGAGAGGGAGCACCCAGTGGATTGCAATTATCCCTCTCTTTCTACCAGTGGTGGCCCATCCATACAGGGTACCATTAGGGCCGTCTTTAATATTGATTGGACCCTGGGCAACCATTTTCTTGGGCCCTCCCGAATCCACTTGTCAACTATTTTCAGGCAGTGTACGCTCAAGGGGCAGCTGCTTTGGGCCCCACAACAATGACTGGCCCCGGGGTAGCTGCCCCTTTTGCCCTGACTTAAAGACGGCTCTGGGCACCACCCCCCCCCTAATCCATACAACCGGCCCCTAATCTACAAGCAGGGTGCCAGATGCATGCATGTCAACAGGGTTTTTATTTTATTATTATTATTTTTTTTTGAAGCACGATTAGAGCCTGAGGCTCTAATTGGCTTAAAAAAAAAAAAAAGGGTGTGCTTGAGGCACAGAGCCCACCCACTTGTGTGACAATAGCGAATTAATATTTGCTATTGTCTACCTGCTTCTCCTCACGGCCAATCAGGAAGTGGGTTATGAGATCCGATTGGCCAGGGAGTCTCAGGACCCGCTTCGGCTGGGAGGAGAAGCAACAGATCCCTGTCATATGCCTCCTAAGGTAAGGAGGCCTCAGTTTGTATGGCTGAAACCCCGTCGCATTCACACCAAAATGGTGCAGGACCCTTTTTTTGGTCCGCACTTGAACCGGATCGCATGGGTGTTCAGATCCATGCAACTGATTCCACAGTGCGCACTGCATTCTGCAAACCAATTTTAGGGGGGGGTTCGCATTGACTTTCTATCGACACCTGTAGCCGTTTGCAGATGTCAGTGTGAACTGCCTGCGAGTCAGATGCGATGCGGGAACCGTATCAGTGTGAACCGAGATTGCGTCAGTCCTGCTTGACCGCCAAACCCTAAATGTATATAAAATGATATATTTATTTAATTTACATTAATTTTCTATTATTAAATGTTTGCCTTGTTTTATTTAATAAAGTATCTTTTACCTTTTCCATTAGATTTGTTTGTTTTTTTTTTTTTGTTTTTTCCCCAAGCATCTGTTAATTTAAAAAGAAAAACAGTGACACAAAAATCTGTACAGTGTATATTCTTTATTTATATTGAAAATAAAAACCAAAAAACATATACCATTGTGTTTCAAAATTATAATTAACAAATAAAATGAATAAAACCATTTCTTTTTTTTAAAATAAATTTTTTCAAAAACCAGACATAAATCCTTTAAAATAATATTAAACTCTTGAAACATCTTGGGATTTCAGAAAAGGGGATGATAAATTGGTAGGAAAAAAAATATCTTTTGATGTAAATTTGCTCCAGGGGTTCAAATAAAATAAAATAAAAAGTGATAGGATGGGTTAATTAAGCGGTGCTATGCGTACAATAATTAAGGCACAGTTATGAAAGTCATGAGTTTGTGGGGTGCTGGGTTGGTTAGGGTGCACTGTACACAATTGGGAGGGGGGTGGTTGTGCATCAATACTAGCTACTCAATGTTGCCAGCCACTGTAGACCTGCAACATGCTAGAGCGATCGCTGATGATATAAAAAAAAAAAATGTAAAAAAAAATTTAAAATGGCAAGAATATGATGAAAAAGAAATGTTCGAAAGCTTAAAAACTGCAATTTTCTGATTCACATTCAACCGGGTCCACTTAAATCTGACAAAGTTTAAAGCCAATATATACAAGAGATAAAAAGGCGCAAGGCAATCAGCGAATAGCAGCTTGTTAAAAAGGTAGTCAAGATTTATTTATTTTTTATAAAAATGCCTTAATGCGTTTTGTTTTGTTTTTTCTTCTGTAATACAGTATGATAATGTGATGGCCTGTGTCACACAAAGACACCATTCCCTTTACTCCACAATGCAGCTTGTCATTGAAATCATTAAATACATTTTTGTGCGTTCGATAAAATAAAATAAAATAAAAAAGTCTCTTGGCACATTGATTGTCTCTGAAAGTGAAGGCAAGGGTTTATCCTGAATAAAGCTTGTCTATGAATTGAAGAAATATATATAAATATTTGTAGAAGTCCATATCTGCTTCATATCATAAACTCCTGATAGATAATCTGCTGGTGAGTTAATGAGCTGCACTGGATTGTAGGTAGAGTTTTAAAGTAACAGACACACTAAATGATGATGAGGAGAAGGCACTTTTTTAAAAAAAGGTGCATAATTATACCCTGTTCATAGCAAACCCATCATATCACAAGATACTTCAACAATCTGAAGCCATCGGTTGGGCTGGCACCAAAACCTCTAATGTTTTCTGTGTCGAAAGGGCACTCTGGAGTTTGTGGTGCCAACACAACCAGAAGCTAAAAGTTGCCTGAACCTGTCCTGTGACCTATTGGGCTTACAGAATCCTATCATCTTGTTATTTATTTACTCCACTAAATGCCATTGAGAGTTGCAGCAAACTGTTCTTCAATGTTGACCAAACTTTACTGCACCTATTCATAACCAAACCCATCATGTCAGAAACCAAATTCAACAACCTGAAGCCACCAGCTGGGTTGGCACCAAAACTTCCAGTATTTCCTGTCTTGACAGGGCACAGTGGAGTCTGTGATGCCAAAACAGCCGAAGGCCAAAAGTTGCCCGAACTGGCCTGTGACCTACTGGGCTTGTCTTAAAGGATCTTGTTATTTACCCCACCAAACGCCATTGGGCATTGCAGCAAACTTATCAACAATTACCAAAAACTTTACTGCCCCTTAAAAAAAAAACATAATAAAATAGTTTGACCAGCCACAGGTTGCATAGAAGTCATTCAAACTTGTTTTTTTTTTTCTTACAAAGAGTATAAAAAAAATAAGAACCATAAAAAAGTACAGTATTTGGTAGAATGTGGTTGACTAATAGAGGGCTCCTCACAGCTGTGTTAGCACCAGGTTGTGAGAACTTAACCATAACTGTAAGGCAAAATGGTCACCACAATCAATCATACAAATATCCATTGTTTTGGCAAAACTGTAGAAAGAGAGAAGGGGGTCAAAGGCTGGGATCCAAGTTCGTGGATGTGTCCTTATCACTCTTTGTGCTTGGTTAGGATCCACAGGAGATGGAGGATGGGTGGAGAGGGGAAGTCAAGAAATTGGAGGTTGAGTTGGACCTCATGCAACATAGAGAGAAAGAAAAAAAAAAGTGTTTCAAAGGTTGGGATCCAAGTTCATGGAAGTGTCCTTACCACTCTTGGTGCTTGGTTAGGATCCACATGAGATGGAATTCGGAGGTTGAGTTGGACCTCATGCAAAGAAAAAAAAAAAAGTCAAAGGCTGGGATCCAAGTTCATGGAAGTGTCCTTATCACTCTTGGCGCTTGGTTAGGATCCACAAGAGATGGATTTGGGGGGGGGGGTCAAGAACGAGGAGGTTGGGTTGGACCTCATGCACAGTTGCCCATCACTTTGACCAGAGAGCTCTCTGGCAGCTGCCTGAAGATGCCCCTGAGGGTCTCCAACTCCCTGCTCAACTGTTCCACCCTCTTCCTCAACTTTTCGTTGTCGTTGGACAACTCAACCACCTTCTGTTGGGTCTCAACGTTCCTCATCTTAGCCTTGTCCCTGCTCTTCCTGACCGCTATGTTGTTCCTCTCCCTCCTCACCCTGTATTCTGTGCTGCCTTTGTCCACCCATTTTTTGGACTTGCCTCTGGTCTCGGATGAAGAAGAAGAGCTGGAAGACGAAGAGGACATTCCCTTGGAGGAGGAAGCTTGCAGCTGGTGGTGATGATGATGGTGGTGATGGGGAAGGTGGTGAGGACTTGGCACTGGGGTGGGTGGTGGAGTTGGGTGCCCAGGCTGCAGGTGCATGGAGGTCTGGGCACAGTGGGCTACCTGGTATTGCAGGTGGGATGGGTGCTGGTTGGAAGGGTGAGGGTAGAGGGCAGCTAGAGACACCCGGTTGGCCTCTTCCTCCTCCCCCCTGGGCTCCTGTTTGATGACCAGGGGCCTCAGGCCATTGTCCATCTTGCTGTCCAGGTAGGTGGCCATGCAGCCATACATAGGAGGGTGGCCCTGCTGGTAGTCCATGGTGGCCTTGGCTCGGTCCTGCTTGCTGTTATGGAAGAGATCGGCCAGGAACTCGTCGTTGAAGGCGGCCGGATCGATGTAGGCGCTGATGTCTATGGAGTTCTCGTTGTCGCACAGCTCGGTCACGTCCCCGGTGGCGGCGGGGGGCTCCCTGTAGCCGTAGGCGGCGTGCTGCTGAGGCTGGGCGCTCATGGATGGCCGGGATTCGACCTCGTAGAAGTTGGCTAGCTCCATGGAGCTCCTATAGCCGGCCAAGCATGGTGACGAGCTCCGGGAATCCAGGGTGAGCTCGGGCTGACTGTGCGCGATCAATCGCCGGACTCTCCAAGCAGGCGACACCGCTCAATACTGAGTGCCGGAGCGCCGCTGTCACTCTATATATAGGCGGGGGGCGAGGGTGGGGCAGCGACACCTCATGGCCGCTTACAGGTACTGCACACAAGGCTGCGCTACACCGAGAAAACTTCTGCAACTTCTCCGGCCGCCTTCAGCGCTTCCTTCCCCGCAACTCCCTCCGAGGTCCGCCCGCCTGTGATCGCTGCACGATGGCCCTCCGCCGGTCTGTACCGGTCTTATCTGCACTTTGCCCTTTGCACCAGCAAGTCTGCACATAGAAATACAGAAATGATGTATTCATATTGTCGGCGCTCTGGGGGTGTCACTCAGGAAATCCATAGTGCAGTATTATGGGGAGGGGGCACCCTAAAACTTGAAATCAATCTGGACACTGTATTTTAAAATATATAGATATATATAGATATATATATATACACACACATTTTTCGATACATATAAATATACGTATTGCACAAAATACACATATTTTTTTCTTGCATCATATTAAACACATTTTATATCTATCTACCTACATCTATCTATCTATCTATCTATATATATTTTAGAAATGTTTTATATATATATCTATATATCAATTTTTTTTAATAACATATATTTTATGGGGGAGGGGGTCATTCTGAACTAGATACTGTATTTAAAAAAAGTATGTAAATATATATTACATATAATACATATATTTTTTTCTCATAATATTAAACCTAATATATATATATATATATATATATATATATATATATATATATATATATATATATATAGTATGTATATCTATCTATATATAAATATATGTTTTTTTTATAACATTTTTATAACATATAACTCTGGAGCTTGAAGTTAAACTGGACAAAAAAAATAATAATAATGAAAATGTATGTAAATATGCATATGTATATTTATGTTTTTTTTATACATATCGGTATATGTATTACAAAATGTATATATACTTTTTTCTGTGCATGGTATTAAACAGACACATTATATATATATATATATATATATATATATATATATATATATATATATATATATATATATATATATTACATATACTGTATTTTATGCATATCAATATATAAATATACATTTTCATACATTTTTTTATAACATATATTTTATGGGGGGTAATCCTGAAGCTTTAAGTTAAACTGGGTACTGTATTTAAAAGAAAAGAAAAAAGTATGTAAATAAATATATATATATATATATATATATATATATATATATATATATATATTGCAAATGTTTATTCTCATCAGTATATTAAAACATATGTAACTCCTATGGTCTTGTTCACACAGGCATAAGGTGATTTGCGTGGCGTTACACTAGTGGTTTAGGCCTCATGATGCACTTAGGTGGTGAGAAGTTGAAAATTCGCTGGGTGTAAATTTCCAGGCTCTCTCCCATGCTCGGGGAGCCTCAGGTGCCACACTCAGTCTGATATTTAAGTGAACGGCTGTATGCGACTAAACTCTTCTAAACGCCAATGTTTCCGCGCATCGTTTACAAGAATACGGCCGTGTTTAACCATTCATTTGTATTACAGGCTGCATGCAGCACCCACAGCTTCATGGGCATGGAAAAATGCCCAGGAATGTTACTCCCAGCATTTTGTTCAGCCTATTATAAGTGTACATTAGTGGTTAGTCCTCCTGCCTTGCAGCACTGGGGGCCTTGATTTAAATTCTAACCAGGACACTATCTGCATGGAGTTTGCATGTTTTCCTGGTACTTGCATAGGTTTCCTTTCACACACTAAAAATATGGTGGTTAGTGGGATACTGTGTAAAGGTGGCCATAGCTGATTTTTCGTTTTTTTTAATTCAGCCAGCAAGCTAAACAAAACAATTGGATTCCCCCCATCCACACAGTGGAGGATGGAGGAATCCTCCCCAGTAACTTTGTATTCTGACAATGGGGACTCTCATCTGTCAGAATACACTTTGGGGTTGATTTACTAAACCTGAAAAGTGCAAAATCTGGTGGAGCTCTGCATAGAAACCAAGCAGATTCCATTTTTTTTTTTTTTTTGGTGTCAAAGCTTAATTAAACAAGCTAAAGTTAGAAACTAATTGGCTACCATGCAGAGTTCCTGCAGATTTTGCACACTCCAGTTTTAGTAAAGCATATATGCGTTTTCCCCGCATCCAATTCGCATGACATGCGAGTGTGCTCGGCTTGGTGGAGTCGGTTCACATATGTCCAGCAGGGCCAGATTAAGAGTATCAGCGGCCGGGTGCTGAGGATTTTGATGGGCCTTTTTATTGAAATAAATAAAAGGAAAAATTCACACTGTATGTGTAAGAGAACCCATGTGAATGAGCCCTTAATTTTTTATTATTTATTTATTACATTTTTGAATTATTTTCTTCATTTATTATTATTGCCCCATACACACTATCAGATTTTCTGCTGATTTTTTCCTTCAGATTTACCAAAACCATGTAGTGCAAGGGCCTGCCTGATTGTTACAAATTGAAACTCCTAAGATTTGACCTCCTATTATATGGTTTTGATAAATCTGAAGGAAAAACTCAGCAGAAAAACTGATAGTGTGTATGGGGCTTATTTGTTGGAGATTTTTTCACAATACTTTTTTGGGAGAATGGAGCAGTGGAAGGTGTCAGTACTGCATACACAGAGGGGTCCAGAGCAGGGGGAATCGAATGGACAGTCTTGGGTGATCAGTACAATTACAAGCACCGATCTCCCTCTAGAGGAGGTGGAGTGGCTTTCAGCTGCTTCATGGAGAGTCATAGAGGGAGTGGTGATGGTGTCGTGGTGATGGTGCTTGTGATTGCCCACCGCACCGATCACCCCCGACTTTCAGATCCCCCTTGCTGCAGGAGGTACAAGGAGTGTCTCATGCAGTGCAGTATCCAAATGGTCATTTTCGCCCCTGCTGGGCCTATATTAAGGTAGGGGCCTGGGGCTGTAGCTCCAATAGCCCCTACATTTATCTGGCCCTGATGTCCAGGGTTGGCCACGGTCCGCATTCCAAAAAGGTCCTGTGCATCTTTGGGTCCAGTGCATGTGCGAATTCAAGCAAAAATTCTAACCTGAACTGCACCTGAACCAGAGAACAGGGATGCACTGAACCCCATGCTGGGAACCGTGGCCACACATATGTGAACCTAGCCTTAAAGAGGAAGTAAACCCTGATGGGTTTACTTCCTCTTTGATTCCCTGCACTGGTAAAGCATAATGGACTACTGTGCATCGCATAGTAGTCCATTATGTGTCACTTACCTGACACAGGAGCCAGCAATGTCACCGCTGTCCCCTGTAGTTCCGAACGTCCATCTTCTTGGTGGGTCTCGCTGCTCCGGCGCTGTGATTCGCCGGAGCAGCGATGACGTCACTCCCGCGCATGCGCACGGGAGCCGACACTTGCCCAGTGCGCCTGCGCGCCGCTGTCTACGGCGCATGCGCCGTAGACAGCGGTGGCTGTCTTCAGGTAAATATCTCCTAAACCGTATAGCTTTAGGAGATTTTCTTGGACCTACAGGCCTTAATCTAGGTTTACCTGTAGGTCAAAGTGGTTTGTAAGGGTTTACAACCACTTTAAGCAACCACACTGAGCAGCAGCTGCAACCAGTTGGCTGCAGCTGATTGATTGAGAAAAAATGTCCAACAAGCTTATTTTTTCATTTTTTTATTTTTTAGCAAAAGTTGACCTAATGATCAATTTCTGGCGAACAGGCAAGGCCACATATAAATCCAAATTCTGATGATTCCTGCTGAACCGTCTGAATTTGGATCTATCGATGACCAGCTTAAATTGGCTCTGGTATGTATTTCTGTATGTGCGATAGAGGCCTGACAGACTGCCCAATATTTACTCAGTGGGTGGCGCTGTTGGCACCCTCCCACTCAACATCTTTCGATTGGATGTAGCCGCTGTCAGAATACAAGAGGCGGCACTGCAGATTCCTCTATCTATGCTGTATAGCATAAAATCAGGTTGAATGGAAAAAAAACGATCAATGTATGACCAGTTTTATTATAATAATAAATAATAAATTTATAAATAATAAATAAATAAAGCTTTGCAGAGCAAATATGAATAGCGAATGGTGTAGTACACACAGTGCATTTGCAATGCTTTTGCATTATTTTGATCTCAGCAGGTGGTACAACTTGCAAAGCTTGTCAAATGCCCCCCATGAAGCATTTTTTATGGGGGGGGGGCAAACAAACTACCCACCACCCCCCTTCCCCGGTCGGTCAGTCCCCCACCAAATAACCCCCCCATCACTCACTTGTTCGTTCGTCCCCCACCAGCCCCGCACATACCTCTGCAGGACCAGAGATCAGGGGAGCCGAGCCGAAGTGTCAGGCATGCCTGGATGACATGGAAGGAAGGAGAATGGAAGCCCGTGCTTCTCCTCTCAGGCAGTCAGGTTTCAGAGGAGACGCACAATATTTTTCTATTGTCACACAAGTGGGTGGTCTCGGGGTGCAGTGCTCTGAGCCCACTCTTTTTGAAGCCAATTAGAGCCTCCAGATCTAATCATGCGCTTTGAAAAAAAAACAAAAAAAACATTGGAATCCATGCGTCCTGTGCCCCGACCTGAATCGTACCTGAACCAGTGAACAGGGACGCACTGGACCCCATGCTGGGAACCGCGGCCGCACATATGTGAACCCAGCCTTACTCTGTGTCCTCACGTTCAATGCTAGGCTATGGGCTCTGAAATGGATTTGATGAGGTCAGATGACCTGTGACCTCACAGTCTGGAGGATCAGGTAAAAGCAGCCTCTTAAGCTGCCCATATATTATACAATTTTCTTATTCAATTTCCCTTAGATTTACCTTCAGCTATGTAGTGCAAGGGCATGCCTGATTCCATAAAGTGTTTAACTCAATTTACTTGGCGTAACATTATCTTTCACAATGTAAAAGAAAAATGGGCTAACTTTACTGGTGTCTTATTTTTTAATTTAAAAAATTTATTTTTTTACAAAAAAGGTAAGATTGTAAGACCACTGTGCAAATACAGTGTGACAGAAAGTATTGGAAAGACCGCCTTTATATATATATATATATATATATATATATATATATAGACCCCTTTCACACCAGGGAGTTTTGCAGGCGCTATAGCGTTAGAAATAGCGCCTGAAATCCGCCCTAAAGAAGCTGCACCATTGTGTGTAGTGTGAAAGCCCCGAGGGCTTTCACATTACAGCGGTGCGCTGGCAGGACGTCAGAAAAAAGTCCTGCCAGCAGCTTCTTTGGAGCGGTGAAGGAGCGGTGTGTTTACCGCTCCTCCACCGCTGCTCCCCATTGAAGACAATGGGGCAGCGTTGTAATACCGCCGGCAAAACGCCGCTATTGCGGCATATTGCCGGCGGTTTTAACCCTTTTGCGGCCGCTAGCGGGGGTAAAAGCGCCCGCTAGCGCCCGAAATGCGCAGCAAATCTGGCGGTAAAACGCCGTTAAAAATAGCGGCGTTTTACCGCCGACGCAATGGGCGGTATGGTGTGAAAGGGGTCGGTATAGCGCTACACCTCTATTTTAGGTTTTGCTATTGTGTCCAGCAATATAGTGTCAGCTGCTCTTTTATTTTGTTTGTTGTATATCTCTTAGCGCAACAGATTTTTTTATTTTTTATTTTTAAAAATATAAATTTTTAGAATATTGTACAAGAAAATTGTATAACGTATGGCCAGCCTTAGACCTATATCTGCACCTGAACACCTTTGATCTACATATGAATGCAATATTAAATACAATAATATGTACATTGTCACATTGCATTTTCTAAGTGACACTTGTAGTAGACTATATCAAATTTTCATTTTACACAAGAGCGGATGCATTTTGACAGCCGATAATTGCTGGTAATATTGACTGGGTCTAGGCGGGGGAGCTGCACATAAGGAATATATCCTAAAAACGTAGCTAAAACCCCCCACAATTTCCCCAATTTTGCAGTCCCCATTGACTGCAATGGGTTTAACCCAAAATGTGTAATTGGACAATAGAAACTCTCAATTTCAGTTTTAGATCCCAGTAAGCTGCATTTTCTTATTCTTCAATGACTTGGGGGGGGGGGGGGTAATATTCTATGATGCCGCACCCGTTCCTTTCAGTCTGTATATCACAACCACTTCCATCTCATTACACAAGAATCTTTCCTTAACCACTTAGACCCCTTTCACACTGAAAGTGTTTTTCAGGCACTACAGCGCTAAAAATAACGCCTGTATAGCGCCTGAAAAAAGCGGCTCCATTCATTCCAGTGTGAAAGCCCGAGGGCTCTCACAGTGGAGCGGTGCTCTGGCAGGGCATCACAAAAAGTCCTGGCAGCAGCTTCTTTGGAGCGGCTCCCCATTGAAGTCAATAGGGCAGTTCTGCGATACCGGCAGCAAAACGCAGCTCTGGCGGCATTTTGCGGGAGTATTTAACCCCTTTTCGGCCACTAGCGGGGGGGGGGGGTTAAAACCACCCCACTAGCGGCCAAACAGCGCAGCTAAAACGTCAGTAAAGCGACGCTAAAAATAGCACCGCTTTACCACCGATGCCAACCATGGCTCGGTTTGAAAGCCATCTTAAGGATCGCCCCATAGCAGATTTACTGCTACAGGGCGGCCCTCCTGCACAGGATCACATATATATATATTCTGCACTTCTGCCTAGTGGGCACGTGCCACCGGCGGCCGCTTCTGCTGTTATTATTTACAGCAGAAATTGGTCTGCGGGTACTGGGCAATTGAAGTCTGCCTGTGTCCTATCACATACAGTCCCCCATCGGATAGTGTCCGCTGTGTACTGCGCATGCGCAGTACACAGCACACACAGATTCCGAAAATAGCCGAGGATGAACAGCGCCTGCGCCGTGAGTCCAGGTTCTAGCCCCCACCATCCAAGTGGACATAGAGTAGGAATAGAAAAGAGCCGAGCGCAGCGAGGCCGAGCCCGAAGCGTGGCGAGCGTGGCCCTCAAATTTTCCCAACCCTATGTCCGTTTGGATGGTGGGGCTACCGCCTCCACTCACGGCGCATGCGCCATTCATCTTTGGAGATTTTCTGAAGCTTCTTCTGCCCCGTACTGCGCATGCGCAGTATGGGGCGGACACTATATGATGGCAGGACACTATCTGCCAGAACACCGGCACCCACTGGTGGTTGGGCAGAAATTCAGAATGAAGCAAAGCAGATCTCCGTTGTGACAAGGGGAAGGGATGGATTCTGTGTTCCTGCAAAGCAGAGAATAAAATCCACCACTTTCCCTTAGTAAAGGCAGCACGTACAGTACACAAAAACACTGGCTAGGCACACAGTTAACCCTTTAATCACCCCTGATGTTAACCCCTTCCCAGCCAGTGTCATAATAATATCGCAGTCGCTCTATAAGTTACTGATCGCCGTCACAACTAGTATAATTAAACATTTCCATAAATATATACCATAGTGTGTAGATGCTAAAAAGTTACACTTATTAGAATCTTTTTTTTTTTTTTTTTTTTTTTATACCAAAAACGTAGCAGAATACATATTGGCCTAAATTTATTAAAAAAAAAAAAAAAAAAAATATATATATATATATATATATATATATATATATATATATATTTATATTTATTTATATATATATATATATACATATATATATATATATATATATATATATATATATATATATATACATATATATATATTTCCTTTATAATTTATTATTTTATTTTTAAATAGTTTTTAGTTTCTAGCACAAGAAAATTAACCGCAGAGTTGATCTCCATTTGTGAGGACATAAATTAATTTAATTAAAATTTAATTTGGGTACAGTGTTGCATGACCGCGCAATTACCAGTTGAGGTAACACAGTGTTGTATGGCAAACAATGGCCTGGTCCTGAAGGGGGTGAATTAAAGTGTACCCGTCAGGGTGAAAATATGTAAGCTGCCATTGGTTGGTTGCTAGCTTCGGACTGTCATCCTGATTCTGTCTTCACTATTTACTGATCTGAAACAAATATGCAATATCATAGCTGAACTTTTTTTTTCTATCGCACTTCACTAGATGCAAAGCCAGAATCAGGATGAAAATCTTAATGCCCTGTTAACACAAGCTAGGAATGGCATCTCCCATAGTTATATTTTTAAAGGTTCACTTAAAGCGGAGGTCCACCCTAAAGTGGACCTTCTGCTCATTGGAACCCTCCCCCCCTCCGGCGCCACAATTGGCACCTTTCAAGGGGGAGGGGGGTGCAGGTACCTGTACAGTACAGGTGTCTGCACCCACTTCCGACGTAGATTCTGCAGAAGGTACGCCCCTTTCCGCAGAATCTACGCCCCTTTCCGCAGAATCTACACCCCTTTCCGAAGGTCCCCCGCTGCCTGCTGGGAAACACACGGATCCCAGAGACAGCGGGGACCATCCTTACTGCGCAGCGCGACTCGCGCATGCGCAGTAGGGAACCGGGAAATGAAGCCGAAAGGCTCCACTTCCTGATTCCCATACCCAAGATGGCAGCGGCAGCACCCGAGAGACGATCGAGAGATCGGCTTTGGGTGCCGACATCGCGGGCACACTGGGCGGGTAAGTGTCATTATTTTAAAAGTCAGCAGCTGCAGTATTTGTAGCTGCTGGCTTTAAAAGAAAAAAAAAACGGCGGACTCCCTCTTTAAAGGCAGCCATAGGCAGGCAGTATGGGGCAGTCGATCGGCCTGCCCATCTACTGCCAGGCACCACAAGATGCCGGCTATTACCTTCATGAGCCAGAAAAACTCTGTGCCCCTCGCTGATTTAGCATCATGTTTTTACTGGTGCCTAATTGATGGCGACGCTCCACCCACTGTCACTCCCTGTCCAATCAGCATGCCTTTCCTGGCCAGTGAAGCGCTCTTGTTTGGACAGCGGTGAATCTTTCAGTAACTATAAAAGTCTCCATGAAAAAAAATCCTACATGTCACAATACATACCTCCCAACTTTCTGAGATGGGAATGAGGGACACCTATCAGCAGAAGTATGCAGGCATAGGACACACCCCCTGCCACGCCCCCTTAAAGGAGAATTGTACAAAAAAGAAAATAATTTAAACCCAAAAGTGCTTTTTTTACCACCACTATTCATTTATATTGGCTTTTGGAACTTACAAATGCAGCAATTTAGAAATCAGATGAAAGGTTTAGCTCTGGAAAACACTTTTTTGATAGATAAAAAGTGCATTTTATATACATCTATATAGATCAGACCAAAATGAGGGACAAAGAGTAGGAATGAGGGACAGAGGGACATTGCTCCAAATCAGGGACAGTCCCTCAAAATCAGGGATAGTTGGGAGCTATGTACAATATACAGTTACAGTATCTTTGTTATAATCTCCACCTTTTATAATTAAAAAGCCATCCTTGCGCTCCATTCAGTGCCTTTGCCTAGGCTGAGATGATGTCATCAGTCTGCTGCAGGCAAGAAAAAGCATTTCCTCAGTCTCCCCTCCCCCAGTGATGAGACTATACATTGTAACTTTGTAGGAAATGAGAGGCTGGATTTGAAGCTGAGCTGTGTCAGACATTTCTTAACAGGCACCAGGATTTACATGATTGCAAGGTCTATAACAGGGATATGCAATTAGCGGACCCCCAGCTGTTGCAAAACTACAAGTCCCATCATGCCTCTGCCTCTGGGTGTCATGCTTGTGGCTGTCAGAGTCTTGCTATGCCTCATGGGACTTGTAGTTCTGCAACAGCTGGAGATCAGCTAATTTCATATCCCTGGTCCATAAAGACATGGATGAGCGAGCTTGGAGTGGAGGAACTTGACTGGCCTGCACAGAGTCCTGACCTCAACCCAGAGAGTGGAGACTGTGAGCCAGGCCTTCTCGTCCAACATCAGTGCCTGACCCCACAAATGCGCTTCTGGAAGAATGATTAAACAGTCCCATAGACTAAGGTGACCATATTTTTTTAATGAAATCCGGGGACATACTTTTTTTTTACTAGTAATGGCAGCAATCAGCGACTCATAGCGGGATTGCAATATTACGGTGGAAAAATCGGACACTAATGCCACGTACACATGACCGGTTTTCCCGTCGGAATAAACTCTGAAGGTTTTTCCGACTGAGTTCCGATGGAGTTCCACTGAAACTGTCTCGCGTACACATGATCACACCAAAGTCTGACCGTCTAGAACGCGGTGCCGTACAACACGTACGACGGGACTAGAAAAAGGAAGTTCAATAGCCAGTCGCCAATAGCTTCCTTCTCGTACTTGCTTCTGAGCATGCGTTGTTTTTGGTCCTTTGGAACAGCATACAGACAAGCGTTTTTCCCGATAGGAAATGGTTCAGTTGGAAATATTTAGAACATGTTCTATTTCTAGGTCCGTCAGAATTTTCAAAAAAAAAAAAGTCAGATGAGGTCCACACACACGATTGGAATATCCGATGAAAAGATTCTGTTGGACTTTTTCTGTTTGACATTCCACTTGTGTGTACGCGGCATCAGTGACACTTTTGACACTTTGTGGGAACCAGTGACACTAATACAGTGATCAGTGCTAAAAATATGTACTGTCACTGTACTAATGACACTGGCTGGGAAGGGGGATAACATCTAGGGCAATCAATGGGTTAAATGTGTGCCTAACAAGTGTTTTCTCACTGTGGGGGAGGTTCTTTTACTAAGGGAAGACATAGATCCCTGTACCTGCTTTGCAGGAACACAGGAACAATGTCTTCCATACTGACAGACTGGCGAACTGCCATGTTTACATAGGCAGACCACTAGGCGAGTCCGCCGGATCTGCTGATTGGCTCCGATACCCAGAAATGCAGGATCACGTATATTATGCCAGAGAGACAGGCACAGTGCAATGTATTATATTCACAGACACCCCCAAAACACAGCTGTGTTGAAGTCTTGAAGGCTCTGGCAGCTCCACGATTGGATCTTCTTCCCCTCTATTCCTGCTGCTGCACATCGTCAGGCGGCTGGCCGGGATTTGAGCCAAGGCAGAAGAACATGTAAGGGGAGCTCAATGGGCATGTGCCGGAAACTGAAGAAATAGTCCATCCGCTCCGACCAGCACATCATCATCAGAAAGGGACACAGATAATGGAAAAAATACACCCCCCTAAGCTAGTAGGAGCGGGGGTGTGTAATTCAGATTTATTTTTATTCTGCACTGACTGTCTTTGAAAATTGCCCCGGTGTAGTGTCACAGTTTGCTGCCTATCACAGGATGGTGCGGAAGTGACGTTGTTGCGTACTGCGCATGCGCGATGCGTTCCAAACGCTCGCGCCGTGCGTTCCAACATAGTTTCGGCAATACAGTTCAGCGAAACCATCACATAATGTTACGGAAGTGATGTTACACACAACACAAACACGGGCCACGTTGTTGCGTACTGCGCATGCGCGATGCGTTCCAAACACTTGCGCCGTGCGTTCCAACATAGTTTCGGCAATACAGTTCAGTGAAACCATCACATAATGTTACGGAAGTGAAGTTACACACAACACAAACACTGGGCCGTTCGTTACAACACTAATACTTCCCTTGTTACCTAGTAGGTTTTGCATTGCTGGGACTTGTAGTGCCTATCCTGAGCTACATGCTTCAATGTTCAGTGTCCTCATCCCTATCCCCATGCTTCAATGTTCAGTGTCCTCATCCCTATCCCCGAGCTTCAATGTTCAGTGTCCTCATCCCTATCCCCGAGCTTCAATGTTCAGTGTCCTCATCCTTATCCCCGAGCTTCAATGTTCAGTGTCCTCATCCCTATCCCCCTGCTTCAATGTTCAGTGTCCTCATCCTTATCCCCGAGCTTCAATGTTCAGTGTCCTCATCCCTATCCCCCTGCTTCAATGTTCAGTGTCCTCATCCCTATCCCCGAGCTTCAATGTTCAGTGTCCATCCTTATCCCTGTGCTTCAATGTTCAGTGTCCTCATCCCTATCCGCAAGCTTCAATGTTCAGTGTCCTCATCCTTATCCCCATGCTTCGATGTTCAGTGTCCTCATCGAAGCAGGGGGATAAGGATGAGGACACTGAACATTGAAGCTCGCGGATAGGGATGAGGACACTGAACATTGAAGCTCGCGGATAGGGATGAGGACACTGAACATTGAAGCACAGGGATAAGGATGAGGACACTGAACATTGAAGCTCGCGGATAGGGATGAGGACACTGAACATTGAAGCATGGGGATAGGGATGAGGACACTGAACATTGAAGCACAGGGATAAGGATGAGGACACTGAACATTGAAGCTCGCGGATAGGGATGAGGACACTGAACATTGAAGCACGGGGATAAGGATGGACACTGAACATTGAAGCTCGGGGATAAGGATGAGGACACTGAACATTGAAGCACGGGGATAAGGATGGACACTGAACATTGAAGCATGGGGATAGGGATGAGGACACTGAACATTGAAGCATGTAGCTCAGGATAGGCACTACAAGTCCCAGCAATGCAAAACCTACTAGGTAACAAGGGAAGTATTAGTGTTGTAACGAACACTTCCGTAACATTATGTGATGGTTACGCTGAACTGTATTGCCGAAACTATGTTGGAACGCACGGCGCAAGTGTTTGGAACGCATCGCGCATGCGCAGTACGCAACAACGTGGCCCGTGTTTGTGTTGTGTGTAACATCACTTCCGTAACATTATGTGATGGTTTCGCTGAACTGTATTGCCGAAACTATGTTGGAACGCACGGCGCGAGCGTTTGGAACGCATCGCGCATGCGCAGTACGCAACAACGTCACTTCCGCACCATCCTGTGATAGGCAGCAAACTGTGACACTACACCGGCTCCTGTTGAAGTCAAATCCGGGGACAAAACCGGGGACAGACTTGGTCCGAGGACAGTGTCCTCAATCCGGGGACTGTCCCCTGAAACTGGGGACATCTGGTCACCCTACCATAGACACACTCCGAAACCTTGTGGACGGCCTTCCTAGAAGAGTTGAAGCTGTTAGACCCCTTTCACACCAGGGCGTTTTGCAAGCGCTATAGCGTTAGAAATAGCGCCTGAAATCTGCCCTAAAGAAGCTGCACCATTGTGTGTAGTGTGAAAGCCCCGAGGGCTTTCACACTACAGCGGTGCGCTGGCAGGACGTCAGAAAGAAGTCCTGCCAGCAGCTTCTTTGGAGCGGTGAAGGAGCGGTGTGTTTACCGCTCCTCCACCGCTGCTCCCCATTGAAATCAATGGGGCAGCGCTGTAATACCGTTGGCAAAACGCCGCTATTGCGGCGTATTGCCGGCTATTTTAACCCTTTCGCGGCCGCTAGCGGGGGGTAAAAGCACCCCGCTAGCGGCCGAAATGTGCCACAAATCCGCCGCAAATCCGGCGGTAAAACGCCGCTAAAAATAGTGGCGTTTTACCACCGACGCAATGGGCGGTGTGGTGTGAAAGGGGTCTTATAGCTGCAAAGGGTTGGCCAACTCAATATTGAACCCTAGGGACTAAGCCCCTGTACACACGGTCGGAGATTCTGCCAACCAAATCCGTCGGATTTTGTCCGTCAGTTTTAGTCTGACGGATCTTGTCCGAAACTGTTGCATACACACGGTCTGACTAAGTTGTCGAAAAATCCGATCTTTCAGAACGTGATGACGTAATTTAGTTACGATGGGACTAGATTCAGGCTAGTAGCCAATAGCTTTGACGTAGGAATTTGATCTGAGCATGCGTGGCACTTGGTCCGATCAAAATTCTCTACACATGATCGGATTAGGTCCGACAGGCCCAGTTGGTCGGGAAATATTTCCAACATGTTGGAAAATTGGGTCCGACGGAGATTCGGACGGAATCAGTCCGATGCAGACCACACACAGTCGGATTATCTGACGACACGGTCCGATAAGACGCATTCCGACGGATTCTCCTACCGTGTGTAGGCGGCATAAGACTGGGATGCCATTAAATTTCATGTGCGTGTAAAGGCAGGCGTCCCAATAGTTTTGGTAATATAGTGTATGTACAATACTGTAGGTCCAATTTAGATAATTCCTCTGTTTAGTTTAAGACTGGCCACTAATGTTGTCCTATTGACTTGAGGGGTGGAATTGCTTGTACCGGTAATTGATTTCTCAGGTCATCTAATCAGAAACGATCGGATCCAGTAAATGAATTTCAATGTATCTATCGCTCTATCTGTTGGGAAGTAATGATGGCCATCTCTGCAGGAAGGGAATTAAAGGAGATTACTCCATGGGGGGGTCAGATGTGGATGAAGATATCTCACAGATAGAGGAAGGAGGACAGATTACCAGAAACGAGCCACAACCCCAGGGGGGAGCGTCATCCCAATCCCACCTCCATGTGCCGTGTCAATGACCACAAATCCTACAACCAACATTGACTCTACAGATAGGGGGCTAATTATAGAAAAGTCAAAATTTTCTACATTACATACACAACCAATGAGTTCAACCTCTAGGGGGCAGCACACACAGAAGTATTTATTTATTTATAACAGGTAATTGATTTATTAGAGCAGTCAATTTATGCAACACAACATTGCATTTACATCAGTCCCTCCGCTCAAGGAGCTTACAATCTAAGGTCCCTAACTCCCATTCAGTGGCGGCTGGTGCTCAAAATTTTTTTATGGTGGGGGGGGGGGGGGGGGGCGCAAACAAACTGAAAAATTCAGAAAAAAACCCCCCATCAATTGCATTTACATCAGTCCCTCCGCTCAAGGAGCTTACAATCTAAGGTCCCTAACTCCCATTCAGTGGCGGCTGGTGCTCAAAATTTTTTTATGGTGGGGGGGCGCAAACAAACTGAAAAATTCAGAAAAAAAACCCCCATCATTTGCAGCCTCACTGTGCCCATCAAACGCTGCCACTGTGCCCATCAAACGCAGCCACTGTGCCCATCAAACGCTGCCACTGTGCCCATCAAACGCAGCCACTTTGCCTATCAAACGCTGCCACTTTGCCCATCAAACGCAGCCACTTTGCCTATCAAACGCTGCCACTTTGCCCATCAAACGTGGCCACTTTACCCATCAAATGCAGCCACTGTGCCTATCAAACGCTGCCACTTTACCCATCAAATGCAGCCATTGTGCTCATCAAACGCAGCCACTGTGCCCATCAAATGCAGTCACTTTGCCTATCAAACGCTGCCACTTTACCCATCAAATGCAGCCATTGTGCTCATCAAACGCAGCCACTGTGCCCATCAAACGCTGCCACTTTACCCATCAAATGCAGCCATTGTGCTCATCAAACGCAGCCACTTTGCCTATCAAACGCTGCCACTTTACCCATCAAATGCAGCCATTGTGCTCATCAAACGCAGCCACTGTGCCCATCAAATGCAGTCACTTTGCCCATCAAACGCTTCCACTGTGCCCCAAATGCTGCCACTATTCCCATTGAACGCTGCCACTGTGCCCCAAATGTTGCCACTGTGCCCATTATATACTGCCACTGTGCCCCACAGGGAGAACATGCAAACTCCAGGCAGGTAGTGCCGTGGTTGGGATTGGAACCCAGGTGTTTCGCAGTGGTCACTGGTGAGATTGTAACACTCTCTCTATTACAAATATGGCACAAGTTACCAAGAGGTAAAAAGTCGATCAGCTGGGCGAATGTGCCAATAAACTTGGGGGGGGGGGGGGGAGAATATGTTTATTTATTTATTTATTTTAACCAATTCAGCTCTGGGATGACCAGGCCATTTTTTGTGATATGGCACTGCGTTATTTAACTGACAATAGCGCAGTCGTGCGACGTTGTAGTCAAATAAAAAATTTTTCTTTTTTTCCCACAGATACAGTTTTCTTTTTGGTGGTATTTGATCACCTCTGAGGTTTAGATTTTTTTGTGCTATAAACAAAAAAAAGAGCGACCATTTTGGAAAAAAAACAAACAAACTTTTTTTACTTTCTGCTATAAAACATATCCAATAAAAAAAAAATGCAAAAAAAATTGAATTTCTTAATAATGTAGGCCAATATGTATTCTGCTACATATTTTTGGTAAACAAAAATACCAATAAGCGTATATTAATTGGTTTGTGCAAAAGTTATAGCTTCTACAACCTCTGGGATATATTTATGGGAATTTTATTTATTTATTTACTACTAGTAATGGTGGCGATCAGCGAATTATAGCGGGACTGTGATATTGCAGCGGACAAATTGGACAAGAACTGACACTTTTGACACTTTTTTGGGCACCAATGACACTAATAAAGTGATCAGTGCTAAAAAAAAAAAAATATGCAGTCTCTGTACTAATGACACTGGCTGGGAAGGGGTTAACATCAGGGGCTATCAAAGAGTTAAATGTGTGCCTAGCCAGTGTTTGTGTATTGTGGGGGAGGTGGTTTTACTAGGGGAAGGTATGCTTTGCAGGAGCACAGGATCAATGTCTTCCCAATTGACAAAATGGCAACCTGCCTTGTTTACATAGGCAGACTGCCATTCTGCCTCTGTAACAAACGATCAGCAGGACCCGCTGATCGGCTCCCACTGTGTAAAATCACAGCGGGAGCGAGACCCATCCAAGTAGTGGCTTCAGCGCACCCCCCCCCCCCCATAGCTCCCAACTGTCCCTGATTTCGAGGGACTGTCCCTCATTTGGAACAATGTCCCTCTTTTCTCTTCATTTGTCCCTCATTTTGGTCTGATCTATATAGTTGTATATAAAATGCACTACTTACCTATCAAAACGTATTTTACAGCGCTAAATCCTTCATCCAATTTCTAAATTGCTACATTTGCAAATTCTAAAAGCCAATATAAAGGAATAGTAGTGGTAAAAAAAAGCACTTGTGGGTTTAACCAATCTTTTTTTTTGTACAATTCTCCCTAAAGGGGGCGTGGCAAGGGGTGTGCCCTATGTCTACATACTTGTGCTAATAGGTGTCCCTCATTGCCTTCTCAGAATGTTGGGAAGTATGCCCCCCCATGTCTCTCGTCCCCCCCTCTTTTCCTGCGGCCTGCCAGGTTGCGTGCTTGGATAAGGGCCTGGTATGGATTTTTGGGGGGGTCCCCACGCCATTTAAAAAAAAAAAAATTGGCACGGGGTTCCCCTTAAAATCCATACCAGACCTGAAGGGCCTGGTATGGAATTTAGGAGAACCCCCACGCATTTTTTTTTTTTTACATTTTGGTTCGGGGTTCCCCTATGGGGCAATCCCCATGCCGTTTTTAACAATGAACTTTTATGTGTATTGCGGATCGACAATTCATTGTAGCCGCGAGTAGATTTAAATTACTTTTTTAGAAATGTAATTTTGCTGTCACACTGTTCTAAACATGGGAAACATGCGCCCCTTTACAGGCATACTATAGACACCCCCCAGGCACGAAATTTAAAGGAATATTACACTTTTATTGTTTCACTTTAAGCATTATTAAAATCACTGCTCCAGAAAAAACTGACGTTTTTAAAACTTTTTTTTGCATTGATACATGTCCCCTGGGGCAGGACCCGGGTCCCCAAACACTTTTTATGACAATGCCATGCATATAAGCCTTTAAAATGAGCACTTTTGATTTCTCCCATAGACTTTTAAAGGGTGTCCTGCGGCTTTCGAATTTGCCGTGAACACCGAAAATTGTTTGCTGTTCGACAAACTGGTGAACAGGCAATGTTCGAGTCGAACATGAGTTTGACTCGAACATAAAGCTCATCCCTGGTTTCAAGTTAAAAATAATTTTTTTTTGCTAGAAAATCTATCTATCTATCTATCTATCTATCTATCTATCTATCTATCTATCTATCTATCTATCTATCTATCTATCCTCTTTTTTTTTTTAGTAGAGACCCTATAGAATAAAATGGTGGTTGTTGCAATATTTTATGTCACACTGTATGCGCAGCGGTCTTTCAAATGCACTTTTTTGGGGAAAAATTATTTTAATGAAAAAAGAAAACTAACCAGTAAAGTTAGCCAATTTTTTTTGTATGATGTGAAAGATTTTACATCGCGAGAATCGTGAGAGAATTGTGATATTTTAATTTTAAGAACAAAAATTGTGATTCTCATTTTGGCCAGACTCGTGCAGCTCTAGTCTCTACCTGAGCGTGAAATGTAAGGTCCCTATCTCACACACATACTAGGGGCCAATTTGGACAGCAGACAATTACCTTACCAGCATGTCTTTGGAGCGTGGGAGGAAACCGGAGTATTTGGGGGAAACCAGCACAAACTCAATGCAGGTAGTGTCATGAATGGCATTGGAATGGAGGACCCCAGTGCTGCGAGGTAGAAGTGTGAGTTGTCATTACTTCTATACCTCATGCTGGGGGGGACAGTTTAGATGCAAATGGTGTGCTTCCTGGAATTCACCTTTTAATGATTGTAAATTCTAAAGAACACTCTTATCGTACCAGCTACTGGTAAATCCTAACGGCTGGGAGACAACATCAGTAACAGGATATTAACACACATACGTGGGGAGGGCATGACCAGACAGGGCTTAGGGCTTGCAGAAACCAGCGTGATTCCACCTTGTCAGGACTAAGCCGGCTAGGGATGCTGAACAAACACGGGACCATCTAATTCTGACCACAGGGGGTGCTGGAGGGCTACAGGTGTCTCACTTGCCTTGCCTGGTAAACGGACGCTTAGGAGCAGTTGGGCATTTTTTTTAACTGCTCCTGAACTCTCCTCTATGTTATCTTATCAGTGCATGTACACAGGATCATTTATAGTTGTTTCTAGGTAGTTGCTTTTAGAGTAGGGTTGTTACTGATTAAAATTTTCATGTTCGATTAATCAATTTTTTTTAAATTTGATTAATCAACTAATTTCGATCAATTATAGCGTACATACAGATCCAACTACTTTTAGCTGATCTCCTTGCATTGCAGCTCTGCATTAGTCAGTGGTAAATGTGGTATACACTATATACAATCACCCGACACTAGTTCGTTTCCACAATCCATGACTTAACTTCACAGTTCACACAAATACCTTTTAAATTCAAACTGTAGCACTGACGTAAGTCATTTTTTTTCCCCACAGTACGGTGACAATCCCTCCACCTCCGGTCTAACTAATCACTCTCACCTTATGGCATGGACCCCTGTGCAAACAGGTGGTCATGCAAGCGGGTATCAAAAGGGGTTAACACGGACCATAAACTTCTCTCACGTCTCCTTAGATCTCAGCAAGGACGCCGGGTCATGGGTAGAAAGAAAAGATCTAAGTGCTCACCGCTTAAGTATAAGATTAAATTTTTGTGTTTAAACACAAACTACTCACATAACGATGATAAAAACACAGCATGTAAAGCCGACAGTCGTGTTAGTTCCGTAGGGAAGCAGCGGGAGACATCATGCGTAGCTTCTCCCTCGTACGCGTTACGTTCAATCAGAACTTTGACGTCACCGGACTCCTCCCCCCTTCCCTTCGTTAGCAGACGGAGGCACTTGGGGAAGGGGAGAGGAGTCCGGTGACGTTGATGTCCGTGACGTCACCGGATCTCAGACGGAACTCCCTGGAGACCCGGAAGCCGGCGTAGAGGTGAGTACCGATCAAAAGAATTTTGATCGATCAAAAAAATTAATCGATTAATCGAGGAATTAATCTTTAATTTCCACAGCCCTACTTTAGAGGCTTTTTTTGGAACCCCAAAAAAATGCATTCAGAAGCTGAGTTTAGAGGCATTTCAAGCCCAAACGCTTCTAAACGCGGTAACTCGTGTTTAGCCATGTTTTGTTTACAGACGTTTTCCATTTTTGGCTATTTTGCATAAAACAAATGTTTTTTTCAAACGCTTCTAAACGCAAATGCAGCTAAACGCAGCTAAACGCGGCATGTAAAACCGATGTTTTAAACGTGGGCTACTATCTGTCAAATTAAATCATTCAGGAGAGGTTGTAAAAATGTCCCGTGTACATAATGCCCGTACACACGATCAGAAAATCGTATGGAAAATACCGCTTTCAAATCGATCGTACGATAATCGGATCGTTAGTACAGAGCTTTCGAGAGCCAATCATGACAGTTATATTATTCTATCTGACGTCCATGAAAAGAAATTTCGTACAATTTCTATTTAATCAGTACAGCTATCGTTCAAAAATGCAATACAACACGTGACATCACTTCCGAATTTTTTTTCTGTCGTATGGGAATTTTCGTGACTTTAATAAACTCATCAGATTCCATTTGAGATTAGCATGCACAAAAAAAAAAGGCAGACGATCATTCGTCCGATAATCTCATCGTGTGTACGCGGCTTAAGGCTTGGTTCACACCTATGCGTTTTTTCAGAAATGCACTGCAGTCCATTTAACATGGTTTCCTATGGTACACGTTCACATCTATGCGTTTTTCAGCTGATGATTTTTGGAAAGTGTCAGGGACTTTTTTTCCCACAGCAGATTGTGTTTTGCGTGTAGACTTCAATGAACCAGTACCAAAAATGCAAGTGTTTTTTTTTCTCTTTAACAAACTGTGAATAGCTGGTTGTTAAGGAGCGGGCTGGGAAGCTGCCAAAAACGCCAACTCACCAAAATCTACAACTGTTTTACTTCCGGTGAGTCTCAGCAGCAATAATTGGAGATTTCCACAACCTGGCTGTTTTTACAAAACACCGGCAGCATATACGCTAAGGTACACAATATAATGAGTGAACAGTGTTAGTCCGCCTCTAGTAACCAACAAAATGGCCACCTCCAAGGCGTGGACAACTTTTTTCCTCCTTACCCGGTGTTCTGTCCAAACAGCCAACTCATTGTGTATACGCTGCCGGTGTTCTGCGAAAACAGCCAACTCCGTGTCCTTTACAACCAATGAGTCCTTAGCTATTGGTTGTTAGTGATGCGTCCTGCTGCTTGAAGCCGAGTTACACCCAAAAATCAGGCTTCCGCTGTCCGGATTCCTCCCCCCTACAGTGTCACATTTGGCACCTGTCAGGGGGGAGGGGGGAGAAGATACCAGTCTAATACAGGTAGTTCCTTCCATTTTCAGCGAAAGATTGCCGCAGTATCCGTGGCAATCTATGCCATGTCTGGCCTCGCCTTCGCCCTCCCCCCGCTGTCTTCTGGGAGACACACGGGTCCCAGAAGACAACAGGGACCACTCAGAACATGCTGCGTGATTTACTTTCTGATTCCCAGACTAGCAACGCCGGTGTTCTGGCGTATAGAGTCCGGGCATCACATAGTGTCCACTCCGTACTGCGCAGTACGGAGCAGACGAAGCTTCGGAAAATCTCCGAAGCTGAACGGCGCCTGCGCCGTGAGTGGAGGTGGTAGCCCCACCATCCAAGTGGACATAGGGTTGTGAATTTTAGAGGGCCCCTCGCGGGCGAGCTTCGCTCGCCACTCTTCGGGCTCGGCCTCGCTGCTCTCGGCTCTTTTTTATTCTAACTCTATGTCCACTTGGATAGTGGGGATAGAACCTGGACTCACGGCGCAGGCGCCGTTCATCCTCAGCAATTTTCGGAATCTGTGTTCCTGTGTACTGCGCATGCGCAGTACGCAGGGGACACTATCTGATGGAGGACGCTATTTGACAAGACACCGGCGCCCCTGCCCGGAGCTGAGGGACGGGTCGGCTTTGATTGAGGACATCGCAGGCACCCTGGGACAGGTAAGTGTCCTTATTTTAAAAGTCAGCAGCTGCAGTATTTGTAGGTGCTGACTTTTATTTTATTTATTTTTTTAGGTGGAACTCCGTTTAACCACCAGCTATTCGCAGTTTGTTATAGAGAAAAGAAGGGAAAGCAAAAACCATGAAAACTGCATGCCAAAACATATCAAAATTAAGTATTCTAAAACACAAAACGTGCCAGAAAACCGCATAAATGTGAACCTAGCCAAAAAGAGTACAGAAACAAAAGAACATAAATATAATATAGTGCAACTTACCAGTCCTTAGATGTGGTGGTAATGAGGGACAAAACTATAGATTGGGGGTCCTATAGCAAATTTTGATGCCCCCTCCTTCCCCCAGTGACCACTCTTTGGTCATTGATCCTAACAAAGTATGTGTAAATGGGCATACAGTGTTAATTTCAGTGCTGGTCTAGGCGACTTGGACAATCCATCTACACTACTGCACAGCATGCAAAGGGGAATCTCTGATTGGTGACAACCATTCTGAAGTCTCCTCCTGTACATCTTTTCTTGATGGGAAACGCCACAGGTGGTACAGGGTTGGCATCACAGAGGGTACAGCGTCGGTGTCACAGGGGGTACAGGGTCATTGTCACAGAGGGTACATGGTCGGTGTCACAGAGGGTACAGAGTTGTTGTCACAGAGGGTACAGGGTCAGTGTCACAGAGGGTACAGGGTCAGTGTCACAGAGGGTACAGGGTCAGTGTCACAGAGGGTACAGGGTCAGTGTCACAGAGGGTACAGGGTCGGTGTCACAGAGGGTACAGGGTCGGTATCACAGGGGGTGCAGGGTCAGTGTCACAGTGGGTACAGGGTCAGTGTCACAGCGGGTACAGGGTCAGTGTCACAGCGGGTACAGGGTCAGTGTCACAGAGGTAACAGGGTCATTGTCACAGAGGGTACAGGGTCGGTGTCACAGAGGGTACAGGGTCGGTGTCACAGCAGGTACACGGTTGGGGTCACAGAGGGTACAGGGTCGGTGTCACAGAGGGTACAGGGTCGGTGTCCCAGCGGGTACACAGTTGGTGTCACAGAGGGCACAGGGTCGGTGTCAGAGGGTACAGGGTCGATGTCACAGAGGGTACAGGGCCGGTGTCACAGGGGGTATAGGGTCTGTGTTACAGGGGGTACAGAGGGCAGTGGCCTCTACAAATCATCATAACACAGTAATGGATGTGGTATCTGGACATGCACACACATTTTCAATGTTTAAATTGCCTCAACAGCTCCTCTAATGAGGCCTCTCCACCCCCAGGGCCCCATAGAAGCAGACGGGGCTGCGATTGTTAGGCCACTATTGTAGATGTTTTTTTTAGGTCTCCCTGAATTCAGACATACATCTGATCAGAATTTGCAATGAATTAAAAAAAAGAGAACATGTGCCGCATGTACTGTAGAATTAAACTCCAAATTCCGATCACACATAAGAAGACCGATGCCTAATAGATGTGTGTCTCCATAGATGTGTGTCTGCAGCTTAGAGTTTGCTTGTTTTAGATGACAGTTTGTACAAATTAACACCACTCAGTAACATAAGCATTAATGGAGGTGATAATGGGGCCCATGTACCTGGCTGGAGACCATTAATATTGACTCAGTATTAGCATCCTAAGTGGCTTGCGGCGGCCCCCTGCTGGCCCGGGGTAAGACTTGTCTGATGAGCTGCCTCTTGGGGCTCCTGCAATATCTTGCCGCTCTACCAGGAACAGGTTCTCCCTCATACACAACTGTCCCCCACCCATCCCAACAAGGACGAACAATTATCAAACACAAACCAAACTTACAATTTGCATATATATGGGTTGGAAATACACTGCTTTAAAAAGAAAAAAAAGAACACTTTTTAATCAGAGTATAGCATCAAGTGAATTAAACTCCAGGGATATTGATCTGGTCAGTTGAGTAGGAGAGGGAGTTGTTAATCAGTTTCAGTTGCTTTGGTGTTAATGAAATTAACAACAGGTTCACTAGATAGGCAACAATGAGACGACCTCCAAAACAGGAATGGTTTTACAGGTGGAGGCCACTGACGTTTTTTTCTCTACTCATCTACTCATCTTTTCTGTTTGCATTTGGCTAGGGTCAGTGTCACTACTGGTAGAATTAGGCAATACCTGGACCCTATAGAGGTTGTACAGGCAGTCCAACTCCTCCAGGAATCAGGATGGCACATCACTACGTGCCATTGGCAGAAGGTTTGCTGCATCTCCCAGCACAGCCTGAAGGGCATGGAGGAGATTCCAGGAGACAGGCAGTTACTCTAGGAGACCTGGACAGGTCCATAGAAGGTCCCTAACCCACCAGCAGGACCGGTATCTGCTCCTTTGTGCAAGGAGGAACATGATGAGCACGGCCTGAGCCCTACAAAATGACCTCCAGCAGGTCACTGGTGTGAATGTTTCTGACCAAACAATAAAGCCCATACACACACGATCAGACTTTCCGACGGGAAATGTTGGATGTGAGTTTGACCGTGTGTACGCTCCATCGGACAATTGTCGGACTTTCTGCCAACAAATGTTGGCTAGCATGTTCTCAATTTTTCCGCCAACAAATGTGTGTTGTCGGACTTTCCGATTGTGTGTACACAAGTCAGTCGGACAAAAGTCCAACACACAAAAACGCATGCTTGGTAGCAGAAACGGTCAGTCTTGTAAACTAGCATTTGTAATGGAGAATTAATATTCGTGACGCGGCAAATTATGAAATCTCCAAATGCAGCGCGCAATTCTCTTCTTCTTTACTGGGATAATAATGAAGCTGATTTGCTGGTGATACTGATGGAGTTATTGCAAACGAAAGGCTTTTTTTTTCCTAGTGATATCAAGAATAATATTATTATGCTTTTTATTTTTTTTTTATTTTTTTAGGCGAGTTACCACAACACCATTATCCTGTAGTTTTTAAGATCAAAGATACAACTATGTTGGCGTCCCTTGTCAATTTTACATTGTATTTTTTAAAACTGTCATTTGAAGTAAAACACACAGCCAAGTATTATTCTACACAATATTTTTATTGTGCATAAAAATAAATAAAATAAAATTAGACACTATCTGCCAATAGAACTTAACCAATAAGTGCATTCTATGCATCCAAAAATATAGAAAATATACCAAATCAAATAGTTATTCAAGCAAAATAATGTCAAAGCAATAACTCCAAGGCCAATAATAAATAACACGTTATCTCCTCTGATTCCGCAACATGTCTGGTTGACGAACGGCCGTTAAGAAACCAACTGAAAAGCACGAAATGAAAAACACAAAAAGAAAATATCAACACTCACCAAACTTCTACTAACACAAAATTAGCAGAATTGCGCAGAAGGAGCCCAAAGGGTGGCGCTAAAGAACTGAAAAACCATGCAGTACTTCTAGTGCGTCACTACGTTCGTAATTGTTGGCCAACATTTGTGTGACCGTGTGTGTATGCATGTCAAGTTGGAGCCAACACCCATCGAACAAAATTTCACGGTTTTGTTGTCGGAAAGTCCGATCGTGTGTATGAGGCTTTAGAGACAGACTTCATGAGGGTGGCCTGAGGGCCTGATGTCTTCTAGTGGGCCCTGTGCTCACTGCCCAGCACTGTGGAGCTCGATTGGCATTTGCCATTGAACACCAGAATTGGTAGGTCCACCACTGGCGCCCTGTGTTTTTCACAGGTGAGAGCAGGTTCACCCTAAGCACATGTGACAGACGTGAGAGGGTCTGGAGAAGCCGTGGAGAACGCTGCCTCTAACATTGTTCAGCATGGCCGGTTTGGTGGTTGGTGGGTCAGTGATGGTCTGGGGAGGCATATCTATAGACGGACCATCACCCAACACGACAGACCCTTACCATCAGTGCAACGATAATCATAATAATCGAATAAGATCTTTGTATGCAGTATATCTAAAAAACAAAGTATCAATTGAAAGTATATATCACACAAAAAATATCTCTTTTTTGCAAATAGAGGCCCTAAAAGAGCCCCATACTATTCTCATAAATACTGCACAAATAGGTACAACAGTAACCAGCAAGGTCAAAATCATCAAAAGGGGTTGTTAGTGATTTAACATGGAGTCATACAATATGTCTAAAGCCTCGTACACACGGAACGATTGTTGGCAGGGGATTGTCTGTTGACAGATTGTTGTCCTAAAATCTTACCGTTAGTACGCTCCTTTTGACAATTGTTGTCCAACTTTCGGCCAACAAATGTTGGATGACAGGCTAGTAAATTTTTGGCAGACAACAGTTTGACGTCAGATTTTCATATGCTCACTACATAAATCCGTCACACACAAAAGTCGAAAGTACAATTCTCACCAAACACAAAATTAGCAGAAGGGGCCCAAAGGGTGGCGCTCAAGAGCTGAGATTCCTCGTAGTACGTCACTACGTTCGTGTTTGTGGCACAACAATTAGTGTACCGTTAGTATGCAAGACAAGATCCAGGCACACGCCCTTTTGATAAAAATCAGACGCTTGGTTGGCCAAGAACAGTACCGTGTGTATGAGGCTTTAGTAATAGATATTATAATGACAATGCAATCTTCAGAAAACATTACCATTTTCTAAAATGTGACAGATATCCAATGGTAATATCATATTGGGTAATATAAAGTAGAAATAAAGTATCCATTAATAACAAAAAGGAGAAAAGAAAACATAAGAAAAAACAATAGAATACTTTGCAGTTCAGGAAATATGTCTGTAAATTCTCCACATTGCCCATCTGTGGTGACATTTTCTAGGGGGTACCATCTTTGTACGCCAACAATCTTTCATAGGTATAAACATAGCTCCCAACTGTCCCTGTTTTGGAACAATGTCCCTCTGTCCCTCTCTCCTCATTGGTCCCTCATTTTGGTCTGATCTATATAGTTGTATATAAAAGAATATGTGTGGGCAATAATTTTACAATTTTGTGTGCCACATACAAAGTTATAGACCAAAATCTTGGAATACTCCTAGTGGTGGACTTTTAAGGCACGTACAGTGAATGCCAAATTTTAAAGATACAAAAAAGTATTTTTTATTGAAAAGATTAAGAAAATACATAAAACAAGGAATGCATAAACACACTGATAATCTGTACATATATAGGTTACTTGAAATACCCTACACGTTTCGGAGAGACTAAATCTCCTTCTTCAGGGGGTATGTACAATTGTAAGAGAAAATATATTCAGAACAGTGTGTTGAATAGACATTCCATCAGATTTGTGATTAAAAACATGACAGAAAAGCAGGGTGGGTGTTGCCGATGGTTGTTTTATCCCCTTGAAGCCTTCCAATGTGGTCACTCCGACAGAGAAGGCCGAGAGACCAGCAAGATGTCAAAGAGAGACCAAACCCCTAGCATTGATGGGTAGTTGGAGCTGAAAGCTCCCAACCCGGGAGAGACACTGGGGCAAAACAAACGGTCCTGAAATACAGTGGATAATCCTAGGGATGATATTAACACATAGAACAGCTCCTTAGGCTGCGTACACACGGGCGGATTGTCTGCCCAACTAAGTTCGGCAGACAATCCGACAGACAGTCCGTTCAAAATTAGCATGAACGGACTTGACCACACACGATGAGCAGACAGTCCGCTGAAAGCGCGCGTGATGACGTGTACAGCACTGTCATGGTCGGTCCCGAGTCCCAGCAGCCCGTGGAAGACTTACCCACAATGTTGGTCCGTTGAGCGCTGATAGGTCTTCCCGGGCGCGCGTTAGCGCGAACGGACGCACGCGGGTGCGACCAGGTACGATCGGGCGCACGCGGGTGCGCAGGGTTGCAAACGTGCGCACGCGGGTGCGCGGGGTCACGGTCGGTTGCACGGTTTGACGTGGGCGCGAACGGACGTGCCGTGCGACCGCCCTTGGCGCCCAGAAGGCTTCTTAAGTGATTCATTCTAGTGGCCCGTTGCTGTCCTGTCTACAGCGTTCCTGAGAGTTGCCTCTGATTACCTGATTGTTCCTGTCTCTGATCTACTTCGGCTTGTTCCTGATTATCCTGCCTGCTGCCAGCCCTGACCTTCGGACCTCCTGACTATTCTTCTGCCTTCTCCTTCGGTACCTCTGCTGCCAGCCCGTTGACGACCCGGCTTGTGTTTACCCCGCTTCTGCCTGCTGTTCCAGTCCGTGTTTTGTGCCCACCGCTGCCTGCCGCCTGCCTGTCAGCCCTTCCGGTGTGCCCACCTGCTTGCTGCCAGCTGCTGACCTCCAGCCGTTCCAGAGTCACCTGTCTTCATCCACTGCTGTCTGACGCCAGTTCCTGGACCAGGCCCACCTACACGGACTTGGCACTTGTGCCCTCTGCCCTCCAGAACCCCTGTTCTCACTCCCAGGGGGTCTCGAGCCAGAGGCTTACGAGAGGCCGCTCCCTGCACTCCGGGCTCTCACCACCAGGTACGTGACAGTACAGGACAGCCATGTCCGAGCCCACGCAGGGAGCGTCTCCAATGGACGAACTTTGCCACCATCTCGCAGGCCTCACTCAAGCAGCGAAGAGTTTACAGGAGGGCTACAGTCAACTGGAGGAACGGGTCCAGGCCCTGTCCGCCTCCTCTCCTGCTTCTTCCGGATCTTCTGCTACTCCTGCTGTAGTAATGCTGTCACCCGAACCCAGGGAGCCTACACCCGAGAGATTTTCCGGAGATCGAGGGAAATTCCGGTCTTTTCGGAACTCATGTGAACTGTTCTTTGCTCTACAGCCGAGGACCTTCTCCCTCGAGGCCACCAAGGTGGGCTATGTGATCTCTTTGCTAACCGGTGAACCTCAGTCTTGGGCCCACCGTCTACTTGAAAAGAAGGATCATTCCCTTGAAACCTTGGACGTCTTCTTCCAGGCCATGTCGCGGTTGTACGAAGACCCACAGCTAACCGCCACCGCTGAAGCAGCCCTGCATTCGCTGCAGCAAGGTCGCCGGCCTGTAGAGGACTACGTGTCGGAGTTCCGACGCTGGAGCTCTGACACGGACTGGAATAATGCGGCATTACGTTATCAGTTCCGGATGGGCCTATCGGAACCGTTGAAGGATGAGCTCGCCCGAGTGGGCATTCCAGAGACTCTAGAAACCTTAGTGGAACTGGCAATCCAAATAGACAGACGGCTGAGAGAACGCCGCCTGGAGCGGTCTTCAACCACTTCTCGTCCGGTATGGATGCTTCCTCGAGTCCCCAGCTCTCCTCATCTCACCCCTCCTGCTGGCACCACGACCAGTCAAGACCTCCCTGAGCCCATGCAGCTGGGTTTACTCCGGCCTTCCTTAACGCCTGAAGAACGCCAGCGCCGCCGGGAAGGAAATCTCTGCCTCTACTGTGGTGGGTCTGGACACTTCGTGCGCAATTGCCCTGCTAAGCTCCGTAAGTCCCTCTTCGTTTCTCCTGCCCTTACATTAGACTGTCCTAGTGCTGCCTCCCATTTTACTGTGTCCATTTCCTTGCAGCTACCAGGAGGGAACGTCCAGACCAACGCCATTATTGACTCGGGTGCTTGCAGTGGCTTTATGGACTTAACCTTTGCCTCTAAACATAACATCCCACTTCGGCCCAGGGCAAGGGGACTTTCTATACATCTGGCCGATGGTTCCGCCCTCAAGTCCGGACCTGTTACCCAGCAGACTCAGCCCCTGTTAACCACTATTGCCGGAACCCATCAAGAATTACTCTGTCTGGACATTATCACTTCTCCTCTCTTCCCTATCATTCTCGGCATGCCCTGGCTGAGGGCACATAACCCCCTTGTTGACTGGACCACCGGGGAGCTGAGATTTCCATCACCTTACTGCCTCCAACACTGTCTGTCGGGAACCGACCAGGCCTCTTCTTCTTCTTTGCTCTGTCTGGAAGTTGACGAAGAAACCCGCCAAGTTGTACCTGCTGCCTACCATGATTACCTAGACGTGTTTAGCAAAAAGGGTGCAGAGACCTTACCCCCTCACAGGCCATACGACTGTCCCATTGAATTACTTCCTGGGGCAGAAATTCCCTTTGGGAGGATCTTTCCGCTATCAGAGACTGAGTTGGTGACCTTGAAGTCCTACCTGGACGATAATCTCAGGAAGGGATTTATTCGTCCCTCCACTTCACCGGCGGGAGCAGGGATCTTTTTCGTAGAAAAAAAGGACCAGACCCTGCGCCCCTGCGTTGACTACCGGGCCCTTAATAAAATAACGATCAAGAACCGTTATCCCCTACCACTCGTGCCGGAGCTTTTTCAGAGACTGGGGTCAGCGGCAGTATTTTCAAAACTAGATCTCCGGGGGGCTTACAATCTGGTCCGCATCCATGATGGCGACGAGTGGAAGACTGCCTTTCGTACTCGCTTCGGGCACTTCGAGTACCTTGTCATGCCCTTCGGTTTATGTAACGCTCCCGCCACGTTCCAGCACTTTATCAATGATATTTTCAGGGACTACCTAGACCTGTTCGTCATTACCTACTTGGACGACATCCTGATCTTCTCCTCTTCTCTGGCAGAACACCGGGAGCATGTCAGGAAGGTACTATCCCGACTTCGTCTGCATGGGTTATACGCCAAGCCGGAGAAATGTACCTTTGAGCAATCAAGTATTCAATTCCTGGGGCTGATAATTTCTGTAGATGGCATCGAGATGGACCCTCAGAAGGTCTCCGCTATCCGGGATTGGCCCGCTCCCACTGACAGAAAAGGGGTCCAGCGTTTCGTGGGATTCGCAAATTTCTATAGGAAATTTATTAAGGGGTTTTCTACTATTATAGCCCCCATCACCAGACTGACCAGGCAGAGTCTGAAGTTTCAATGGTCTCCAGAGGCTCAGGAAGCCTTCTCCACCCTGAAGGACTTATTTGTGTCGGCTTCCATCCTCAAACACCCTGATCCAACCCGGCCCTATATCTTAGAGGTTGATGCCTCTGAGATCGCGGTTGGGGCGATTCTCTCCCAGAGACATGGGCCTAGGGCCCGCTTGCACCCAGTAGCATTCTTCTCCCGCAAGCTAACTGAAGCTGAGGCAAATTATGATGTCGGAGATCGAGAGCTATTGGCCATTAAAGCGGCCCTCGAGGAATGGCGTTACCTACTGGAGGGAGCTACGCATCCAATCCTCATCTACACGGATCACAGAAACCTGGAATACTTGAAGTCCGCCAAGAGGTTGAAGCCACGCCAGGCCAGATGGGCTCTTTTCTTTTCCAGGTTTCTGTTCCACATAACTTATCGTCCGGGTTCCAAGAACACCAAACCGGACGCCCTGTCCCGAATGTACAATGAGCCAGAGACCTCTCCACATCCGGATACCATCCTGGCCTCAGGGAACTTTCTTCTTCTTCAGGCCGATTTGTTGTCCCTGATTAAGCAAGTCTCCGTTGGTGCCACTCCTCCACCTAATGTCACACTTCTGACCCAAGATGAACTTCTCTGGCATGAAGACAAAATTTTTGTCCCCCAGGAGGCTCGGGTGCCAGTCCTCAGTGCATGTCATGACCACCCGTTGGCCGGCCATTTCGGCGCCCTCAAGACCACCGAGTTTGTCCAGCGCACCTTTTGGTGGCCCCAGCTGAGATCCGACTGCAAGAGGTATGTGGAGGCTTGTGCCATTTGCATCCGTAATAAAAGCAGCAAGTCCAGGGCCTGGGGTCTGATGAAACCATTACCTGTTCCAGAGAGGCCTTGGCGAATGATTTCGATGGATTTCATCGTAGAGCTTCCTCCATCAGAAGGCCACTCCACAATCTTCGTGGTGGTGGATAGGCTAACCAAGATGGCCCACTTCCTGCCGATGAAGGGCACCCCGTCCGCTGCAGAGACCGCTGAGGTTTTTATTAAAGAGATCGTGAGGCTGCACGGTGTCCCCGCAAACATTATCTCGGATCGGGGTGTGCAGTTCACGTCCAAGTTTTGGAGAGCACTCTGCAGGGCTTTGAAGATTGATCTCTGTCTTTCGTCTGCCTACCACCCACAGACCAATGGGCAAACAGAACGGACGAACCAGACGCTGGAGCAATACTTACGCTGCTTCTCGTCCTTTTCCCAGGACAACTGGACTTCCTTGCTCCCGTTAGCGGAGTTCGCCTATAACAACTCCATCCACTCTGCCACTAGTCAGTCTCCATTCTTCGCCAATTACGGCTTCCACCCCTCATTCTTGTCCCAAGACCTGCCTGAAAGCCCGGTACCAGCAGTCCAGGAGAATATCGACTTCTTTAGGGCCAATAACAAGCTTCTGCAGGAGACCATGGCAAAGACCCAAAGACATAATAAAGACATTTTTGACAGGAAGAGAAGGGGGGAGCTTGAACTTAAGGTTGGGGACCAGGTGTGGCTCTCCACATTGAACCTGAAGATGGCCTGCCCTACTAAGAAGTTGGGGCCAAGGTTTGTGGGTCCCTTCCTTATTGTAAAGAAGATTAACGATGTAGCTTTTGAGCTGAAATTGCCTGAGTCATTCATTACTCAAGCCAGCCGTTCCGGACTCCTTCGTCAGTCGGAGGATTGTCCCACCTGAACCTGTGGTCGTCGACGGTGAAGTCGAGTACGAGGTGGAGTCTATCTTGGACTGCAGGCATAGACGGAATCAAGTCCAATTCCTGGTAAAGTGGAAAGGGTACGGACCTGAAGAGAATTCTTGGGAACCTGAATCCAACCTTCATGCCAGAAGATTGATTCTCGCCTTCAGAAGGGCCCATCCTGGTAAAATGGCCCAATTGGGCATCCGGAGGCTGCCCCTTGGGGGGGGCAATGTCATGGTCGGTCCCGAGTCCCAGCAGCCCGTGGAAGACTTACCCACAATGTTGGTCCGTTGAGCGCTGATAGGTCTTCCCGGGCGCGCGTTAGCGGGTACGATCGGGCGCACGCGGGTGCGCAGGGTTGCAAACGTGCGCACGCGGGTGCGCGGGGTCACGGTCGGTTGCACGGTTTGACGTGGGCGCGAACGGACGTGCCGTGCGACCGCCCTTGGCGCCCAGAAGGCTTCTTAAGTGATTCATTCTAGTGGCCCGTTGCTGTCCTGTCTACAGCGTTCCTGAGAGTTGCCTCTGATTACCTGATTGTTCCTGTCTCTGATCTACTTCGGCTTGTTCCTGATTATCCTGCCTGCTGCCAGCCCTGACCTTCGGACCTCCTGACTATTCTTCTGCCTTCTCCTTCGGTACCTCTGCTGCCAGCCCGTTGACGACCCGGCTTGTGTTTACCCCGCTTCTGCCTGCTGTTCCAGTCCGTGTTTTGTGCCCACCGCTGCCTGCCGCCTGCCTGTCAGCCCTTCCGGTGTGCCCACCTGCTTGCAGCCAGCTGCTGACCTCCAGCCGTTCCAGAGTCACCTGTCTTCATCCACTGCTGTCTGACGCCAGTTCCTGGACCAGGCCCACCTACACGGACTTGGCACTTGTGCCCTCTGCCCTCCAGAACCCCTGTTCTCACTCCCAGGGGGTCTCGAGCCAGAGGCTTACGAGAGGCCGCTCCCTGCACTCCGGGCTCTCACCACCAGGTACGTGACAAGCACGTACGACGGGACTAGAAAAACGACGTCCTATACACTGCAATGCAACCTTCGGCCGTGTAAATCCTTTCTGAGCATGCACCATACTTAGTCCGTCCAACTTGCCTACACACGAGCGGACTGTCCGCTGAAACCAAGTTTGGACGGACAAAACCAAGTTTGAACGGACTGTCTTACGGAAATTCCGTAAGACTTTGTTCGTCAGATTGTCCGCTGAAAAAGTCCGCTGAAGCCCACACACGAGCGGATTGTCCGCTGAAACACGGTTCAGCGGACTAAGTTGGACAGACAATCCGCCCGTGTGTACGCGGCCTTAGTGTTACTAGAGTATCCACCCGTCCGTCACAGCATCCAACACCAAATGTGAAGGTCCTTGTGTGTTAATATCATCCCTAGGATTATCCACTGTATTTCAGGACCGTTTGTTTTGCCCCAGTGTCTCCCCCGGGTTGGGAGCTTTCAGCATATGGGGGGCATATCGAGAAATGCCCCCCATCGAAAAATGCCTCCGATGGGTATGCGCACTAACCAACGCCACTCCAGCTGATATGTTGATCAGCTGGAGTAACGTCAACATGGCGCATGCGCAGATCGTCTGAGGCAGTATTCGACGATCTGCTAAGCACAGAGGAAGAATGTAATTGTCATATTCTGCCTCTCTATTTCGGGGCGGGTTGTGGGTGTCTTGAAGGGCAGGTTTTATGTGTGTTTTTTTTTACCCGCCCTTAGACACAGCCAAAACGCGCCGTTTAACACACTCAAGCTGCCGTACAACAGACAGAAAACACGGCGCTCAATACAGACCAAACCCGCCCTGCAACAGCAAGGCAGAATCTGACAAGTACTTTGTCCTTCCGCTGTTTGCATGGAGTTGGATAATGCCTCCGACGATCTGCGCATGCGCTGTGTTGACGTCACACCAGCTGATCAACATATCAGCTGGAGTGACGTTTGTTACTGCACATGCGCAGACCCATCAGAGGCATTTTTCAATGGAGGGGGCATTTCTCAATAGAACATTAGTTCCAGACAATTTAGTGCCCTAGGCAAGACCAGCTGCTGCACGCCACCCCCTCAAAAAAAAAAAAAGCTTAACATTTTTTTAAACAGTAGAAAATAGCATGTAGCTCGGGTGACAGGACCCCACTTTATATCACCAGATATCCATGATGTTTCTCTAGACAATGGACTTTGTGTCATGCCCAAAAGGGGTCTGGTGGTGTGCCACACTGAGATCACATAAACCTTGGTCTCTGTATGAGTGCGGAGCCCTGACATCGGCTCCCACATCCTGAGCCTGTTGTGGGGAGTGCCAGGTCTTCCTAAGTGGGATGTCAACCGCTTTTTTTGTTCATCATTATTTTATTAGCCAGCTTTGTTGCTTTTTTCCTAAGCCTTTGCAAGTGCTATGTTTCCTGCTCAGTGTTTCCGACTCCTGAGAAGAGCTCCATTTGAAACAAATATTTTTGCATAAAGAGCTCATCACCGCTGCCCCTTCTCCACATTAGACCTGAAGCTGGCCATACATTATACAATTTACTTATTCAATTTATTTTAGATTTACCTTCAACTCTAATTGGGCGACTATGTGGCAGATGAGGTTTAATATTGATAAATGTAAAGTTATGCACGTGGGGGCTAAGAACATGCATGCATCATACATACTAGGGGAGTACAACTGGAGGAATCCATAGAGGAGAAGGATCTGGGGGGTTTTGGTAGATCATAAGCTCAATAATAGCATGCAATGCCAAGCTGTGGTTTCCAAAGTGAGCAAAGTCCTTTCTTGTATTAAGAGAAGTATGGACTCCAGAGAGATATAATTTTGCCCCTGTTCAAATCATTAGTAAGACCTCATCTGGAATATGCAGTTCAGTTTTGGACACTAGTTCTCAAAAAGGATATCGGGGGAACTGGAGAAAGTGCAGAGAAGGGCAACCAAACTGATAAGAGGCATGGAGGAGCTCAGCTATGAGGAAAGATTAGAGGAACTGAATTTATTCTCTCTTGAGAAGAGATGATTAAAGGTGTGGGGGGGGGGGGGGGGGTATGGGGATTATATCAACATGTATAAATATATAAGGGGTCCATATAGTGAACTTGGTGGGGGGTTCGCCATCCTCTGGATCAACTGTGGGTATAGGATTGGGTATATGGGATTGTATATTTTTTTTTCTTTTTTTTTATGGTTGAGCTAGATGGACTTGTGTCTTTTTTCAACCTGACTAACTATGTAACTAGCAATCCCCCCCCCCCCCAAAAAAAATTTCACTGACTGACACTGACTGCAGTCCCAACTCCAGAGTCGTCTGTCTCCCTGTCTCACATCAGCCGATCGTGTGTACGCGGCAATAGGGTCCAGTTGCACAAGTTGGATACTCTTTCATTTCGGTTGAGTTTTGGACAGGTACTTTTTAGACCAGACGCACGGTTTAAATAGGTAATGCCTAAGTGGGATTTAAGCTCTTTGATTGCTTGAGTCTATGAAAATGTGGATTTACTGGTAAGACCGGTTTGATTAATCTATTTATATTCCGAATGCTAAAATGGTGCCAAAAATTGCGTGCAGTGAAATTACATGAACCGTGAGACCGAAAGTACGAAATGAGGTGACAACAACCCATGGAGAGCCAGTCTGTCTGTTTAGAGAAGGACCTTCTCTGGTCCCTAGTAATGTAGTCATATAATCCATGTCCAATGTTGGGCCCCACATAGCATGATAGAGGAAGCAGGTGGCAGCAATGGTTGGTGTCCTTGGCTGCCTGGAAACGCCCCCTCTGCAGCAGAGTGGCATATAGCAGCAGTGGTTGGAGGATTGGTGTTGCCTATCCTTTAAGGGTTCATGTACTTGGGCATCAGAGCTTCTGCATTGCTTTGATTTGAACTGCTTCATGTGATTAGTTTATTTTTTCCTTTGAGTTGCCTCAAGCTGCTGTTAGGTTTCTTTGAGTTGCTTCTTAGTTGGTTTGGGTAGCTTTGAGTTGTTTCAAGTTGCTGAGTTGCTATAAGTTCCTCTAAGTCAGGGGTAGGAAATCCTGGAAATATGGAGAACAACATGGAAGATATCAAAGATCACTAGAGTGCAGTACGCTTAAAAAAATAAATAAAATAAATTGGGCTTTTATCACTAAATTAACCGCCTCCAATATTCTTGCTCCCCATTCCACAATCACGAATACTTTACATCTTTTCCCCCAAACGTTTTATTTATTTATTTTTATATTTTATTATGCAATGCTATGCTCTCCCTCTTCCTCATTCCTTGCCTAGGTGAGGGTGACATACTGATGGGCCGTCCACAGCCTCTTAGTTTATCCACATCGAATTTTCCAGGAGACTGTAGTTCACCAGGAGTCAATATATTGCAATATTTTGAGTCTGCTTATATGGGAAATGCAGTAGTATAGCAGGGCGTGGATGTGAGGATAGCAGCAGAAAGTAATAGAGTATAAAGCAATAGAGCAAGCAGATAGGAAAAGGTAGCAGAGCTTTGGATTGGGGATGGCTTCGCTGGACCCCATTGACTAGTGAGCAAGTGTTTTTTAAAATATCAAGCAGGAAAGTAATTGTAGTCAGGGATTTTTGTTTTTGGTTACAAGATGGAAAGTCCTCTTTAAGCAGATAATCTAGCATCCTTTTTATATAGTAAGGACGGTTTGAAGAGTTCAGGGGTCAGTACTAAGTAGCGAAGAGTTCAAGGGTCAATAGTAAGAAATGTAGAGGAGTACAGGAGCAAGGAACGCAGAGTTCAGGGATCAGAAGTAAGTAACAGAGAGTGCAGGGGCCAGGAGTACATAACACACATCTCCATGCAAATCTACTTTCCTTCTCCTTAGCTGTCATAGGAAATGTCAAAGCCAAGGAAGAGCCTAGGACTTCCTTTGCCCTGCATTCACTTTGCCACCCTAATCAGTGGTCTGAAAGGTGGCAGTCGTGGTTAGGTGCCAGTGACATGGCAGGTTTGGTTTCAATCTTCCCATCACATGCCCATGATCAACAAGTAGATCATAACTGATGGGTTACAGGCCTTCATTTTAAGTTGTTTTTTTTTTAAAAGCTGCTTTAATCTACTTATGAATTGTTTCAAGTTGTTTCTTAGGTTCTTCAGGCTGATTCTAACTTGCTTTTAGTTGCCTATGATTAGCTAATGAGTTGCTCCAAGGTGTTTCTTAAGCTGACCATAGATGGATCGAAATTTGGCTGGTTCAGGAAGGACCAGACAAATTTCGATCCATCTACAGACAGGCGGGTTCTACAGAAGTGGAAAACTCCACTTCTTCTCCACTCCACTACTTCTACTACTTCTTCTCCACTCCACTACTTCTACAGAGGTATCCACTTCTGTAGAACTAGCCTGTTGGAAAATGTTCTTACGATTAGTGTTGATGAGTGTAGTCTGACGCCGGGGAAGCCTTCCTGTAGTCAGAATACAATAGCTCAGTGGAAGGGATTCTGCCTTCCACCTTGAATGTGTGAATGAGGTATTCTTTTGTTTAACCTGTTGGAGATGCTTATGACTAGGTTATGAGTTGTTTCCGAGTTGCGTTGAGAAGCCTTTAGGTTCAGTTGAAGTGCTTTTGCAAGAAAACAATCTATTTCACAAATGACATACACTACATGGCTAAAAGTATGGGAGCCCCTTCAAATTATGGAGTTCAAATGTCTCCGGTGAAGGGTACTGTTAAAACGATATCGCACAAAGACATTGTAGACATCTGTGATCTTCCAACCTTGTGGTAACAGTTCGGTGAAGACCCTTTTCTGTTCCAGCATGACTGTGGCCCAGTGTAGAAAGCCAGCTCCATAAAGACATGGTGTGACCAGTTTGGTGTGGAGGAACTCAAGTTTCCTGCACAGAGCCCTGACCTCAACCCAACTGAACTTCTTTGGGATTAATTGGAAAGCTGTATGCAAGCCAGGTCTTTTCATTCAACATCACTACCTGATCCCAGAATAAATGGACACAAACTCCCAAAGGCACCCTCCAAGCTCCATACTATTGGCCAGGGTTTTGGGATTGAATGCCCAACAAGCCTTCTTAAAATTTATCATGAAGGGACTCTCTGTATTCCAGTTTTATGGTATGAGAAGCTTTCAGTGCACCCTCCTGCATGCACCTTACTGAGAACCCTGTTATCTCATACTGTATCTTCACTATCTGCAGTAGACCCTGGCCCTACAGGACATAATACACAGGACATCTCTGCAGGCTGTTTAACTTGGCCTGTCAACAACCCACAGTCCTCAAATGAACTGCACTCAGGGTCCCCTCTGTCAAGGCGCTTGTCCCTGGCTTTCCAATACTTCACAAACCAAAAAAAAATTTAAAAATTTAAAAAGTATTCTGCAAAGACCTTTAAAACTGATCACAAAGCAATAGCTATAACATTTAAAACATACAAGGATAATGGTACATAGTGCTTAAACATCCCTATTTCCTTCACAGTTCTCACTATTACAGTGGTGGTTAATTTACTGGAGCTAGATAGAGGGCCTCAACTGCACCATGCAACGGGAGATGATCAGAGACTGCATGGTTGGCCTACGTTCTCCTCCCCTTATGCCGCGTACACACGAGCGGACTTTTCGATAGACTAGGTCCGCCGGTCTTCCCGATGGACTTTTGGCAGAATTCCCAACGGACTTGGCCACACACAATCACACCAACGTCCGATGGATTAGAGAGTAATGACGTACGACTGGACTAGAATAAGGACGTTCGTAGCCAATAGCTGCCCTAGCGTTGGTTTTTGTCCGTCAGACTAGCATACACACGAGCGGATTTCTCGATATGAACTGGGTCCGGCGGAGTTCCGGCAAAAAAATTTGAAAGATGTTCTATTTCTAAAATCCGTCAGATTTTTGGACAGCAAAGGTCCGATGGAGCCCACACACGATCGAATTGTTCCATCGGACCTTTGCTATCGAAAAGTCCGGTCCTGTTTGCGCTGCATTACACATCTCCAGCCTATTCAGTAGTTAGAACCTTGGAGCACCCCTGTCTCAGAAGTTCCTTTACTAATAGCTTTCAAGTTTCTCCTGACAAGTTGTCAGTAAAAAATGTGTTCCATCATTAAACTTTCCATGTTTTCTCAGTAAAATATGCAGTGGGAGTTGGCAAGCCTACCTGACACAGTGACTTGCTCTGTTAGGCTTCACTTGTTGTTAACCATCAGGAAGAAGACCCAAGGTAAGTGATCCCAGTCTGGGGGTTTTGCAATACATATGGTGGGGAACTCTATTAACAGGCAAACCAGGTGTGCAGACCAGGGAATTCAATGCAAAGATGATGGGAGCCCCTCGTAATGGACACAGCAGGTGTACAGACCCAGGATCTCAAAGCAGGGATGGTGGGAACCCCCCATAATGGGCACAGCAGGTATGCAGACCCAGGAACTCAATGCAGGGATGGTGGGAACCCCCCATAATGGGCACAGCAGGTATGCAGACCCAGGAACTCAATGCAGGGATGGTGGGAACCCCCCATAAAGGGCACAGCAGGTATGCAGACCCAGGAACTCAATGCAGGGATGGTGGGAACCCCCCATAAAGGGCACAGCAGGTATGCAGACCCAGGAACTCAGCACATAGGGGTTGTAGGAACCTCTTGTAAAGGACATAGCAGGCAGTCAGAGCAAAGCAGGTGTGCAAATCTGGGAACTCAGAGCAGGGATGGTGGGGACCCCCATAATGGGCACAGCAGGTGTGCAGACTCGGGAACTCAGCATAGAGCTCTCTCACCTATAGAGTCCCTGAGAGATAGAGAAGACAGTCAGGGGGTTTAATGCTGCTTCCATACTTGTAGTGAGATGTCAGTAAATGATCCGGGGACTCAGTGCAGGGATGGTGGGAACCCTTCATAATGACCACAGCAGCTGCACAGACTTGGGAACTCAGTGCAGGGATGGTGGGAACCCTTAATAATAACCACAGCAGGTGTACAAACTTGGGAATTCAGTGCCGGGATGGTAGGAATCCCTCATAATGAGCCCAGCTGTTGGTAATTCAATGCAAAGATGGTAGGAGTCCCCAATAATGGACACATCAGATGTACAGACCCAGGAACGCAATGCAGGAATGTTGGGAACCCCCTATAATGGGCACAGCAGGTATGCAGACTCAGGAACTCAGCACATAGGTAGTAGGAGTGCCTCGTAAAGGGCATAGCAGGCGGTCAGAGCCAGGAACTCAGTGCAAGGATGGTGGGAAACCTTTATAATGACCACAGCAGGTGAGTAGACCTGGGAACTCAGTGTAGGGATGGTGGGAGCCACTCATAAGGAGCAAAGCAGGTGTGCAAATCTGGGAACTCAGAGCAGGGATAGTGGGAAACCTTTATAATGACCACAGCAAGTGTACAGACCTGGGAACTCAGTGTAGGGATGGTGGGAGCCACTTATAAGGAGCAAAGCAGGTGTGCACATCTGGGAACTCAGAGCAGGGATGGTGGGAAACCTTTATAATGACCACAGCAGGTGAGTAGACCTGGGAACTCAGTGTAGGGATGGTGGGAGCCACTCATAAGGAGCAAAGCAGGTGTGCACATCTGGGAACTCAGAGCAAGGATGGTGGGAAACCTTTATAATGACCACAGCAGGTGTACAGACCTGGGAACTCAGTGTAGGGATGGTGGGAGCCCATCATAAGGAGCAAAGCAGGTGTGAAAATCTGGGAACGCAGAGCAGGGATGGTGGGGACCCCCATAATGGGACCAGCAGGTGTGCAGACAATCGGGAACTCAGCATAGAGCTCTCTCACCTATAGAGTCCCTGAGAGATAGAGAAGACAGTCAGGGGGTTTAATGCTGCTTCCATACTTGTAGTGAGATGTCAGTAAATGAAGAGAAAGGCTCAGACTATGATCATGTTTGTGGACAGTGTGGAGGCGTTATTTTTCTTTTGATGTTTTGCCTTTTATATTAGTATGGGATTTTTTTTTGGCTGTAGTAGATGTAAACACTTCAGCACATTCTGTACAGGGTTGGTATACAATGTACCGTAGAAAAATGTATTGATAACATACTTTCTGTTCTTGCTAAATATAGCAATGACAATGACATACTTCTAAAAAGAAAAAACAAGTACAGAAGCCACAAGTGCGATGTTCATTACCAGCCACCAGGGGAGCCATTCTATTTAAATCTATGAAAGATAATCAAGATCTTCTCGGCCAAGCCAATCGCAATTCATCTTTTAATGTAAAGTAGATGGCGATCCCTTTCAAAGGATCGGGTTGGGATGTCTCCAGTGAATGGTTCTGTGAATGCTGAAGTCAACTCCATATTAATGGCCATGGTCTTGAAATGGGATGTCCAACTAGCCCATATAGACACGATGGCCAGGCGGCCTCAAACTTTTTGCCACGTAGAATATAGAATATGTTTTTCTTTTGTTTTGTTTTTTTAATTTCATTGTTCTGAAGTCTTCAGGCCATGCATTTGATGCTGCAGGGTCCTCTTCCTCTTAGAACTAGTTTCAGCACAGGGCACCATCGTAATGCCCACTCAGAGGAAGTGCAAATGATGCCCTGTTCTCAGTATTTGGGGTTAGGTGATGCTGAGGAGGACATTCATTCATATGCACTGTTATACTCCACTCAGCTATACATTTATTTTGCAGCCCATTCCTAAAATGCATGCCATGGTGTAAGTCTATGGTATTTCATTGAGGTCTTTCTGCCTAATGCAACCAAGAGAGCTCTGTGATTCCAGAAAAGATGGTCACATGAATTCAAAAAATAAGCTAAACCAGTCATTCTGAACCAATGTTCCTGTGGAGTCCCTAGAGTTCCAAAGGTTGCCAGGGGTTCCTTGTTGAATGATCCCCCATTTGATGGTGTTTTTATAGTTCCATAACCAACACCATTTGGCAAAGCCAGCAGCATGTAGCCAATTTCTTTTTTTTAGCTGTCTGTAAGAGGGACATTCTTCCCACTGACCCCATTGAGAGGGGTATTTTTGCTTCTGATCACCAATGTAAGAGCTATTCTTCCCACTGACCACCAATGGAAGAGGCTTTCTTCCCACTGGCCACCCATGTAAGGCACATTCTTCCAACTGACCACCAATGTAAGGGACATTCTTCCCACTGACCACCAATGTAAGGCACATTCTTCCCACTGACCACCAATGTAAGGGGCATTCTTCCCACTGACCACCAATGTAAGGGACATTCTTCTCACTGATCACCAATGTAAGGAACATTCTTCTCACTGACCACCAATGTAAGGGGCATTCTTCCCACTGACCACCAATGTAAGGCACATTCTTCCAACTGACCACCAATGTAAGGCACATTCTTCCCACTGACCACCAATGTAAGGGGCATTCTTCCCACTGACCACCAATGTAAGGCACATTCGTCCCACTGACCACCAATGTAAGGGACATTCTTCCCACTGACCACCAATGCAAGGAGAATAATTTCAATTGACCATTAATATAAGGGACATTCTTGTCACTGACCACCAATATCAGATACATTTTTCCCATTGCCCAACCAATGTATGGAGGATTCTTCCCAATAGGCACCACAGAGAGGGGCATTCTTTTCAATGACCACCAATGTAAGGGACATTCTTCCCACTGACCCCCAATTTAAGGGACATTCTTCCCCCTGACCACCAATGTAAGATTCGTTTTTCCCACCGCCCACCAATGTAAGGGACATTCTTCCCAATGACCACCAAAGAGAGGGGCATTCTTTTCACTGACCACCAATATCAGGGACATTCCTCCTACCTATCACCGGTGTAAAGGGCATTTTTGCCATTGACCCCAATGGATTGGTTTTAGTAAGGGTTCCCCAAGGCTGAAATTTTTTTTAGGGGCTCTTCTGGGCTAAAGAAGCTGAGCTAAACCATTGCTTTTTAAATAAACCATGTTCCGTCATTCAACTCTGAAAGACTGAGGACTCCTCGTGGCAGAGAAGAGGTATTGCAGGGGGCAGCTCTGGATTGAATTTGGGTATTGCAGCTTCAACTGCGGTATTCTTTGAGCTTTAATCATTCTTTATTCTATCCAAAATGAAAGAAAAAAAAAAAGTTTTGGCTTCAGATATACTTGAAGGGAGAAGAGGTAAGAGTGACTTTGTACCTTGCCTCGGATGAGTGATCGGCTACAGCAACAAACTTGCGTCATTCTCGGTCAGAGCTGCGATTTCCAGTCTAAACGTTTGGTTAAATTGTAACTCCGGGGTGGGAGGATGTTTGTAATGACTGGCGGAAGAACTGCTTTTCCATCAGCGGCATGCCATCCTAATTCCTCCACTAAAATGTTCTTCTTACTTAGGAAAGGTCAAAGCAAGAAACGGTGATGGTGAAAGAGAAAATAAAAAACTTGTGAAAAATCGGTCGGATTCCCCGCCAGGGTTCCATTATTCGGATAAGGGTGGGGCAATTCAACAGATTTTCAGTGGGAAAACATGGTGGAATGTCCTTATGATCTGACCAAGGACAAAAAAATGAACAAAAAAATTTATCTAAAGCCGATTATTTTTAAAGCTGCACAAAAATGTTCGTGAAAATATATTCCTCAATAGCCATAAAGGATATAAACGCTTTTTATGTGCAGCAAACCCAGATATTACCTCGTAAATAAATCAGTGACATCATCGTGGTGCTGTACATAGCTTTTGTAGAGAGCAGAGCTGTGGGAGGGACTTGACAGGCCCCACCCATTACAAGCTGCCTATAGAAAAATAGAGGAGGGGGCGGAGACAAGGTCAGTCACCCTGCACAAGGAGAGAGAGAGCAGAGCTCTGGGAGAGGCCCATCAGGCTCCACCCACTACAAGCTCCCTGCGGAAAAACTACAAGTGGGGGGTGGAGACTAGACCAGTCACTCTGCACAAGGAAAGCGAGAGGAGCTGTGGGAGGGGCCCAGCAGGCTCCACCCACTACAGGCTCCCTGCGGATAAACTACAAGTGGAGTTGGAGACTAGACCAGTCACCCTGCACAAGGAGGGAGAGCAGAGCTGTGGGAGGGGCCCATCAGACTCCACCCACTACAGGCTCCCTGCGGATAAACTACAAGTGGGGGGTGGAGACTAGACCAGTCACCCTGCACAAGGAAAGCGAGAGGAGCTGTGGGAGGGGCCCAGCAGGCTCCACCCACTACAGGCTCCCTGCGGATAAACTACAAGTAGGGGGTGGAGACTAGACCAGTCACCCTGCACAAGGAAAGCGATAGGAGCTGTGGGAGAGGCCCAGCAGGCTCCACCCACTACAGGCTCCCTGCGGATAAACTACAAGAGGGGGGCGGAGACAAGACCAGTCCCCCTGAACAAGGAGAGGAAGCAGCAGTAGGCGGTCTTTATTACAGGAAGTCTCACACTGGATTACTGTACAGATCTGGAAGAAATGCACAAAGAACATGAGATTCAGGAATAATACACATGATGAATGGATTAAGGCCAGTAATGGCGAGCCTTGGCACTCCAGATTTTTGGAACTACATTTCCTATGATGCTCAACTACACTACAGAGTGTATGAGCATTATGGGCAATGTAGTTCCAAAACATCTGGGGTGCCAAGGTTCACCATCACTGGATTTAGGCAATATTTGCTGATCCCGGAGTTCCGCTTTATTGTTTTTGGTTAGCCTGCGAAAGAAATCCTTGCAGATTTTTATTATGAATCTGATGGAAAATTCTAAATGTTACCGTTGTCACCAAAACAGGAATAGAGGGGAAATCTTCCAATGGAGACGTCTGTTCTGGTGACAACTGTCCCTCACTATGGAGAGATTGCTTCTCACTTTCTATCCTTTATGGACAAGGAAGCTGCCATCTTAGCTGCCGCTTGGTCTGCTCTGCCATGGTGCTGCACATGTGACCCTATGATTAACTCCTCCTCTACCAAGGTATGTCTAGAAACTGCCTGTTATTAAAGGAGTTGAAACAATCTGCAGCCATAAGTTTAGTATTGTTTTTTTTTAAGATGGCGATCATCTGTCATGCAAAAGTGATCCAGGCAGCTGTAAAGCCACCCAGTCATTTTATATTATCAAGAAGGTGCTGCTTACCCCCCCCCCTTTCCCTTTTGTTACTGACCGCACTGGTTTCAATGCTCTCCCATTTGCCTGGGGACCCTGCGACCACAGTAAAATGTCCCAACCATAGGCGTGCACACAGGGTGTGCACCCTAATCACCCCATATGCATTAGTATTATCCAGGGGTGGCACCAGGTGGGTGGTTGGTGGCCAGTGTAAATGTCCCCATTATATTAAAGTCTAGAGTCAACTGTAGGAACACATTACACCTATACTTAGGATATAAGGTAATAGGCTCCCAATCAACTGTCTCCCACCATCAGAGCCTCCTCCCTATGACAGCAAGTGGTGTTTATGTGTGTTTGAGCTTTGGGGTGCACACACTAATGCAATAGGCTGCGCACACCTATGGTCCCAACGTATTGCACAGGAAGAGATTGAGGAACATCGGTTCACAATCTCCTCGGCTACTGTATCTGGGAATGCAGCTAATTAAGCAGGATCTGTGCTTGATTAGCTGCAGTAGAGGACAAGGGTGACATTGGGGATCTAATAGAGGAGAGTCGGAATGAGAGCAGCAGTTCTAAGGACATCACAGGCAACTCTAAGCTGATAACCTGTGAAGAACCGGGCGCGCATGGGTGGACTCAATTTGAAGGCTGAAGGCTCCACTGCCGGTTTCCCTTAGTTGTAATGGCGGGGCCTGTATCCGATCTGTTGGACGGATTGGCCTCGGGGGGCCGACATCACAGGCTCTCTGGACAGGTAAGTGTTCCTTACTAAAAGTCAGCAGCTGCAGTGTTTGTAGCTGCTCACTTTTTTTTGTTTTAAATTGCTGCTGGAACACCGATTTAATGCTTAGAATGAAAAAAATGCACAGAAAAAAAATTAAAAAATTGCACCCATAGACAAGTGGTTAAGCTGTCATTGGGAGTGAAATGCGTCAAGTGTAAGGGTAGTAACTAGTAACTACCACCATTTTATTCTACAGGGTCTCTGCTTTCTTGTTTGGTGGGTTTAAATGGAATTTTTTTTTTTTTCAAAAATTGCAGATATTATAGTGTGTGAGAAAAATAAAAAAATTGCACCCATAGTTGAGTGGTTAAACTGTCATTGAGGGTGAAATGCGTCATGTGCAAGGGGAGTAACTACCACCATTTTATTCTACAGGGTCTCTGCTTTCATGTTTGGTGGGTTTAAATGGAATTAGTTTTGCAAATAGATATTAGCAGATATTAACGTGTGCATTTTTTTTTTCATTTCCCCCGTAGACAAGTGGTTAAGCTGTCATTGAGGGAGAAATGCGTCATGTACAGGGGGAGTAACCATGTAAAAGAAGCCATGCGGTGTTTCTAATAAAGATTTTGGACGTTTGTTCATGATTGCAGGGAGGAGGCGGATCCCATATCGGTCCTGGACCTTGTGGTCATTGGTTGCATGAAAGTCGACTTGGAAAAGATTCAAATGATTATTTGTCTAGCGTAGCAGATAACACGGCAATAGTCCAACAAGCTGGGGTCTCCTTTTTTTTTTTTTTAATTGCCATCATGGCGGATAACGAGGCAGGAAAGTTTGCGCTCCGCAGCGCGCAGCCCATTTCGCTCCCAGGCAGAGAGCTGGGAATACATTGTGTGCTCAGAAGATTGACATGTACTTTGACCATCCAGGTAGAGATAGGCTGCGCATTGACTCCCGTGTGAGCGCGGCCGTAGCCTTGTACCGGGGATCATGACAAGGCCAAGAGGAGGTGTGTACACTTCTGGGCCCGCTGCCCTCCAATCCCCGCCGCTGTGCTACAATCAGCAAACCTTCTGCCAGAAAAAAAAAAAAAGTATAGTTTTTCTTCCAAGGAGAATTATAATCCAGAGCAATTAGCGATCGTGTAAATGTGACATTGCACGCTTATTCTTCCAATAAAGATTATTAAATCCAGAATGCGTTCCATTTTTGATAGCCCATTCATTTCAGTGGTGTGAAAAAGTCCCTTCTGTTAGACTTGTTATACACTATATTGTCAGTGCATTAAGATGAAAAAACAAAAAGGTTTACAACCCCTTTAAGTGTACTTTTAGGGGTCTATTTGCATTTGGCCACTAGATGGCGCTAAGTGTCTTAGGTAATGCCTATGTTACTAAGAGCCATCTACTGGACAAATTTAGTATTTATTGTTTTAAATCAATGAAAAACATCTGACCAGCCTAGGAAATAGCCTAATAACATTTTTTTTTTGCCACGTTCATACAGAACAAATGTACATGCACATACACTGAGGGAAATGCTATGCATTTTTTTTTTTAAATACACCTCATAATCCAATAGGAAGATTGTTGTTAAAATGGTCTGGCCAAAGGGTCTCTTTAACCACTTCCTGACCGCCTCACGCAGGTACACTGTGGCAGAAGGGCACGTACAGGCAGATTAATGTACCTGTATGTTGCCCTTTAAGAGGTAGCTTGCGGGCGGCGCCCACCGGGAGCTCCGTGGCCGCGATCGCGGGTTCCGCGGACTCGATGTCCGCAATCGTCTCACGGAGATTAAGGCTGCATAGCGTTTTCAGGCAGAAAATCGTGCAAATTTACTGCGATTTTGCAGCGTTTTTTACCGTGATTTCGCTGCGTTTTCTACGGCGTTTTGCCGCGATTTTGTGCAGGGCAAAAGGTCACCAATGTAAAAAGAAAAAAAAACGCCCAAATCTGCCCGATTCGAGCGACAAAAAAGGGTCCGGAACTTGTTTGAGCTTCAGGCGTTCGGCTTCAGGCGACATGGAGTGGAGATAGATGTGAACCATCTTCTTTGATAATAATGGATTTTTTCCCCTCTAGCGTTTTGTAGCTTCAGGCTTCAAGCTACAAAACGCTCAGGTGTGAATGCAGCCTAAGAACGGGGAGATGCTAATGTGAACAAGCATCTCCCCGTTCTGCCTAGTGACAGTGTCACTGATCACAGCTCTCCCTGTAATCGGGAGCGGTGATCAGTGACGTGTCACACACAGCCCCTTCCCCCCTGCAGTTAGAATCACTCCCTAGGACACACGTAACCCCTACAGCGCCACCTAGTGGTTAACCCCTTCACTGCCAGTCACATTTTTAGAGTAATCATTGCAATTTTTTTTAGCACTGATTGCTGTCTAAATGACAATGGTCCCAAAAATGTGTCAAAATTGTCCGATGTGTCCGCCATAACGTCACAGCCATGATAAAAATCGCTGATCGCCGCCATTAGTAGTTAAAAAATAAAAAAATCAATAAAAATATCATAAAACCATCCCCTATTTTGTAGAAGCTATAACTTTCGCGCAAACCAATCAATAAACGCTTATTGCGTTTTTTTTTAACCAAAATTATGTAGAAGAATACGTATCGGCCTAAACTGAGGGGGAAAAAATTTTTTTATATATTTTTTGGGGATATTTATTATAGCAAAATGTAAAAAAAAATCGTTATTTTTAAAATTGTCGCTCTTTTTATGTTTATAGCGCAAAAAATAAAAACCGCAGAGGGGATCAAATACCACCAAAAGAAAGCTCTACTTGTGGGGAAAAAAGGACATCAATTTTTGTTTGGGTGCAACGTCGCACGACCGCGCAATTGTCAGTTAAAGCGACGGAGTGCCGAAATGCAAAAAAGTGATCTGGTCAGTAAGGGGGTAAATTCTTCCGGGGCTGAAGTGGTTAAGGATCACCTTTGCTTTAATACACTGCTATCTCCGTAGCAGCGGGTGGGAACATTTAATCCAGCCACAGCGGGTAGCAGAATGACACGCGTGTTAATTATTGTTGCATCAGAGTCGTAATAGTTTGTCCCGTCCAAGAGCCATTCCAGCTTCATATTGGCTCTGGAACATGGGGGGGAGGGGGTCTGTGTACGAGCGCCGCGGCCAGCGCAAACTGTCAGTACGCATTCGTGTGCGCCACCATCTCCCGGGCATTAGTTACAAACCGAACCCGTTAAAATAAAAAAAAACACTCTCCCCTCGATATCCTGCTATTGTTTAAATGCCATTATTTGGTAACCGATATGTTAGTACATCTGAAAAGCAATAACGGAGCTGCGCTGCCAAGATTCCCCGGCTGTTCCGCCAAACAAACTGCATCCACTTAGCGGAACAGAGCGAGGTTTGTATTTGGCTTTTTTCTTTTTTTTTTACTGACGCTCCAGTTCCTTCAAATGTCAAATGATTAAAAACAGGATTGGATTTGCTGCGTGTTTGGCTTGGCGATGAAATCTACAGAAATTTTTTTTTTTCTTTTGTTTGAGATTAGAAAAAGCCAATTATTGGAAGGCACAGGAAACGCGGCGGCTATGGGGGGGTCCTGCTCCCCCCCTCCCCCCCCCCCCCCCCCTAGAGACGCCACTCACAACCCTTGGCTGAGGATGACTTTGCTCAGGGTTTTGCCCTTATCTTTGGACTCCGCCATGAAAGATTAAATCTCCTCCACGATGCTGGCGGTTACCGTGATGTCTTTAATACCGTGATGTCATCTTCAATACGCACCCGCAGAAAAGGATGTTAGGGTGTGCGGTTAGTTACTATTGTATCATAAATGGACATTCAATATATTTATAAAGCCGTTCATCTGACATTCACCAAACATTGCCAGCGAGTGAATCTTCCTGGTGCATGTGATTGAAATGACAGTGAGTGATTCACCACCAGTGGATGTTTGGTGACATTCACAGCTTTACAATGATGTAAGAACACATCTCTGACGTGTCACAATATACAGCAACAGTATCATTCTTCAGGAAAGTTCCACCTTTTATCATTAAAAAGCCGTCTTTGAGCTCCAGCCCAGTGACTCCATACCTCCCTACTGTCCCTGATTTCGAGGGACTGTCCCTGATTTGGAGTAATGTCCCTCTGTCCCTCATTCCTCTTCATTTGGCCCTCATTTTGGTCTGATCTATATAGATGTATATAAAATGCACTTTTTATCCATCAAAAAGTGTTTTCCAGCGCTAAACCTTTCATCCGATTTCTAAATTTCTGCATTTGTAAATTCCAAAAGCCAATATAAAGGAATAGTAGTGGTAAAAAAAAAGCACTTGTGGGTTTAACCAATCATGTTTTTTTTTGTACAATTCTCCTCTAAGGGGCGTGGCAAGGAGTGTGTCCTATGCCTGCATACTTTTGCTGATAGGTGTCCCTCATTCCCATCTCAGAATGTTGGAAGCAGTGGTAATTTTGTCGACTAAAACATTTTAGTCGACTAAATGAATACTATTTTAGTCAAATAAAATAAGACTAAAACTAAAATGGCATTTTAGTCAATAGACTGATGCCGCCTACACACGAACGGAATTCTCGTAGAAAAAAGCTCTGATGGTTTTCCCCCGATGGAAGTCCGACGGAATTCCGCTCAAGCTGTCTTGCCTACACACGGTCACACCAAATTTTCGATAGTTTAGAACGCTGTGACGTACAACGCGTACGACGGGACTAGAAAGAGGAAGTTCAATAGCCAGTAGCCAATAGCTTCTGTCTCGTAGTTAAATCTTAGCATGCGTGATTTTTGGCGTGTCGGAATTGCATACACACGATCGGAATTTCCGATAGAAAGTTTTTCTGTCTGGAAAATTGAGAACATGCTATCAATTTTTGGCTGGCGGAAATTCGGACAGCTAAATTCCGATGGAGCGTACACACGGTCGCATTTTACGATTAAAAGCTCTCATCAGCCTTTTTCTGGATGGAATTCCGATCGTGTGTACGCGGCATAAGACTAAAACTTAATCGAAATTTGACTTCAAAATGAACACCGGTCTGTAGTGTAGTCTGTAGTGCATGTTCATACCTCAATACCTTAATATATGAGATTTTTCACTCCAGCAGTATATAATGAGTTTGTAGAGAAATGTTAACTAATTCATTACAATTTAATTAAACCCATTAGATTTTAGATGACTATAATGAGTTTTAGTCGACTAAAACGTAGGACATTTTAGTCGACTAAAATGTACTGGAGATTTAGTCGACTAAATATGACTAAAACTAAAACAATTGCAGAAGACTAAAATGCCATTTTAGTCCTAAGACTAAGCCCTTGTACACACGGTCGGACATTCCGACAACCAAATCCGTCGGATTTTGTCCGAAACTGTTGCATACACACAGTCGGACAAAGTTGTCAGAAAATCCGATCGTACTTAACGTGGTGACGTTATTTCGTTAGGACGGGACTACGTTCAGGCTAGTAGCCAATAGCTTTGGTCTAGGAATTTGATCTGAGCATGCGTGGCACTTTGTCCGATCGGAATTCTCTACACATGATCGGACAAAGTCCGATCGGATCATGTTGTCGGAAAATTTTATAGCCCAGCTGGAAAACTTGGTCCGTCGGATAGTCCGACGGAAACAGTCCGATGGAGCCCACAAACAGTCGGATTATCCGACAACACGGTCCGATCGGACATTGTCCATCAAAATGTCCGACCGTGTGTACAAGGGCTAAGACTAAAACTAAATCGAAATTTGCCGCCTAAATTAACACTGGTTGGGAGGTATGCTTTTTACAAGAAAGCCAGCTGCCAGCTCTAAAAAAGGATACCGGCGTGATGTCTGCAGCTGCAGGCATCATCCCAGTATAACCACCGAAGATCCACCGATGTACAGATATGTTGCTTGATGGGAAGTGGTTAAAGTGCAACAGCAGAAATAAGTAATAAGATGTATAGAGGGTGTATAGGCTGGCTAGGAACTGCCCACTTTATCTTTGACTTTGCCTAGGCTAAGATGATGTCATCGGTCTGCTGCAGGCAAGAGGAAGCATTTCCTCAGTCTCCTCTTCCCTCCCAGGGATCAGACTGTACATTGTAACTTTGTAGCAAGTCACAAGGCTGCAGCAGGGGTTTGATCTGTATCAGACATTTCTGAACACAGAACTGCAAAGGGCACCAGGATTTACACAATGATGTCATCTCTGAGCCGGCATCTTAATCAAGGAAATGCACTTTTTTTTAAGCCACTTCAACGAGCAGATACCTGCTTCTGTTATGTAGATACTGAAACAGGTCTTTCCAGTGACCCTGCCCCACAATATATTACCAAAAGTATTGGGACACCCGCCTTTACACGCACACAAACTTTAATGGCATCCCAGTTTTAGTCTGTAGCGTTCAATCAGTGGTGGCTGCCGGTGCTCAAAATGTTTGGGGGGCGCAAACAAATTGAAAAATTCTTAAAAAACTCCATCAATTACAGCTTCGTTGTGCCCATCAAACGCAGCCACTGTGCCCATCAAACGCAGCCACTGTGCTCATCAAACGCAACCACTGTACCATCAAATGCAGCCACTGTGCCCATCAATTGCCACCACTGTGCCCATCAAACGCAGCCACTGTGGCCATCAGTTGCCACCACTGTGCCATCAAACACAGCCACTGTACCATCAAACGTAGCCACTGTGCCATCAAACGCAGCCACTGTGCCATCAAACGCAGCCACTGTGCCATCAAACGCAGCCACTGTGCCCATCAGTTGCCGCCACTGTGCCATCAAATGCAGCCACTGTGCCCCATCAAATGCTCTCACTGTGCCCCATCAAATGCTCCCACTGTGTCCCATCAATTGCTCTCACTGTGCTATATCAAATACTGCCAGTGTGCCCCCCCCCGCCCGTCATCTGCACTTACCCTGTCTCGGTGGGACAGCTCCTCAATGTCTTCTGCCGTCCTCTCTTCCCGTCATCTGCTATGGTGGTTTTGTGTTAGGAAAGCGAATATTCATCCACTTTTCTAACACAGCTGAGAGACCTGCCAGCGCTCAGCATGGTGCCTGCAGGTCACCTTTTTTTTTACGCTTATTATAGCCTATGGCTCTAATCAAGTGCTTCAAAAACACCCTCGCCTCTGTAATTCTGGCGCCCTGCTCCAGAAAAGGGGCCGGGCGCCTGAATAGGGGGTGGTAGCAGCAGCCGTAGATAGATTCTTGCAAGCTAGCAGGGGGTAAAACCGCCCTGCTAGCAGACGTATACCGCTGCTAAAACTACAGCCGACGCCGCTCCCGCCCCAGTGTGAAATGGGCCCTATAGTTAACTGAGTTATTCACTTTGCGGTTAACACAGAGGACAAGGGGGCACTTTTTACTCCTAGAGGAAAAGTGATTTCATCTCCAAATACGGAAAGGATTCTTCAAAGTAAGAGCTGTGAAAATGTGGAATAGACTCCCTGCAGAGGTGGTTCTGTCCAGCTCAGTAGATTGCTTTAAGAAAGGCCTGGATTATTTCCTAAATATACATAATATAACGGGGTACTGACATTTATAGGTAAAGTTGATCCGGGGAAAATCCGATTGCCTCTCGGGGGATCAGGAAGGCAAATTGTATCATGCTCTGCTGGGGGTTTTCTCCTTCCTCTGGATCAACTGTGGGTGAAGGATCGTGTATATGGAATTGTATGGCATTATTTATTTATTTACTTTTATGGTTGAACTAGATGGTCTTTTTTCAACCTGACTAACTATGTAACGTATGAGTGCTGCCAGCATTGCTGCAGAGGTTGAAGTGGTGGTGGTTGGGGGGGGGGGGGGGGGGGGTCCGCCTGTCAGTTATCAGACCATACGCCGCACACTGCATCAAATTGGTCTGCATGGGTGTCGTCCCAGAAGGAAGTCTCTTCTAAAGATGATGCACAAGAAAGCCCAAAAACAGTTTGCTGAAGACAAGCAGACTAAGGACATGGATTACTGGAACCATGTCCTGTGGTCTGATGAGACCAAGATAAAAGTATTTGGTTCAGATGGTGTCAAGTGTGTGTGGCGGCAACCAGGTGAGGAGTACAAAGACAAGTGTGTCTTGTCTACAGTCAAGCATGGTGGTGGGAGTGTCATGGTCTGGGGCTGCATGAGTGCTGCCGGCACTGGGGAGGCTACAGATCATTGAGGGAACCATGAATGCCAACATGTACTGTGACATACTGAAGCAGAGCATGATCCCCTCCCATCAGAGACTGGGCCGCAGGGCAGTATTCCAACATGATAACGACCCCAAACACACCTCCAAGATGACCACTGCCTCGTTAAAGAAGCTGAGGGTAAAGGTGATGGACTGGCCAAGCATGTCTCCAGACCTAAACCCTATTGAGCATCTGTGGGACATCATCAAATGGAAGGTAGAAGAGCGCAACGTCTCTAACATCCACCAGCTCTGTGATGTCATCATGGAGGAGGGGAAGAGGATTCCAGTGGTAACCTGTGAAGCTCTGGTGACCTCCATGCCCAAGAGGGTTAAGGCAGTGCTGGAAAATAATGGCGGCCACACATAATATTGGCACTTTGGGCCCAATTTGGACATTTTCACTTAGGGGTGTACTCACTTTTGTTTCCAGCGGTTTAGACATTAATGGCTGTGTGTTGAGGTATTTTGAGGGGACAGCAAATTTACACTGTTATACAAGCTGTACACTCACTACTTTACATTGTAGACAAGTGTCATTTCTTCAGTGTTGTCACATGAAAAGATAGAAGAAAATATTTACAAAAATCTGAGGGGTGTACTTACTTTTATGAAATACTGTAAATTAGAAAAAAGCACTGGAGTACTGGGAAAAATGAATTCAATTTTTTTTGTGTGAGATTTTAGCTCCTATTTGACCTCAGCCATACGGGTCGTCTTTGTTCGAGATTTAATAATAAAAAAAAAAATCACACAGAGGCACAAGAAACACTTTGCACCCAATTCTTGGCGCAGGCGGAGTGACCCTGGGGCGATCGGGGGTGGGGCGTTCCTACAGGGGCGCAGTCTTGATGGGTAGAAAGTGCAAGCTGTTGGCAGGAGGTGAAACTTCTGTGTGCAGCTACCAATTAACATAACTCCGCTAATTACCAAAACCTGGAGGGGAGCCGCACGATGGCGGGCAGGACGGGGCAGGCCCCCCTGCGCTCCGGGCCGTGCCTTCGGATCGGAGCGATTGGCAGACAAATCTCATTACATTCTTCAAAGATCTTCTTCGTACCAGAAAATGAATGTGATCCCATGCTGAGATTTATTTCCAAACCTCTATAAACTATTTGTAAGTGGGAGACAACCAAATTCATTTTCTCTTAAAGGGAAACTTCACCCTCCCAATCAGCATTGACTGTTTTTAACCCTTATGCTGCCAGCATTAGTAAATAGCTAGGAAAAAATATATTGTATTTACTTGTTTTAAACCTTTTTTTACATTTTTTCAGTTACTTCCCATTTTCTATTTTCTCTGCCTAAGTAAATGATGTCATACATCCCAGGAGTCTACAGGAGGGGAGGAGGGGCTTTCTCAGTTATAGCCGAGTTCCACCAAAAAGTGGAACTTCCACTCATCTGATTCCTCAGGGGGGGAGAGGGTGCAGATACCTGTATAATACAGGTATCTGCACCCACTTCCGGGAAAAGAGTCACGCCCCTTCCTGCACACCCCCCCCCCCCCCCCCCCCCGCTGTCTCCTGGGAAACACACAGGTCCCAAGAGATAGCGAGGACCACTTACGATGTGCAGCGCGACTCGCGCATGCGCACTAGGGAACCGGAAAGTGAAGCCGCAACGCTTTACTTCCTGATTCCCTCAATGAGAATGGCGGCGGCAGCAGCCCAGAGCCGATCAATCGCTCGGCTTCGGCATCGCTGGACCCTGGGACAGGTAAGTGTCCATTTATTAAAAGTCAGCAGCTGCAGTACTTGTAGCTTCTGGCTTTTAATATTTTTTTTAGGTGGACTCCCTCTTTAAGTACACCCTCCTGCCTGCATGCCTGAGCTAAGTGCAGATGGATTCCAGGAAGTAAATGCTACATTAAACATCTGTTCTTACTCCATAGGCATGTGCTGAACTGAAAAATGTGTTTAGTTTACAAAAGGTTTGTTATGTTACTAATTTTGTTTTGTTTGATTTGTTCCAGAATTTGCTTCGTTTAATTAAATTTCATTTCATTTTTCATTTTATAATGAATTCCAAATTTTAGGAATGATTTGAATTCGGATCGGTGGAAAAATGATCGACCGATTCAAATTATGTGTGAAGAATAGCTGGTTGTTAAGGAGTGGCCAGGGAAGCCGGCCGCCGCATCCTTAACAACTGAAAGCGGAGTTCTGCTTAAAAAAATAAAATAAAAAAATAAAAGACAGCAGCTAAAAATACCACAGCTTTACAATTCACACAGATCGCCAAAATTGGACAATAAAAGATTGGAAAAACGTTGCCTGGTCTGACGAGTCTGGATTTCAGCTGTGACATTCAGGTGGTGGAGTCAGAATTTGGTGTAAACAACATGAAAGCATGGATCCATCCTGCCTTGTATCAATGGCTCAGGCTGGTGGTGGTGGTGCAATGGTGTGGGGGGTATTTTCTAGGCACACTTTTGGCCCTCTTAGTACCAATTTAGCATTGTTTAAACACCACAACCTACCTGAGTATTGTTGCTGGCCATGTCCATCCCTCTATGACTACATCTACACCCCATCTTCTGATGGCTCCTTCCAGCAGGATAATGCACCATGTCACAAAGCTCAAATCATCTCACCACTGGACAATGAGATCACTGTCCTCCAATGGCCTCCACACTTACCACATCTCATCCAATAGAGCTCCACACTCACCAGATCTCATCCAATAGAGTACCTTTGGGATGTGGCGGAATGGGAGATTCCCGTCATGGATGTGCAGCCGACAAATCTGCAGCAACTGTGTGACGCTATCATGTCACTATGGAGCAAAATCTCTGAGGAATGTTTCCAACACCTTGTTGGATTTATGCCATGAAGAATGAAGGCAAAAGGGGGACTAGCGAGGTGTACCTAATAAAGTGGCCGGTGAGTATATATATATATATATATATATATATAATTTTTTTTTTTTTTTTTTTTTTTTAAATGCCATCTGTCACCACTTTTTGACCATTTCATCTCCATTTGGTGAACCAGTTTGTATTCTGCGCTTCATAAAAAACTAGAAGAGAGACGAGTCAGAATCCTGGAGCCAAGTAGAGAAGAGTTAAGAGGGAAGTATGGTGGTTTTTATATTCAGGCGAGTAATGAGCGCCCCTCTTTCCCATCTCAGAAAACAGCCGTGTATTTAGATAGAGAATTCCCAGGGGGACTCTCAGCAGATCTTATAAGAGGAAACAGTTACATCTTTATTGTCATGTCAGCTTCCTAACGGCTCTGCAATAAGGAAAGTTTGCAGTGCAGGTTGTGCCAAATCCCACCAGGAATTGTGCCGACAGAAAGGTTTTCTATCTTATCGCAGGGACAGAGATCACCAATGTCACCCGTATGAATCACTCCGCACAGCGCCCTTCACCCACAGCCTCACTCACTAGTCATAAGATTGAACTGAAAGGGGAAATGTCATCTTGTAGGATTTTCTAGAACTAAAAAGAGATCAGTTTGCTTTAGTTGTATCAATACGACCGCCCAAAAAGTGACACTGGAGAGTTAAACCTCCTTAGAATCTCTTCTATCATTAAAGGTCTGTACACCTGCTGTACTCATCAAGAGGGGTCTCCACTATCCCTGTGCTGAGTTTCCCAGGTCTGTACACCTGATGTGCCCATTATGAGGAGTTCCCACCATCCCTGTGCTGGGTTCTTGGATCTGTACACCTGCTGTGCCCATTATGAGGGGTTCCCACCATCCCTGTGCTGAGTTCCCAGGTCTGTAAACCTGCTGTGCCCATTAGGAGGGGTCCCCACCATCCCTGTGCTGAGTTCCTGGGTCCGTACACCTGCTGTGCCCATTATGAGGGGTTCCCACCATCCCTGTGCTTAGTTCTTGGGTCTGTACACCTGCTGTGCCCATTATGAGGGGTTCCCACCATCCCTGTGCTTAGTTCTTGGGTCTGTACACTTGTAGTGCCCATTATGAGGGGTTCCCACCATCCCTGTGCTTAGTTCCCGGGTCTGTACACCTGCTGTGCCCATCATGTGAGATTCCCACCATCCCTGTGCTGAGTTCCCGGGTCTGTAAACCTGTTGTGCCCATTATAAGGGGTTCCCACCATCCCTGTGCTGAGTTTCCCAGGTCTGTACACCTGCAGTGCCCGTTATGAGGGGTTCCCACCATCTCTGTGCTGAGTTCCTGGGTCTGTACACCTACTGTGCCCATCATGTGAGGTTCCTACCATCCCTGTGCTGAGTTCTCAGGTCTGTACACCTGCTGTGCCCATTATGAGGGGTTCCCGCCATCCCTGTGCTTAGTTCTTGGGTCTTTACAACCGCTGTGCCCATTATGAGGGGTTTCCACTATCCCTGTGCTGAGTTCCTTGGTCTGTACACCTGCTGTGCCCATTATGAGGGGTTCCCACCATCCCTGTGCTTAGTTCTTGGGTCTGTACACCTGCTGTTCTCATTATGAGATGCTCCCACCATTGTTGTGTCTCTGCACTCTGTTGTTTTTTTTCGGTGAACTGTAACAGGTTTTATTGGCGCCAGATTGGTCAGACCGGCATTCCCTCATGGCTTTGCCCTCTGACGCCTTTCAACCTCATGATTAAGCCCATTGGGAGAAATACGTCAGAAGTTGGAGGGAGTGAAGGTATTTTTGACCTATCTTGCACCAATGAAGCTTTTTGCACTTCAGCAATGAAAAGACACCAGAGAATCGCCTAGGTGTTTGTGTGCCCAAAGAGAAGAAGGCGGATGCTTGACAGCCTGCGCACCTGTGCCGGGTATATGTCTGTCTGGAATTTATACACAGGTGATAATGGGAGAGAAATATTAGTTCAGCATGAAGGAAAAGCACAAGTAGGCGGGGGGGTAACAGCAACAATTGATTGATGGATCATGCCTGAGCGGGGTTGGCCAGGGCCTGGTCCATGACGTGGTCGATGAAGTCGATTCGAGGCTCGATGACGAGAACCATTCGCTCCTGGATGGTGAACATTCAGGGAGGTCAATGCGATCGATGCCCTAAAAATGAACCACATAGAGATTAACTGGTTAATGTCTATGTACAAATCTGACCGCAGATATCAATTGTAAAATAGGGTCGGGGGGGGGGGGGCCTTAGTTCCAGTGAAGGGAACTCCTAAGGCGTCAGCATACCATGACATTTTGGACAATTTCTTGCCCCCAACTTTGTGGGAACAGTTTGAGGATGGCCCCTTCCTGTTCCAACATGACTGATCACCAGTGCACAAAGCAAGGTCCATAAAGACATGGATGAGCGAATTTGGGGCGGAGGAATTTGACTGGCCTGCACCTCAACATGACCTGACCTCAACCCGATAGAACAACTTTGGGATGAATTAGAGCAGAGACTGCGATCCAGGCCTTCTCATCCAACATCAGTGCCTGACCTCACAAATGCGCTTCTGGAAGAATGGTCAAACATCCCCATAGACACACTCCTAAACCTTGTGGACGGCCTTCCCAGAAGAGTTGAAGCTGTTATAGCTGCAAAAGGTGGGCCAACTCAATATTGAACCCTACGGACTAAGACTGGGATGCCATTAAAGTTCATGTGCGTGTAAAGGTAGGTGTCCCAATACTTTTGGTAATATAGTGTATACTGGAATTTTTTTAAATTTATTTATTTTATACTAATAATGGCGGCGATTAGCGACGCATTGTGGGACTGTGATGGTGCTGTTCTCCCTCACGTCCACCAACTCCTCACCCTGCTGTATTGACCATTGTGTAAAACAGGTCAAAAAGCACTTTCCCCTTTAAATGGGGTCACTGACTTCAGCCGCAGTTTCCTCCAGGAATAGCCTGTTGGATTTCGCTCACCACTGGCTTGCTCTCTTCACAGGTGCAATGCTCCAGCAATGCTCCAAAAAATCAGAAAAAACCCATCATTATGCTTATTGCAAAAAAAATAAAAAATAAATCCCTACTGGGATTCTATATGACATCACTTCCTGTCAGATGATGATGACGTCATTGGCTCCGCCCCAACATGTTTCGTCACAGTCACATTACTTCCTCTTTTTTATTGTATATAAAGGGAAATGTATAGAAATTGGTAGAGGGTGGCACCATCACTAATATACTGCTATTATTTGATATCAGTTTGTGAGGGGGGATTTTTTTTTTTTAAGTTTTCATTATTTTTACATCCAATATGTGCATTTGAGGTGTCCCCCCCCCCCCCCCCCCCCCCGAAGGGGTATCACCAGTCATGATAATTGATGTCTTTCGGAGGTTTCATTTCATTTTGAGTTAAGCATACATAAATCAAGGGAGGTTTTCAGCACTTTCTCATTATCTTTATGAAAGTAGCGCAGCATTAATTATTCAATCACATTATCTTAAGGTGTGGGAACACATGTGAATGTGTGCAGCAATCTATATAAAGTATAGGGAGTAAAATAAAGGGTTACATTTTCACATAGAGGTTGTGTGAGGGTTACCACGGTTATTTTTTTTTTAAATTCCGTGTATAACGTTAAGGACTTAGGGGCTGCTCTCGATTAACAGGAATATCCCAAAGGACTGCTGGAGGAAGTCACTGAAGTGTAGGAAAGAAAATAAGTGCCACATTTCCATCAATAGTCCCTAATGAAGTTTATTCCACAAGGAAAGCCAACGTGTTTCGGGGGGCTTCATCAGGGCTTGTAAAGTGATGGCGGATCGATGGAACGCAGTCATAAAAGGAAGTAGTGGAAAGAGGAAGGTATGTACGACACCATGCGGGACCCCGATATTGACTATTGATCACAGGCTGGGGGAGGGACAATACCTGTAGGTGTTCCTGAAATGCAGCAGAGAAAAATTTTTTGGTCCCCCTACCCTTCCAGACAGGGTTGTGTGGCGTGGTAGAACTGGGTAAATCTCAAGACTGGATGGGCAGAAATACAAATCCATTGGCAGGTAAAATAGCTCCCTTATATGCAGGGCTTTTTTTTCTCAGACAATAGGGTGCAGGAACTCCCCTTTTCCGAGTCACCCCTTTTCTCCGCCCCTACCCAACCCTGAGCACCTTCCCTTGGTTCTCTTGGTTCTCCCACCCACATCCCAGTACCACCCCTTTTAGACAATACAGAACCAAGTATCATTTTGTGGTGCTAAGTAATTTGTATGGAATTTGGTAATGATATCAAGAAAAGCAGTAAAATAGATCCCATTCAACAAACAACAGTAGATTCCCCTAACAACAATGTACCACCCAAAATAAAATCCCCCCCCCCAGCAACATTAGACTCCTGGCAGCATCAACAGATCTCTGCACAGCCAGCATTAATAGACAATCTGGCAGCCATCAGCAATAGACCCCTCCCCCAACAGTAGATCTACTTCAGCAACAACTGACCCCCCCCCCCCCCAGCAACATAAAACCCACCCCTAGCAACAATAGGTCCCCCACCAGCAATAATAGACCTCCTTCAGCAACAATAGATCCCCTCCAGCTAGAATAGATCCCCCAGCAGTGAGCTATAATACCCTGCAGCACACCCCAGCACCCCTTGCCATTACATACAGTCAGTCCAGGAGGTGCCGGAACTGCGTTCCCCCACGTTCCCGCTGAAAAAAAGCCCTGCTTATATGTCATTCATCTGTGTATTTAACAGTTTGCCTGGAGTTTAGGTTTAACCACTTGCTTACTGGGCACTTAAACCCCCCTCAGTCCCAGACCAATTTTCAGCTTTCAGCGCTGATGCACTTTGAATGACAATTGCGCGGGCATACAACACTGTACCCAAATGAAATTTTTATCATTTTTTTCCCACAAATAGAGCTTTCTTTTGGTGGTATTTAATCACCGCTGGGAGTTTTATTTTTTGCTAAACAAACAAAAAAAGATGCAAAAAAAAAAAATCATGTTTAATAGTTTGTTATAAAATTTTGCAAACGGGTCATTTTTCTCCTTCATTGAAGTGCGCTGATTAGGCGGCACTGATAGGCTGCACTGGTGAGCACTGATGGGCTGCATTGGTGGGCACTGATAGGCTGCATTGGTGGGCACTGATAGGCTGCACTGGTGGGCACTGATAGGCATAGTTAAGGCGGCACTAATAGGCACAGATAAGGCGGCACTGATGGGCAAAGATGGGCACAGATGGGTGGCACGGATGGGTGGCACGGATGGGTGGCACGGATGGGTGGCACGGATGGGCACTGATAGGTACCACTGATAGATGGGACTGATGGGCACTGATAGGTGGCACTGATAGGTGGCTCTGATAGGTGGCACTGCTGGGCACTGATGGGCGGCACTGCTGGGCACTGGTAGATGACACTGATGGGCACGGATAAGTGGCACTGGGGTGCAGCACCTTTGGGGCAGATTGTGGGCACTGCTGGGTGGCACTGCTGAGTGGCACTGTGGGTGGCACTGTGGGCACTGCTGGGTGGCACTGTGGGCACTGCTGGGTGGCACTGACGGGGGCACTTACTTTTTAAACATTTGGCACTGCAGGGGGCAGGTGGGCACTGGCAGGGTGCAGGTGGGCACTAGCAGGGCTGGCCGTGATCGGGACTGATGTCCCGATCACAGCCGCCGGTGATCGGCTTTTTTTTTTCTCCTCGCGCTGTCAGTGCGAGGAGGAATAATAGCCGATTACCGGCTCCATTGTATCACATGATCAGCTGTCATTGGCTAACAGCTGATCACGTGATAAGGGGTCGGGATCGACCCCTTGCACGGATCGGTGATCAGGCGAGTCTCATGGACTCGCCAATCACAGAGCGCGCCGCGCGCGCCCCTCAGGGGGCGCGCAGGCCGCTCGTGCACGGGACGACATCAATAGACGTAGTCCCGGCAAAGGAGATCCGCGCTGTAGCCGTCATTTGGCTATAGTGCGGATCTCAAGTGGTTAATGATGTTTTGTATCTATGGCCCCATGTACACTAGATGTTTAGCCCCGGTGCTTAGGTGTCAGTGAAAGGCACCGGCACACCACCTACCAGCCCTGCTTCTGCCAGCCAGACTGAAAGCTGCTGCGGCTGGACGGGGCACCAAGTGGTATTACCGTTTAAGCCAGTAAATGCCCAGATATGAATGCCCGGAATGCAAGAAGTCTGCATTGTGAGCCTTCATCCTTGGTCGCATAGTGCCCTACTCGGTGCACCGTCCAGCTGGGACTCGGAGTCACATCCTATAGAGCAGATCCAGCTGGGTCCTTGGTTCCAGCTTGTACTGGAATCCTAAATAAACAACCCAGCCAAGCCAACGCTCTCCCCTGTCACAGGGAGGCCGCTTCCAGGCCTGGAACACACGGCGCAATTCATCTCCAACTCCTAACAAGCAGTAGAGAACATTCTGGCCATGGGGGGAAGAAATCACAGTGAGGACGGAGAACAGAATCCGTTTCTGGATGGAGCTCCGGCGTACGATCGTCCAAGGCGGCTTCCAGGCTGACAACAGCGAGGCTCCCGCTGACACGGGAGAACGTCAGGAGGCCTGGCAGCCAAATGGACCCTCCCAAACTTTACATTGTGTTTAGAAGATCTTTACTGATTGCAGATTTCTGGTGTACACTCGCTACATGCTGCCGATCTGCTTTCTTCTTTAGCAATGGTCACATGACGCTATGCCTAAGTTTCTGGTCACATGACGCTATGCCTAGGTTTCTGGTCACATGGCCCAATGTCTATGGTTCTGGAAACATGACTGTCTGCCTAGGTTTTGATTACATGACCCTGTGCCTTGGTTTCTGGTGACATGCACCCTATTTCATAAGTTTCTGGTCACATGACCCTGTGCCTAGGTTTCTAGTCGCATTGCCCTCTGCCTAGATTTTTGGTGCTATGACCCTCTTCCTAGGTTTCTGGTCACATGACCATATGCGGAGCCGGTACGGGGGAGGGGGGGGGGGGCGAAAAGGACAGATTCCCTGGGTGGTACAATGTGTCCTTCTAAAACAGCCATCACTAGTTTGCTGGGACCGCGGGTTTCCCTGGCAACCAATGACATTGCGTGAGTGAGCCTGCCCCCTGCTCCTCACGGCAGGTCTCGGAGTTGGCAGAAGACCAGCTCGCACTCACGGGCCACGAGGGGCGTGACTTCACATGCGTGCCCCGCGAGTCGCCCCCCTGCTACTCGCAGTTCCCGGGTCCTGGCTCTCCATATCTCGCAGCTTCAGCTCCTTTGGTTTTTCAGTTGTGCCCTCCTGCATTCAAGGTATGTGGGCCACATGTTACCCAGTGATCACTAATGGGCATATTTTTATTGTGCACACTGCTGGGCATATTTTGTTAAAGGTCACGCTGATAAGCACCTTTTTTTATGTTAAGGGGCACTCTGATGGATACATTTTATTTTAAGGGGTACGCTGATGGGTATATTTTTAATGTGCACACTGATGGGCATATTTTCTTAAGGGGCACACCGATGGACACATTTTGGTGTGCCCTTTAACATAAAATGTACCCATCAGTGTGCACATTAAAAATATACCAATCAGTGTGCCCCTTAAAATAAAATGTGCCCATCAGAGTGTCCCTTAACATAAAAGCTGCCCATCAGCGTGACCCTTATTTTATGTTAAGGGGCACTCTGATGGGCATATTTTATGTTAAGGGCCAAGTTTTGTTTATGATTTATGGTGCCATGACGCTATGCCTAGGTTTCAGGTGCCATGACCCTATGCCTAGGTTACTGGTCACATGACCCTATGCCTACTGTAGGTTTCTGATGTCATGACCCTCTGCCTAAGTTTCTGGTGCTATGGCTGTCTGCCTAGGTTTCTGGTCACATGACCATATGCCTAGGATTCTGGTCACATGACCCTATGCCTACTGTAAGTTGGGTTGTTGGTGCCATGACCCCGTGCCTAGGTTTCTGGTCACATGACCTGTTGTCTAGTTTTCTGGTGTCATTACCCCATGGCTAGGTTTCTGGTCACATGACCCCCGTGTCTAGGTTTCTGGTGCCATGACTCTCTGCCTAGGTTTCTGGTCACATGACCCAGTGCCTAGGTTTCTGGTCACTTACGTGTGGCTACTTATGCCATGCACATTATATCTCACCAAAATGTAAGTTGATCTTACTTGTATTAAACATTGAATTTTAAGTGATATACTGCACTCTCTCTTTCTGGTGCAATGACCCTATGCCTAGGTTTTTTGGTGCCATGACCCTATACCTAGGTTTCTGGTGCCATGACCCAATGCCTAGGTTTCTGGTCACATGACCCCATGCCTAGGTTTCTGGTCACATGACCCTATGCCTAGGGTAGGTTTCTCATGCCATGACCCTCTGCCTAAGTTTCTGGTGCTATGACTGTCTGCCTAGGTTTCTGGTCACATAATCATATGCCTAGGTTTTTGGTCACATGACCCCATGTCTAGAATTCTGGTGCCATGACCCTATGCCCAGGCTTCTGGTCACATGACCCCATGCCTAGGTTTCTGGTGCCATGACCCTATGCCTAGGTTTCTGGTCACATGACCCTATGCCTACTGTAGGTTGGGTTGCTGGTGCCATGACCCTGTGCCTAGGTTTCTGGTCACATGACCTGTTGCCTAGTTTTCTGGTGTCATTACCCCATGGCTAGGTTTCTGATCACATGACCCCCGTGTTTAGGTTTCTAGTGCCATGACCATATGCCTAGGTTTTTGGTCAAACAACCCTATGCCTAGGTTTCTGGTCACATGACCCTATGCCTACTGTAGGTTGGGTTGCTGGTGCTATGACCCTGTGCCTAGGTTTCTGGTCATATGACCTGTTGCCTAGTTTTCTGGTGTCATTACCCCATGGCTAGGTTTCTGATCACATGACCCCCGTGTCTAGGTTTCTAGTGCCATGACCATATGCCTAGGTTTCTGGTCACACAACCCTATGCCTAGGTTTCTGGTCACATGACCATATGACTAGGTTTCTCGTCACATGACCCAATGCTTACGTTTCTGGTCACATGACACAGGAATCAGCTCAGGGAAGCATTTTTAGCCATCCTGATGCTCTCTAGGTTACCTCTCCCAACAAGTCTGTTAATGTTTTAGAGGGAATGTTCTTCACTGCAAGATAATCAGGCATTAAACCTTCAGAGTTTTTTTTAGTTTAAGACACACAAAGTAAATAAGGAAACAAATGTAACTCTTTTGCAACCAAAACTACTAATATAATACAATCCCATTCTTCTCTGTACTGGACATAGTAGGGAAGTTTTAGAACTCCTGAGATCCTGGCAGAGGCTCTAACCCTTCTCCGGCTCAATCCAAAAAAAAAAAAAAATGTTTTGGGTGGAATATTCAGAATAACTGTGACTGCTTCTCAGTGAAGACATTTGTGTAATGATGGTATATCTCAGTACAGGGGGTACTCAGCCCTCCCCAGGTGGTGGCCCCCTCGTACCCGCACACAGCTGGACAGGAAACGTCCTTGCACTATGGAAGGTCCACAGGGAAGGGAATTGTGCTGACGTTATGTCTATTGACTTCACCATTCCCAGCCAAGTCATATCATGTAGAGAACAGGTCAGTGAACCAATGGCCAACCCGTCCGGGGGGAGATCAGACCGGCACACACTCGGATCTGGCCAACAATTCGAGACGCACCCCACCTCACCCGATAACATCCACGAGGGGGGCGTGCATGTCGGACAGCATAGGGTGTCTGAAAATTATTTTCTCGGCACAGTGAAAGTTCACAGAGTTTACAATGAATCTCATTCACATTTAGGTCAATTTCATGAAAGACGGCCAGGAGAAAAGAAAAAAAAAGCCATAATGTAATTTATTATAAATGGGGACAGAGGGTGGGCGCAGCCACAGACGTTTTAAGGCTGAACTCCGGCCTTCTCTTCAATCTTGCACAGCTCATCCTCCTAAGTAGTGATGGACGAACTTCCGACGGGACGTTTCGCGAAAGCGAAATGCGAACGGACCCAAACGTTCGCGAAACCGAACGTTCGCCGCGGGCCCCATTGACTTCAATGGGAGGCGAACTTTGCAAACCTTCATGTCGAATTTGCGGCCACGTGGTAATTATTAGGGGGTAAAACGTAGTCCCACCATCTGGACAATGACATAATACATGTATGAGGTGAATTTGGGATCGATAACTACAAGCATTTTTATTTTATTTGGGAAATTGTTCTAACAATTCAGGACTATGGAGCTAATGAAGGCAATGGAGGAGAGGGAAGGTCAGGGACCAGGGTAGGCAAAGAAGAGGGTGCAGGAGATGATCACCAGCAGCGTGACATACCGGAATGACACATGCACCGTGATAGAGGCATCTGACAGCAGCACCGTAATACAGAGCACTGACAGCAGCACCGTGACATACAGCGCTGACAGCAGCACCGTGACATACAGCGCTGACAGCAGCACCGTGACATACAGCGCTGACAGCAGCACCGTGACATACAGCGCTGACAGCAGCACCGTGACATACAGCGCTGACAGCAGCACCGTGACATACAGCGCTGACAGCAGCACCGTGACATACAGCGCTGACAGCAGCACCGTGACATACAGCGCTGACAGCAGCACCGTGACATACAGCACTGACAGCAGCACCGTAAGCAGCCCCAGGAGGAAGTCAGCACAGCACAGGGATGGTGTGATCCCCTCATAATAAGAACCCCCAGGAGGAAGTCAGCACAGCACAGGGATAGTGTGATCCCTTCATAATAAGAACCCCCAGGAGGAAGTCAGCACAGCACAGGGATGTATCATATAAGCAGCCCCAGTAGAAATATGACACCGCTCAACCTCTTCAAAGAGGAGGGTAGGGGCATATAGTACGGTGTGCTTTTTTGGGTCAAGGAAGTGAGCCAAATGAATTAAGAAGGTCTGTGTGCTTGATTAAAAAAATAGTTTATAGACATATACATGGTCTACTGGTCACATGTGTTGAATTCCTCCGAGATCCATGCCTCATTCATTTTTAGAAATGTGAGGTAGTTAACACTGTCGTGAGCTAGGCGAGTACGCTTATCGGTCACAATCCCCCCTGCTGCGCTGAACGTCCTTTCGGACAGGACACTGGATGAGGGGCAAGCCAACAGTTCGATTGCAAATTGGGCAAGCTCTGGCCAGAGGTCAAGCCTGCCCACCCAGTAGTCTAGGGGTTCATCACTCCTCAGAGCGTCCACATCGGCCGTTAACCCAATGTAGTCGGACACCTGACGGTCTAGGCGTTCCCTGATGCTGGATCCGGATGACACCTGTCGATGGGTCGGCTGAAAGAATGACCTCATATCCGAAGTCACCAACACATCTTCAAACCGGCCTCTTCTTGCAGGCGCTGTTGGATTGGTACCCGCAAATCCTTCTCTGGGAGTGGGAATTGCTCCTCTGCCAGCGCACGCAAAAGCAGAATGCAGCATTTCTCGAAGCAAGGCCTGGAAGTGCTGCATTCTGACAGCCCTCTGCGACGGCGGTAACATTTCCGCCATTTTGTGTTTGTACCGGGGGTCTAAGTACGTTGCCACCCAGTACTGGTCCTTGACCCTCATGCTTTTTATACGGGGGTCCCTATTAAAACACTGGAGCATGAAGGCCCCCATTTGCACTAAAGTGGAAGCGGTGTGGTGGCCTGGCTCCTGCTCATCATCCAGGATAATGTCGTCCTCTTCATTCTCCTCTCCCCATCCTCGCACAACAGGGATCCCAGAAAGGTTTAAAGCATGCTCTTCTTGCTCCTGCTCATCCGCCCCGGCACCATCCTCCTCTGACTCCTCATCAGACTCCTGTTGTTGACTTGTCTCAGATAGAGTAGCCCCCCCTGGGAATTCATCCAGCATTGCGACTTCCTCATCTTCCCGCTCCTGCTCCTCCACAGCCTGATCAATGACACGACGCAATGCACGCTCCAGAAAGAAGGCATAAGGTACCATGTCACTGATGGCGCCATGGCTGCGACTGACCAGTTTGGTGATCTCCTCAAATGGCCGCAGAAGTCTGCATGTGTCGCGCATGAGCAGCCACTGGCGCGGTGAAAAAAAACCCAGCTCCCCAGAACCGTTTCTTTCGCAGAGTTCATACAGGTAGACGTTAACTGCACGTTTCTGCTGGAGCAGCCTATCAAGCATATAGAAGGTTGAGTTCCATCGCGTCGGGCAATCGCAAATAAGACGTCTGACCGGCAGATGGTGTCGCCGCTGAATGTCAGCAAGGCGAGCCATGGCCGTGTAAGATCTTCTGAAATGGGCCGAGATTTTCCTTGCCTGCCGCAAGATGTCCTGGACCCCAGGGTATTTGACAAGGAATCGCTGCACGACCAAGTTTAAGACGTGTGCCATGCACGGCACGTGCGTGATTTTGCCCTGTTTCAATGCGCTAAGCAGATTGGCACCGTTGTCACACACCACTTTACCAACTGTCAAATTGAGCGGTGTTAGCCACTCATCTGCCTGTGAACGCAAAGCTGAAAGGAGTGCCGGGCCAGTGTGGCTCTTTGCTTCCAGGCACAACAGACGCAGCACGGCATGGCAACGTCTCACCTGGCATGTGGAATAGGTTCTGGGGAGCTTGGGCGGTGCAGCGGAAGAGACGCTAGCAGCGGAAAAGGAGGAGGCAGCTGAGGAGGAGAGGGAGGAGGATGGAGTAGGAGGAGGAGAAGAAGAGTCAGGCCTGCATGCAATCCGTGGCGGTAAAACCAAATCTACACGGGTGCCAAGGGGTAACATGCTTGACGGCCGTCAGAAGGTTCACCCAGTGGGCAGTAAAACTGATATACCTTCCCTGCCCGTGTTTGCTAGACCACGTGTCTGTGGTCAGATGTATCTTGGCACCGACACTGTGTGCCAGAGATACATTCACTTGCCGCTGAACATGGCCATATAGCTCTGGGATGCCCTTCTCTGAGAAATACTTCCTTCCTGGGACCTTCCATTGTGGTGTTCCAATGGCCACAAATTTGCGAAAGGCCTCCGAGTCCACCAGTTTATATGGCAGTAGTTGGCGGGCTATGAGTTCTGACAAGCCAGCCGCCAACCGTTGGGCAAGAGGGTTATCCGGCGTCATCATTTTTTTACGCTCAAACATTAGGCCCACGGAAGCCTGCCTTTTTGCAGAAAAATGTGAGCTTGGCGTGATGGAAGGTGGAGTGGAGGACAATTGTGAGGAGAGAGGAGAAGGAGAAGTAGAAGACGAGGCTGGACGGTGAGAGCCTGCAGTGTGGCTTTGTGTGTTCCGTTGCTCCCACTGGGCTCGGTGATGGCTGCTCATGTGCCTTCTTAAGGCGGTCGTCCCTAGGTGAGTATTGGGCTTACCGCGACTAACGCGTTGACTGCAAAGATTGCAGATGGCAACGCTATTGTCAGCAGCGGACACGTTAAAAAAAGCCCACACTGCGGAGCCATGTGCCGGTGTCCTGGGAGCGCCAGATGTGACCGTACATGGTCGATGACTCGCTCCTGATACATTTGCAGTCTGCTTTGTCCCTCCTGTGCAATGTAAGTTATTCCTGCTTCTCCTCCCTATCTGCTGGTCCATATCTCCCTCTGAACTCCCCTCCTCTTCCTCTCTTGTGGGCACCCACGTGACATCACTAGACACGTCATCATCAACGTCACCTTCCCCACCGCTATAAGTAGAGATCTCGGAGTAGGCAGCAACACCGGGGACCAACCTCCTCCTTGGGCTGATCTGGGTACTGTCGTCAGACTGCTGAGTAGCGCTTGTTGCTACCTCCTCTTCCTGATCCAATACCAAGAGTGGCTGCGCATCAGAAATGTCCTCTTGATATGGATCGGAAAATAATTCCAGTGACTCAAGCGGAAGGTATGTGGTGGTGGTGGTGGTGGTCGTGTTGTTGGTGGTAGTGTCTTTGGGGGTGCACATAGCAGAGAGTGAAGAAGAGGGTGCAGATCGAGAGGATGAGGAGAGTGCAGAAGAGTAAGGCTGAGCGAGCCACTCAACCAAGTCTGGTGCATCCTTTAAAGTAATTGAACGCACCTTCTGCAACTTCCCACTTTGGCTCAAGCCTGTTGCTCCTGCCCTACCCCTACCACCCCTGCGGAAGGGCCTGCCTCTTCCTCTGCCTGTCATTTTTTAAATGACCCTGTGACAAAACTCTTAGTCCCTATACCGATGAAGGACTGCTGCAGTATAGGGCAGCAGTCAGCAGTGGTGCACGTCAACCCTATCTATTGTGGACCGATAGCGGTCCTTACAGAACAGCAGACTGTACCGCACTCAAGCCTATGTACCGTAGCACCCTATACCAAGTTACCAGTCCTTATAAGAACTTTTGTGGACCAAGCAGGTTGTGTATTAGTGTTTAGCAGACTGTACGTCAGTCCCTATACCGCTGAAGGACTGCTGCAGTATAGGGCAGCGGTCAGCAGTGGTGCACGTCAACCCTATCTATTGTGGACCGATAGCGGTCCTTACAGAACAGCAGACTGTACCGCACTCAAGCCTATGTACCGTAGCACCCTATACCAAGTTACCAGTCCTTATAAGAACTTTTGTGGAACAAGCAGGTTGTGTGTTAGTGATTAGCAGACTGTACGTCAGTCCCTATACCGCTGAAGGACTGCTGCAGTATAGGGCAGCGGTCAGCAGTGGTGCACGTCAACCCTATCTATTGTGGACCGATAGCGGTCCTTACAGAACAGCAGACTGTACCGCACTCAAGCCTATGTACCGTAGCACCCTATACCAAGTTACCAGTCCTTATAAGAACTTTTGTGGAACAAGCAGGTTGTGTGTTAGTGATTAGCAGACTGTACGTCAGTCCCTATACCGCTGAAGGACTGCTGCAGTATAGGGCAGCGGTCAGCAGTGGTGCACGTCAACCCTATCTATTGTGGACCGATAGCGGTCCTTACAGAACAGCAGACTGTACCGCACTCAAGCCTATGTACCGTAGCACCCTATACCAAGTTACCAGTCCTTATAAGAACTTTTGTGGAACAAGCAGGTTGTGTGTTAGTGATTAGCAGACTGTACGTCAGTCCCTATACCGCTGAAGGACTGCTGCAGTATAGGGCAGCGGTCAGCAGTGGTGCACGTCAACCCTATCTATTGTGGACCGATAGCGGTCCTTACAGAACAGCAGACTGTACCGCACTCAAGCCTATGTACCGTAGCACCCTATACCAAGTTACCAGTCCTTATAAGAACTTTTGTGGAACAAGTGAGTTGTGAATGTTTAGCAGACTGCAGCAGAAGGGCAGCAGTCAAGTATAATATCCTTTCTATATTTGGAAGAAAGAATATTATACATGTACAAGCCTATTACTGTACCACTGATACCAGTCCTGAAAAGAACCTTTGTGGAACTAATAATAACAGCAAGTCTTTAAAATTACCCTCACTGCCTGACAACACTGCTTCCTTCCTGTCCCTATACAAATTGGCAAAAAAAGAGAACGATTAGTGGTTACTGGAACAGCTCTTTTGTGGACCTTGATAGTAACAGCTAATGATGATGATGATGATGATGATGATGAAAGACTAATCTGGCTGTCCCTGTAGCATACACCGTCCTTTCCCTTTCTCTAAACTAACAAAAGACACTCAGGCTGCTGCAAGAATCAGCAGCACAGCAAACCTATCAACACCTAACACCTATACCAGTCCTGAAAAGAACTTTTGTGTACCAAATAGCTAGTGGTTTATCTCTCCCTACTCCACACAGGAACCTGTCCCTATCGTAACAGAAGAAAGAATGTAAAATGGCCACCGGATCGGGTGTATTTATAGGTTAGGGGGAATGTCCAAGTGTCCATGTGCTGTCATGTCTCAATTGGCTGTCCTGTATCACATGATAAACGTGTCACCAAAGGTTAAAGTTCTTGTATACATTAAACACGTAAGTCCGCCGCGGCGAACGACGGAAAAAGGCGTTCGAACGTGCGGACCGCGAATGTCGGAAATTCGCCGCGAAACGACCGCCGGGCGAAACGTTCGTCCATCACTACTCCTAAGCAACATACTAATTACAATTTTAAATATTTTCAACGCATACCATAGTATAAATGCATTTATGTCATCACTGGGTCTCTGTGCTTTTCTCTTTCAATACATTTTAATTCAAGAGATTGACACAATCGGAAATTCCGCCAGCAAAAGTCCGATGTGAGCTTTTGCTCGGAAATTCCGACCGTGTGTATGCTCCATCGGACTTTTGCTGGCGGAAAAAGATTGAGAGCAGGTTCTCAATTTTTTGGTCGGAAAAAGTTCAGATCGGAAATTCCGATCGTCTGTACCAATTCCGACGCGCAAAATTCCTACGCATGCTCGGAAACAATTAGACGCATGCTCTGAAGCATTGAACTTCATTTTCTTGGCTTGTCGTACTGTTGTTCGTCACCGTGTTCTTGACGGTCGAAAATTCAGAGAACATTTGTGTGACTGTGTGTATGCAAGCCAAGCTTAAGCGGGATTCCGTCAGGAAAAACCATCCAAGATTTTTTCCACGGAAATTCCGCTCCTGTTTATGCGGCATTAGAATGGCCCAGTCAATGTCCAGACCTAAATCCAATTGAGAATCTGTGGAAAGACTTTTCTTTTGCAAAGAAGAATGGGCAAAAATGTCCCTCTCTAGATGTGCAAAGCTGGTAGAGACATCCCCAAAAAAAAACTTGCAGCTGTAATTGCAGTGAAAGGCGGTTCTACAAAGTATTGACTCCGGGGGGCGCCACACAAATGTACCCCACACTTTTCACATATTTATTTGTAAAGTTTGAAAACCATTTATCATTTTAATTCCACTTCACAATTATGTGCCACTTTGTGTTGGTCTATCACATGAAACCCAAAAATAAAATACATTTACGTTTTTGGTTGCAACATGACTAAATCAGAAAATTTTCAAGGAGTAGGAATACTTATATATATATATATATATATATATATATATATATATATATATATATTCAGTGACAATATATACATAATACTAAGTGATTAGCACTGCAGTAAGAACTAGGCATTGGATAACATTTGGCATCCATATCAGCATAAACCATACTGAGGCCACTTCAAATGCAGCAGTGAGCATTAGTAGAGTTTAATCTACCAAGTGTTGGAACTATACTACCAGAGGGCATTTTTGGTGGTGATGCTAGTCTAATGCCGCATACTAACGATCAGAATTTTGGTCGGAAAAAGCTCTGATGGTTTCCCCAATAGAATTCCAACTGGATTTCGCTCAAGCTGTCTTGCATACACACGGTCACACCAAATTCCGACTGTCAAGAACCCGGTGACGTACAACACATACAACGGGACTAGAAAAAGGAAGTTCAATACCCAGTAGCCAATAGCTTCCATCTCCTAGTTAAATCTGAGCATGCGTGAGTTTTTGCGCATTGGAATTGCATACACACGATCCGAATTTCCGAGTTTTTTCCGTCGGGAAAATTGAGAACATGCCATCATTTTTTTGCTGCCGGAAATTTGGACAGCTAAATTCCGATGGAGCATACACACGGTCGCATTTTCCGATGAAAAGCTCTCATCTGTCTTTTTCTGGCCGGAATTCCAATCATGTGTACGCGGCATTAGACCGACTGGGTATACACAAAAGAAAAGAAGGTGGTAGATGGTAGTGGAAGGGAAGGGGAACAAAGGGGGCTTGCAGAATAATTATTATGGGAGGGTCAGTCTCTCTCTAAATGTTCTTCTGGCGGCTATCGTTGGGACCATTTGGGAGCTTTGGTGCACTTAACAACAATCCAAGTTAACCTGCATATTGTAAAGGGAGGGTTTACTCTTGACATAGGTGCAAGGTAGATGTAGTTCAGATATGGTAATAGTCTGGTATAATGAGGATTAGATTTGGTATAGATGAAGTCTAGGTTTGGAATAAGAGCAGTATGTGTGCAGTATAGATTGGGTACACTTGGTGTCCTGCTAGCAGAGCAGCAATGGGCCTTCTCACCAGTCCCTGGGATGCTGCGGTGACCTCTTGCTGTAGAAGGGGGCCCCGAAAGCCTCTGGTGATTAGCAGGGGGAAGCACTGGGTAAGTGGATGATAAAGTCTAACTGTTGCATCGGTGCAGGTCCTGTGATGTTGGCAGTGCTGCATTGCCCCTTGTATGCTTACTCTGTGTCAGGCTTTGGTATGGACTCCTGCTGGCAGGCAAATATCCAGGCAGAGGTGCTCGCACTCCCCAGGCAGTTTAATAAAAATCATCTTTCCACTCCTACTGCACAGTGCCTATTGGGACCTGCAGTGTAAGGAGTCTATGAGCCTAATTATATGGCTACTGTCTCAAACTACAACTCCCAGGATGCTCAGTGCTCTCCATAGAAGTTTATGGTCTTGCTTTGCTTTAGCACTCCCCCTGCTGGCCGGAGGAGAATAGTGTAGCATAACATCAGAATCTCAGTAGAGAGAGAGAAGAATAAATAGTAGTGTCTTCTTCCCCATATTGCTGTAGCCCAGAACCCATCCCAGCAACTATAGATTCCCACAGCAACAATAGATCCACTCTGTAACAATATCTCGCCAGCGACAATAGATCCCTCCCAGCAACAACAGATCCACCCTAGGAAGTATAGATCCACTCAGTAACACTATATCTCCCCAGCGACAATAGATCCACCAGCAACAATATATTGCCTCTGCCACAATAGATCCATCCTAGAAACTATAGATTCCCACAGCAACAATAGATCCACTCAGTAACATTATATCTCCCCAGCAACAATAGATTCCTCCCAGCAACAATAGTTCCACCAGCAACAATATATTGCCTCAGCCACAGTATATCCATCCCAGCAACAATAGATCCATCCTAGCAACTATAGATTTCCACAGCAACAAAAGATCCACTCAGTACCAATATATCTCCCCAGCAACAATAGATCCCTCCCAGCAACAACAAATCCACCAGTAATAATATATTTCCCCAGCCACAATAGATCCCTCCCAGCAACAATAGATCCACCCTAGCAGCTATAGATCCACTCAGTATTACTATATCTCCCCAGCGACAATAGATCCCTCCCAGCAACAATATATTGCCTCAGCCCCAACATATCCCTCCCAGCGACAATAGATCCACCTCAGCAACTACAGATTCCCACAGCAACAATAGATCCGCCCAGTAACAATATATCTCCCCAGCGACACTAGATCCCTCCCAGCAACAGCAGATCCACCAGCAATAATGTATTTCCCCAGCCACAATAGATCGCTCCCAGCAACAATAGATCCACCCTAGCAACTATAGATCCACTCAGCAACAATATATCTCCCCAGTGACAATATCCACCAGCAACAATAGATCCCCCACAGCAAAATACCCCCAGCAACAACGGATCTCCCAGTATTTAGAATCAATAGACTATTCAGCCCTGGTGGTAGACCATGTTGGACCATATCTGCACGACACATGTCTCATGTGACAAGTGACAACACAGAGGAACAATTGGAAGGAGGGGACAGAGCGTTGCCACCCTATAACAGGAAGTGCCTGAAGAAGGACCTTCATGGCAGGATCACCAGGGATTATTATAATGAAAGCTGCAGATTTAAAATGATTTTGGTGATTGGGTTTACATCTATTTTAATCCACCAAGAGGGTCACAAAGAAGGAGCAAAGGGGCCATGGGATATCCAGACTCCAGTGGCCTAGACGGAGGTCTGGGGGTGTCCGATGTCTCCCCGTCAGTCCCCGGCACAGGTAGTACATGTTGCAGGACGGAGAACAAACACGGTAGAAGGCATGGACAGTCCCCGCCATTGTTTGTCAACCAAACCACAGCCCGCCGCGGTTCTGTTGTTGTTTTCCGGCACATGGCTCAGGCCGGGTCATATTTCTTCCTCCTCTCACAATGAACATGGCTGCAGGATTTATGGTGTTGTTGGTGCGGGCAGAGCCTGCAGACAGGGGGTGAGGGGTCAGGGACTCTGGGAAGCAGACGGTCTGCAGTTCTCATCTCAGATGTTCAGGGGCTGGAAGGAGATAAGGACTGTTAACAAATCACCGGCTGTCCTTAAATGTTCCGACAGTCAGCTAATGGTGGTGAAAGGGGACCAGGACCATGACATCTCCTGTACTGATACCCTGACAGGTCCTCTTCAAGCTGAACTCTGCGCACAAGCACTTTCCTTTACATATATTCCTCAATAGCCAATAAGGACATAAATCCACTTTGTGTGCACCAAATACCTTTCCAAACCAGGATATTACCTTGTAAATAGAGCAGTGACATCATCACATAGCCTGTACAGAGAGCAGAGCTGTGGGAGGGGCCCAGCAGGCTCCACCCACTACAGAAAATTACAGGAAGGGGCGGAGACAAGACCAGTCACTCTGCACAAGGAGAGGGATCAGCAGTGAGCGGTCTTTATCACAGGAAGTCTCACACTGGATTACTGCACAGATCTGGGAGAAATACACAAAGCTCACCGAGATTCATAAAAAAAAACACAATGAATCAACTTAGATTTACATAGATGGTACAGTTAGCCACTTTAGTATAGTATAGTATAGCCGAAAGATGGCTACAGCGTGGCTCTCTAGTTCTGGAAGTCCATGGATGTCTTCCCAGAACCCTGCACCCTGGGGTCCCCATCAGGTGTGCTCTGTGACCTCTGTGTCCTATGGACACAGCTGATCACCGATTGCGGTAAAGGGTCAATAACAGCTTTATCATGTGATCAGCTGTGTCCAATCACATGTAAACAGACTTGCCGGTTATCAGCAGTCCTTTCCTCACGTGCTGTGTCTGTGCGGGGAAAGAAGAACCGATAACAGTCAAGGCTCTCAGTACATTCTTTACAGTGCAGCCCCAACAGTGGTACCTATCAGTGCCCATTAGTGCAGCTTCATCAGTACCCATCAATGCCGCCTCATCAGTGCAGCCTATAAGTGTCCATCAGTGCACCCCCATCAGTGCAGCCTCATCAGTGCGGCCTATCAGATCCCATCAGTGCAGCAAATCAGAGCCCATCAGTGCAGCCTATCAGTGCCCATCAGTGCAGCCTATAAGTGCCCATCAGTACAGCTTATTAGTGCCCATCAGTGCACCCCCATCAGTGCAGACTCATCAGAAGGGCCTATCAGATCCCATCAGTGCAGCAAATCAGAGCCCATCAGTACATCCTATTATTGTCCATCAGTGCAGCCTATCAGTGCCCATCAGTACAGCTTATTAGTGCCCATCAGTGCACCCCCATCAGTGCCGCTTCAACAGTGCCCATAAGTGCAGCCTATCAGTGTCCATCAGTACAGCCTACCAGTGCCCATCAGTGCAGCCTATCAGTGTCCATCAGTGCAGCCTCATCAGTGCAGCCTATCAGTGCTCATCAGTGCAGCCTCATCAGTGCCCATCAGTGCAGCTAATCAGTGCAGCTAATCAGTGCCCATCAGTGCAGCCTATCAGTGCAGCCTCATCAGTGCCCATCAGTGCAGCCTATCAGTGCTCATCATTGCAGCCCCATCAGTGCAGCCTATCAGAGCCCATCAGTGCCACTATATCAGTGCCCATCAATTCAGCCTATCAGAGCCCCTCAGTGCCACCTTATCAGTGCCCATCGGGGCCGCAAAGTATGACAGCACTGAAAGATGAAAATTGGCCTGGGCAGGAAGGGGGTGAACATGCCCTGTATTGAAGTGGTTAAAAAAAGACATCCATCCAATTTCAGAAGATACAGCTGGCAACTCCAATGATCCTTAATCTTAATTTTATTAGTAAATGAGAAAGAGTAAAAAATACAAACAGGCCCGTTTTTATTTGTAGCCTTGTGTCTTTCTAAGTGACCTAAGACTGAATAGTTTTCTTCCTAGGGATGAGCCCGGATGGTTGTAGACGCACCTGACCTGTATGTTTTGGCCAATCACAGCACAAAGTTATAGCGTCTAAAAAATGGGGATAGATTTATCCAATTCTTTTTTTTTTTTTTTGCTAGTAATGGCGGTGATCAGCGATTTTTAGTGGTGCTGCGAAAATTCGGTGGACAGATCAGACACTTTCAACACTTTTTTTGGAACCGTTGACATTTATACAGCGATCAGAGCTATAAATAGCCACTGATTACTGTATAAATGACACTGACAGGGAAGGGGTTAACACTAGGGAAGCGATTGAGGGGTTAAATGTGTTCCCTCAGTGTGCGTTCCAACTGTGGGGGGATGGGATTGACTGGGGGAGGAGACAGATCACTGTTCCTTAATACTAGGAACACACGATCTGTCTCTACTCCCCTGAAAGAACTGAAATTTGTGTGTTTACACACACACATCCCCGTTCTGGCTCTGTCAGGAGCGATCACAGGTGCTGTCACGACCGTCCTGGCATCCCGATCGTTCTTGGGAGATCTACTCACAGAGGTCCCATGTTGAGAACCCGTCGTTCCCCTTTAGCGCGGGCCAACGCGAACGGACGCACACGGTTGCGTCCCGGTACGACCGGGCGCACGCGGGTGCGCGACGTGGCAAACGAGCGCACGCGGGAGCGCGGGGTCACGAACGGGCGCACGACCTCCCACGGGGGCACGCAGACCTGTCGTGCGACCGCTTTGGCGCCCTAAAGGCTTCTTAAGGACTCGGTTTCCACTCTCCCCTCGCTGTCCAGTCTACAGCGTGTTCGGAGATTCTGTTTACCTGTTACCTGCTAGTTTGATTCCTGTGACCCGGCTTGTTCTTGACCACGTTTGCCTGCTGCCTGCCACCGACTACCTGCCTGCCTGACCACGTCTCTGCCTCTGCCCTTGTACTGTGTTGCCCGCCTGCTGCCGACCCTGCCTGTACCTGACTACTCTGCTGTCTACTGATCCATCCGGATCTGCTTGTGCCTGCTGTTCCTGTCTTGACCTGCCAGTGTCCGCTGTCTCCACTGACAACCACCATCTTGCCAGTCCATCAGTCTGTTCCTGCTGTCTCCTGCCGACTGCTATCCGTGTTGCTGTTGTCGTCCGGACCCACCAACACCTGCCAGGCACTTGTGCCCCCTGAACTTTCGAATCTCTGTTACCACCTCCAGGGGTTCTTGAGCCAGGGGCTACGAGGGGCCGCTCCCTGCACTCCAGGCTCGTCCACCAGGTACGTGACAGTACTGGACAGCCATGTCCGAGCCTACGCAGGGAGCCTCCCCTATGGACGAGCTCTGCCGCCATCTTGCCGGCCTTACCCAGGCGGTGAAGAGTCTGCAGGAAGGGTATGGCCGACTGGAGGAACAGGTTCAAGCCCTGTCCGCGACCCCGCCAGCTGCTTCTGGGCTCCATGCCCCACCATCAGTGGTGATGATGCCACCCGAGCCCAGGGTCCCTACCCCGGAACGATTTTCGGGCAACCGGAACAAATTTAGAGCCTTCCGCAACTCTTGCGAGCTCTTTTTCGCTTTACAACCAAGAACCTTCTCTCTCGAGGCGACCAAGGTGGGGTTCGTCATTTCCCTATTGACGGACGAACCACAGGCCTGGGCACACCGCCTTTTGGAGCGAAAGGATCCATCTTTAGATACTCTGGACACCTTTTTCCTGGCAATGTCAAGACTTTACGAAGACCCTCAACTTGCTGCGACTGCAGAGGCTGCCCTACACGCCCTACAACAAGGTCGCAGGCCTGTGGAAGATTACGTGTCGGAATTCCGACGCTGGAGTTCCGACACAGAATGGAACGATGCAGCCCTCCGGTACCAGTTCCGTTTGGGCCTATCTGAACCGCTGAAGGATGAATTGGCACGCATAGGCATCCCAGAGATCCTGGAGGCCCTCATAGACATTTCGGTCCAGATCGACAGACGTCTAAGGGAGCGTCGCCAGGAGCGCTCTTCCACAGCCACACGCCCCATCTGGATGTTGCCACGTGTACCCAGCTCAAGTCATGCGGCTCCACCTGCCCCTGCCACAGCTACACCGGATCAGCCGGAACCCATGCAGCTGGGCCTACTCCGTCCCTCTCTGACACCAGAAGAGCGGCAACGACGTCGGGTTGGGAACCTCTGCCTTTACTGCGGAGGTTCAGGACATTTTGTTCGCACTTGCCCAGCGAAGATGCGTAAGTGCCTTTTCATTCCATCTGTTCCTTTGCCTGTGCTACCTAACAACACTACTCACCTGGCTGTCCCTGTTCTTTTACAGCTTCCAGAAAGGACTGTCCGGACTCACGCAGTTATTGATTCTGGGGCGTGTAGTGGCTTTGTGGATACGACCTTCGCTCTAAGGAACAAGATCCCCCTTCGGCCCAGAGAGAAGGGACTTTCAGTATTTTTGGCCGATGGTTCTACCCTTGAATCCGGACCAGTGACCCAGAAGACCACCCCTTTATCTGCTATCATTGCCGGGACCCACCAGGAATTCCTATGCCTAGATGTTATTAAGTATATGATGAAAAAAAAACAACAACACAAAATACTAGCGCTTTAAAAGATACTGGTGTGTCCTTTTCAGTTCAGTCTGTATTGTTCATTAAAATAGATTCAAAACAGTTTTTATAAAAGCAAGATGTTTTTTAAAAAAGTTATCTGAGAAAACAGTACTTGGAATTTGCTGAAGATCCAGAAAGGTTGCTTGCTGTCCTTAGAGGATAAGGGATGTATGTGCACAATCACCTGCGGCAGCTGCTTCTTTAGAGTGAAGTCATCTCATGAATAGGATACCAATAAAGGAATATATAGAAGAGCGCCAAATCAGTAAAAAGTGCATTTATTTTATACAATTAATAAAAGTCTCACTTACATCCATAATTATTATTGTCCTCCGTTTGATACTCAAATCACTGTTCCCTTTCGCTGGTGCTGTTACTGGATGAATCCTCCTCCACAGCGCACTAGGGGAAGCTCTGCTGTGTTCTGTGGTGCACAGAGAGTCAGACTGGCTTGCGGACAGCGTGTGACATCAGCTGGGGGGGTACCCAAAAGCACAACGCGTTTCTGAGCTTGCGCAAGCCTCGTTCGGGCATGCGCGCTCCTTTCTCAAGTGCAGGTACCTGCACACGCTGTCCGCAAGCCAGTCTGACTCTCTGTGCACCACAGAACACAGCAGAGCTTCCCCTAGTGCGCTGTGGAGGAGGATTCATCCAGTAACAGCACCAGCGAAAGGGAACAGTGATTTGACTATCAAACGGAGGACAATAATAATTATGGATGTAAGTGAGACTTTTATTAATTGTATAAAATAAATGCACTTTTTACTGATTTGGCGCTCTTCTATATATTCCTTTATAGATGTTATTAAGTCACCACTGTTTCCCATCATCCTAGGCATGCCTTGGTTGAGAGCACACAATCCAAACATCAATTGGGCCACTGGAAAGATTGAGTTTACTTCGGACTATTGCCGTCAACATTGTTGCCCTGTTGATGATAGAGACTCTTCTGCCCTCCTCTGTTTGGAAACAGACTCTGAGACCCGACAAGCTGTACCCAAGGACTACCACGATTTCCTGGATGTATTTAGTAAAAAAGGGGCTGAAACTCTACCACCCCACAGGCCATACGATTGCCCAATTGAATTACTACCCGGGGCAGAGATTCCCTTCGGAAGAATCTTCCCCCTATCTGAGTCCGAGCTGGGTACCCTGAGGTCCTACTTAGATGACAACCTTGAGAAGGGATTCATCCGACCTTCCACCTCCCCGGCAGGCGCAGGAATCTTCTTTGTCGAGAAGAAGGACCATTCCCTTCGCCCGTGTGTGGACTACCGGGCATTGAATAAAATTACTATAAAGAATCGCTACCCCCTGCCACTGGTACCTGAACTTTTTCAGAGACTTGGTTCTGCTAAAGTCTTCTCCAAGCTGGACCTCCGGGGTGCCTATAATCTTGTCCGCATCCGGAGGGGTGACGAGTGGAAAACTGCCTTCCGTACCCGCTTCGGGCACTTCGAATACCTTGTAATGCTGTTTGGATTGTGTAATGCCCCAGCCACATTCCAACACTTTGTCAATGACATTTTTAGAGACTACCTTGACTTATTCGTAATAATCTACCTTGATGACATTCTAATCTTTTCCTCCACTCTAGCCGACCACCGAGAACACGTCAAGAATGTCCTGGCTCGTCTCCGACTTCATGGCCTGTACGCCAAGCCTGAAAAATGTATCTTCGAAAGACAGAGCATCCAGTTCCTGGGTCTGGTTATTTCCATAAAGGGGGTGGAGATGGATCCCCAGAAGGTCTCTGCTATTCAAGACTGGCCTGCCCCATCCGATAAGAAGGGAGTTCAGCGGTTCGTGGGGTTCGCCAATTTTTATCGTAAGTTTATCAGAGGATTCTCCTCTATCATCTCCCCTATCACCGGTTTGACCAAACAGGGTCAGAAGTTCCGTTGGACCCCCGAAGCGCAGGAGGCTTTCAAGACTCTGAAGGACCAGTTTGTTTCGGCGTCAGTCCTAAAGCATCCTGATTCCGCGCTACCATACATCCTGGAAGTGGACGCTTCTGAAATAGCGGTAGGGGCGGTGCTCTTCCAGAGACAAGGGCCCAAGTCTTTGCTACACCCGGTCGCCTTTTTCTCCCGTAAATTGTCCGACGCAGAGAAGAATTACGATGTCGGTGATCGTGAGCTGTTGGCGATAAAGGCAGCACTCGAGGAATGGCGCTACCTTCTTGAGGGCGCCACCCACCCGATCCTGGTTTATACAGACCATAAGAACCTAGAATACCTCAAATCAGCAAAAAGGTTGAAACCGCGTCAGGCCAGATGGGCGCTCTTCTTCTCCAGGTTCTCGCTACACATTACCTATCGTCCAGGATCCAAGAACGTCAAGCCCGACGCCTTGTCGCGCATGTTCAGCCAACCAGAAAACTCCCCGTCTTCAGATACCATTCTCTCCGCGGGAAGCTTCCTCCTGCTCCAAGGGGATCTAATATCTCAAGTTAAGCAGGCCTCCATGGGCACTACTCCTCCACCTGGCTTCTCATTGACTTCTAGCAACGATCTTCTTTGGTACGAGGGCAGGATCTTCGTCCCCCAGGAAGCACGGACTTCGGTTCTGGCCGCTTGTCACGACCACCTATTGGCCGGCCATTTCGGGGTATACAAGACCTTGGAGCTACTCCGACGCTCGTTCTGGTGGCCTCGAATGAAGGATGACTGCAGGAGATATGTTGAGGCCTGTATCGTCTGCATCCGAAACAAGAACAGTAAGTCAAGAGCCTGGGGTTTACTGAAGCCACTGCCCGTTCCTGACAGACCATGGAGGATGATCTCCATGGATTTCATCGTCGAGTTACCCCCTTCAGAAGAATACTCTACGATTTTTGTCGTGGTGGATAGGCTTACCAAAATGGCCCACTTCCTACCCATGAGGGGCACCCCTTCAGCCACAGAGACAGCCAAGACCTTCATCAGAGAGATCGTGAGACTCCATGGCATCCCCGCTAATATCACTTCCGACAGGGGGGTGCAATTCACTTCAAGATTCTGGAGAGCACTCTGCGGTGCGCTGAAAATTGATCTCCGCTTGTCTTCCGCATATCACCCCCAGACCAACGGCCAGACCGAGAGGACGAACCAGACGCTGGAGCAGTATCTACGCTGCTTCTCGTCGTTCTCCCAAGACGACTGGGCTCCGCTTCTTCCTTTGGCCGAATTCGCCTACAATAATTCAATGCACTCTGCCACCAAGCAATCCCCATTTTTTGCGAATTTTGGCTTTCACCCACTGTTTCTGTCTGGCGACCTCCCCGAGTGTCCAGTTCCAGCGGTGCAGGAGAATCTCAACTTCTTCGAGACAAATAACAAACTTTTGCAAGAAACCTTGACCAAGTCGCAAGAATATAATAAAGAGGTATTTGATAAGAAGAGAAGGGGGGAACTGGACCTCAAGGTCGGGGATCTGGCCTGGCTGTCCACCCTGAACCTCAAACTATCCTGCCCATCCAAGAAATTGGGACCGAAATTTGTGGGCCCCTTCCCAATCGTAAGAAAGCTGAATAGTGTGGCATTCGAGCTAAAGCTTCCGGAGTCTTTTCGGATTCACCCTGTTTTCCACGCATCGCTACTTAAGCCTGCAGTTCCAGATTCTTTTCCCGATCGAGTTACCAATCCTCCAGAGCCCGTGATGGTCGATGGGGAAATCGAATTCGAGGTGGAATCCATACTTGATTGCAGGAAGAGGCGGAACCAGGTCCAATTCCTGGTTAAATGGAAGGGGTACGGGCCCGAAGAGAACTCTTGGGAACCAGAATCCAATATCCACGCGAAGAGACTAATTTCTGCTTTCAAGAGATCCCACCCGGATAGGATGGCACAACTGGGCATCCGGAGGCTGCCCCTTGGGGGGGGGCAATGTCACGACCATCCTGGCATCCCGATCGTTCTTGGGAGATCTACTCACAGAGGTCCCATGTTGAGAACCCGTCGTTCCCCTTTAGCGCGGGCCAACGCGAACGGACGCACACGGTTGCTTCCCGGTACGACCGGGCGCACGCGGGTGCGCGACGTGGCAAACGAGCGCACGTGGGAGCGCGGGGTCACGAACGGGCACACGACCTCCCACGGGGGCACGCAGACCCGTCGTGCGACCGCTTTGGCGCCCTAAAGGCTTCTTAAGGACTCGGTTTCCACTCTCCCCTCGCTGTCCAGTCTACAGCGTGTTCGGAGATTCTGTTTACCTGTTACATGCTAGTTTGATTCCTGTGACCCGGCTTGTTCTTGACCACATTTGCCTGCTGCCTGCCACCGACTACCTGCCTGCCTGACCACGTCTCTGCCTCTGCCCTTGTACTGTGTTGCCCGCCTGCTGCCGACCCTGCCTGTACCTGACTACTCTGCTGTCTACTGATCCATCCGGATCTGCTTGTGCCTGCTGTTCCTGTCTTGACCTGCCAGTGTCCGCTGTCTCCACTGACAACCACCATCTTGCCAGTCCATCAGTCTGTTCCTGCTGTCTCCTGCCGACTGCTATCCGTG
>NW_027507686.1:22806688-23161207 GCF_037356315.1 Lithobates pipiens
GCATTATGCTCGTAATCCAAGATTCCACTGTTCATTGTACATTCACATCAGTCCCTACCCTTAACGGGGAGGTCCACCCTGGCACACTGGCGTTTTTTTTTAAGCTCATAGAAGCTGTTATTAGAATTTCTTTTCTGCTCCTAGAAGCTAAATAGTGTTATCCTATGTTTCTATGCACACTACTTTAGGCTAGTAGTGTTTCTTGAGGTTCACTGTTTAGTAGCAGGAAAAAAAAATTCTTGGAGCGATTTTTCCAGCACAAACAATCCTAAATGCTCTACTGATACCTTTTTTTTTTTCTCTTTTCTTTTCCATTTACAATGGAACCTTGGTTAACGAGTATCGCGTTTAGAAAGACAAGGAACTTTTTTTTAAAAAAAAATCCTGACTCAGTCTGTGAGTGTTGTTTCGCAAAAACAAGCAGAATTCAAGCTAATGGGGTGTGCAGTACCACATTTGGCCAGAGGTACGGGGGCGCCAGGGACACTCAAAATGTTTCAGAGCCATTCGGAAATACTCAGAACCACTCGAAAATACTCCCGAGTGTTTCTGAGCCTTTCCGAGTTCAAGCTGAGTATTTCCGTGGCTCTCCAGCACCCCCCCCCCCCCTCTGGCCACATACGGTATTGCATACAATAGAAGTCAATGCGGAACAAATTATCTTCCTTTCCGTTGACTTCTATGGGGAAACTCGCTTTTGATATGCGAGTGCTTTGAATTACAAGCATTCTCCTGGAACGGATTATCCAAGGTTCCACTGTACTGCCAAAATTACCAGCGTTTTTTTAATCCAGCGTTTTTTCTAATTTAAAAAATTAGGGGGATCCTGCCAGTAAGGTCCTTGTTTAGCTACTTCCGATTATAGGGTGACAACGCTCCGTAAATGTTTTGCAATTGTGCTCCTAAGGTGTCACTGAAGTGCTTGTAGACAGGAAAAGGCTGCAAAGAGGCGACAAGAGGTCAGCAGCTCCGAAATGTAACAAAGGAGGTGAGAACAAGGATTTTCTTTCGGCAATTGTTTTTGATACATTGTGCACAGAGCAAACCAAATGTCAACTAGTCTGGGTTCACTTCTACTTTAGACACTTCCAGTCTGAGCCTTTTCTGGCACTTTTTGTCCATGTGTAGTGATGGACGAACGTTTCGCCCGGCGGTCGTTTCGCGGCGAATTTCCGACTTTCGCCGTCCGCGGGTTCGAACGCCTTTTTCCGTCGTTCGCCCCGGCGGACTTACGTGTTTAATGTATACAAGAACTTTAACCTTTCGTGACACGTTTATCATGTGTTACAGGACAACCAATTGAGACATGACAGCTCATGGACACTTGGACATTCCCCCTAACCTATAAATACACCCGATCCGGTGGCCATTTTACATTCTTTCTTCTGTCACTGTAGGGAAAGGATCCTGTGTGGAGTAGGGACAGAGAAAACGCTAGCTATTTGGTACACAAAAGTTCTTTTCAGGACTGGTATAGGTGTTAGGTCAGCAGCCTGAGTTTCTTTTGTCAGTTTAGATAAAGGGACAGAGCGCTGTATGCTGCTATTTTAGGGACAGCTCAGCCAGATTAGTCTTTCTTCATCATCATCATCATCATCATCATTAGCTGTTACTATCAGGTCCACAAAAGAGCTATTCCAGCTAATCGTTCCAGCCTACTCTTTTTTGCCAATTTGTATAGGGACAGGCAGGAAGCAGTGTGTCAGGCAGTGAGGATAATTTTAAAGACTTGCTGTTACTATTAGTTCCACAAAGGTTCTTTTCAGGACTGGTATCAGTGGTACGGTAATAGGCTTGTACACGTATAATATTCTTTCTTCCAAATATAGAAAGAATATTATACTTGACTGCTGCCCTTCTGCTGCAGTCTGCTAATCATTCACAACTCACTTGTTCCACAAAGCTCTTTATCAGGACTGGTAACTTGGTCTGTCTAGGGTGCTACGGTACATAGGCTTGGGTGCGGTACAGTCTGCTGTTCTGTAAGGACCGCTATCGGTCCACAATACATAGGGTTGCCGTGCACTACTGCTGACCGCTGCCCTATACTGCAGCAGTCCTTCAGCGGTATAGGGACTGACGCACAGTCTGCTAAACACTAATACACAACCTGCTTGGTCCACAAAAGTTCTTATAAGGACTGGTAACTTGGTATAGGGTGCTACGGTACATAGGCCTGAGTGCGTTACAGTCTGCTGTTCTGTAAGGACCGCTATCGGTCCACAATACATAGGGTTGACGTGCACTACTGCTGACCGCTGCCCTATACTGCAGCAGTCCTTCAGCGGTATAGGGACTGACGCACAGTCTGCTAAACACTAACACACAACCTGCTTGGTCCACAAAAGTTTTTATAAGGACTGGTAACTTGGTATAGGGTGCTACGGTACATAGGCCTGAGTGCAGTACAGTCTGCTGTTCTGTAAGGACCGCTATCGGTCCACAATACATAGGGTTGCCGTGCACTACTGCTGACCGCTGCCCTATACTGCAGCAGTCCTTCAGCGGTATAGGGACTGACGCACAGTCTGCTAAACACTAATACACAACCTGCTTGGTCCACAAAAGTTCTTATAAGGACTGGTAACTTGGTATAGGGTGCTACGGTACATAGGCCTGAGTGCGTTACAGTCTGCTGTTCTGTAAGGACCGCTATCGGTCCACAATACATAGGGTTGACGTGCACTACTGCTGACCGCTGCCCTATACTGCAGCAGTCCTTCAGCGGTATAGGGACTGACGCACAGTCTGCTAAACACTAACACACAACCTGCTTGGTCCACAAAAGTTTTTATAAGGACTGGTAACTTGGTATAGGGTGCTACGGTACATAGGCCTGAGTGCAGTACAGTCTGCTGTTCTGTAAGGACTGCTATCGGTCCACAATACATAGGGTTGCCGTGCACTACTGCTGACCGCTGCCCTATACTGCAGCAGTCCTTCAGCGGTATAGGGACTGACGCACAGTCTGCTAAACACTAATACACAACCTGCTTGGTCCACAAAAGTTCTTATAAGGACTGGTAACTTGGTATAGGGTGCTACGGTACATAGGCCTGAGTGCGTTACAGTCTGCTGTTCTGTAAGGACCGCTATCGGTCCACAATACATAGGGTTGACGTGCACTACTGCTGACCGCTGCCCTATACTGCAGCAGTCCTTCAGCGGTATAGGGACTGACGCACAGTCTGCTAAACACTAACACACAACCTGCTTGGTCCACAAAAGTTTTTATAAGGACTGGTAACTTGGTATAGGGTGCTACGGTACATAGGCCTGAGTGCAGTACAGTCTGCTGTTCTGTAAGGACCGCTATCGGTCCACAATACATAGGGTTGACGTGCACTACTGCTGACCGCTGCCCTATACTGCAGCAGTCCTTCAGCGGTATAGGGACTAAGAGTTTTGTCACAGGGTGATTTAAAAAATGACAGGCAGAGGAAGAGGCAGGCCCTTCCGCAGGGGTGGTAGGGGTAGGGCAGGAGCAACAGCCTTGAGCCAAAGTGGGAAGTTGCAGAAGGTGCGTTCAATTACTTTAAAGGACGCACCAGACTTGGTTGAGTGGCTCACTCAGCCTTATTCTTCTGCACCCTCCTCATCCTCTCGATCTGCACCCTCTTCTTCACTCTCTGCTATGTGCACCCCCAAAGACACTACCACCAACAACACCACCACCACCACATACCTTCCGCTTGAGTGCAAATGGGGGCCTTCATGCTCCAGTGTTTTAATAGGGACCCCCGTATAAAAAGCATGAGGGTCAAGGACCAGTACTGGGTGGCAACGTACTTAGATCCCCGGTACAAACACAAAATGGCGGAAATGTTACCGCCGTCGCAGAGGGCTGTCAGAATGCAGCACTTCCAGGCCTTGCTTCGAGAAATGCTGCATTCTGCTTTTGCGTGCGCTGGCAGAGGAGCAATTCCCACTCCCAGAGAAGGATTTGCGGGTACCAATCCAACAGCGCCTGCAAGAAGAGGCCGGTTTGAAGATGTGTTGGTGACTTCGGATATGAGGTCATTCTTTCAGCCGACCCATCGACAGGTGTCATCCGGATCCAGCATCAGGGAACGCCTAGACCGTCAGGTGTCCGACTACATTGGGTTAACGGCCGATGTGGACGCTCTGAGGAGTGATGAACCCCTAGACTACTGGGTGGGCAGGCTTGACCTCTGGCCAGAGCTTGCCCAATTTGCAATCGAACTGTTGGCTTGCCCCTCATCCAGTGTCCTGTCCGAAAGGACGTTCAGCGCAGCAGGGGGGATTGTGACCGATAAGCGTACTCGCCTAGCTCACGACAGTGTTAACTACCTCACATTTCTAAAAATGAATGAGGCATGGATCTCGGAGGAATTCAACACATGTGATCAGTAGACCATGTATATGTCTATAAACAATTTTTGGAATCAAGCACACAGACCTTCTTAATTCATTTGGCTCACTTCCCTGACCCAAAAAAGCACACCGTACTATATGCCCCTACCCTCCTCTTTGAAGAGGTTGAGCGGTGTCATATTTCTACTGGGGCTGCTTATTATGAGGGGTTCCCACCATCCCTGTGCTGTGCTGACTTCCTCCTGGGGGTTCTTATTATGAGGGGCTCCCACCATCCCTGTGCTGTGCTGACTTCCTCCTGGGGGTTCTTATTATGAGGGGATCACACCATCCCTGTGCTGTGCTGACTTCCTCCTGGGGCTGCTTACGGTGCTGCTGTCAGCGCTGTATGTCACGGAGCTGCTGTCAGCGCTGTATGTCACGGAGCTGCTGTCAGCGCTGTATGTCACGGAGCTGCTGTCAGCGCTGTATGTCACGGAGCTGCTGTCAGCGCTGTATGTCACGGAGCTGCTGTCAGCGCTGTATGTCACGGAGCTGCTGTCAGCGCTGTATGTCACGGAGCTGCTGTCAGCGCTGTATGTCACGGAGCTGCTGTCAGCGCTGTATGTCACGGTGCTGCTGTCAGCGCTGTATGTCACGGAGCTGCTGTCAGCGCTGTATGTCACGGAGCTGCTGTCAGTGCTGTATGTCACGGAGCTGCTGTCAGCGCTGTATGTCACGGAGCTGCTGTCAGCGCTGTATGTCATGGAGCTGCTGTCAGCGCTGTATGTCACGGAGCTGCTGTCAGTGCTGTATGTCACGGAGCTGCTGTCAGCGCTGTATGTCACGGAGCTGCTGTCAGCGCTGTATGTCACGGAGCTGCTGTCAGCGCTGTATGTCACGGTGCTGCTGTCAGCGCTGTATGTCACGGAGCTGCTGTCAGCGCTGTATGTCACGGAGCTGCTGTCAGTGCTGTATGTCACGGAGCTGCTGTCAGCGCTGTATGTCACGGAGCTGCTGTCAGCGCTGTATGTCACGGAGCTGCTGTCAGCGCTGTATGTCACGGTGCTGATGTCAGTGCTCTGTATTACGGTGCTGCTGTCAGTGCTCTGTATCTCCTGCACCCTCTTGTTTGCCTACCCTGGTCCCTGACCTTCCCTCTCCTCCATTGCCTTCATTAGCTCCATAGTCCTGAATTGTCAGAACAATTTCCCAAATAAAAAAAAAATGCTTGTAGTTATCGATCCCAAATTCACCTCATACATGTATTATGCTATTGTCCAGGTGGTGGGACTACGTGCTACCCCCTAATAATTACCCCGTGGCCGCAAATTCGACCTAAAGGTTTGCGAAATTCGCCTCCCATTGAAGTCAATGGAGCCCGCGGCGAACGGTCGTTTTCGCGAACGTTTGTGTCCGTTCGCGTTTCGCGTTCGCGAAACGTCCCGTCGGAAGTTCGTCCATCACTATCCATGTGTAACAATCAGTATTTTTTGCAAACACTATACATATATGTGTGTATGTATGTATGTATGTATGTATGTATATATATATATATTATATTTAATTAATTTCTTTTTTTTTTTTTTAAGCAGAGGCCCTAGAGAATAAATTGGTGGGTTTTGTAATTTCTTATGTCACACGGTATTTGCGCATAGTTTTTTTTTTCAAACACAATTTTGTGGGGAAAAAAACACGCTTTTTTGAATTTTAATGCAAAAAAAAAAAAAAAATACATAACCCATTTTTTTTTTTGATAAATGTAAAAGATGATGTTACGCCAAGTAAATAGACATCCAACATGTCACGCTTTAAAATTTGCGCACGCCTAGGCATCGGCGACAAACAACGTAAATGTTACTATTTATAGGCAACGCTTTAAAAATCCTTTGCAAGTTACCCCTTTCGGTCTACAGAGGAGGTCTGATGCTAGAATTGCTGACTTATGATCTGACGTTTGTGGTCATACCTCACGTGTGTGGGACGACCGCTGTTTGCATGCATGTGGAACCGACGCGCACGTTCACCTTTGCGCGCGAGCGTGGAAGGACGGGGGGCACTTTCATTTTTTTTTCTTTTATATAATATTTAATATATTTTATTTTTATTTTATTTTTTTTACACCGTTACTTTACTTTTTTTTTTTTGCCCATTTTTTTATTTTTTTTAAAAAAATGTGAGCATTTTTTTTTTACCATATTGTCCGGGCAGTCCAGGTCTAAGGACAAGGCCAATGCACAAAGCGCCATTTCAAACCGAACGGCTTCTAAGATATTTTAGTGATCGGAGTTGCAGCTACTTGAAATTTTGTTCTCGTCTCCCATAAAAAATTAAAAAAAAAAAGTCATGTGCCTTTAGGGGACAGACGGGGCTTTTGACACAAAGGATGGAATAAACGTCTTTCACAATGGGACGGGCATGTTATGAGGATTTGGATCTGACTGTCGGTGACAGGGGAATCCAAATTGTTTCACAATCCGACCGAGGAGCGGGCAGAGAACAATCAGACCAAATATAAGTAAGTTACCCGAGTTCAAGTCTGGAAAAAAAAAAAAAGCGATGAGGCCGCAGTGTATTCCGTGTAGAACCCCCCCCCCCCACCCCCCACCGGCCAATCAGCTGACGCTGCACACAGAGAGACACAAAATTCCCCCGTCCTCTATTCTCCGTCCGCAGGGTGCGGGAACACAGAGACCTCCCAACATTGTCTGCGCCACCAGAGAAGTTTTTTTTGTGCTGGGATTAGAAAAACAGCAAAAACAAACAAAAAAAAAAAAACCCCAAAAAAAAATAAATAAAAAAAATAAACAGAACAGTAAACACAACACAAACGCAAAAAACAAACAAAAAAATAGACAGAGAAAAGTAAACACAACACAAAAAGCAAAAACAAACAAATAACCCCCCCAAAATTTTGACTTAAATGAATGCTGGATACAATGTATTTCATAAAAAGGCATCCAATTTCCTTCCTATTAACCAGGTGGAAAATTAAAAAAAAAAACAATATATAATATGGGACACTACTACTTAAATGAATAAGAAAAAAAAATATTCAGCATCCCAACATGCAACAGTTACCCTTCCCCACCCACCAGCCTGCTGTCATTTCAGTGTCTCACAGTGTGCACTACAAGCTACAGCGTGATTCCCTCATGACATCCAGCATTATTTAGCCCTTTCCTCTCCAGCCTGACTGTCCCTGGCCCCCTCCATTCATTGGATTTCAGTTCTTTTAATCATGGAGGCTTCAGCATCACAGGGGGACTTTCATGCACATGTCTGCCTAGGCTCCTCTCCTGGACTGAAATGGCTTACTCTGATTTCACTGCACACTGTGAGATTTTTCACAATGTGCAGTAGAAGCTGCAACAAGTCAGATTGAGTCCCGCCTCATTTCCTGGTTGGACGACGTCCGTAATCTTCCAGCCCTTTTCTCCCCAGACTGACAGTCTTTGGCCCAATTACATCACAGGGACTTAAAGCGAAGAGCCACCCTAAAAAAAAAAAAAAAATAGCATTAATATTCTTAAAAATTAAAAAAAAATAAAAATTTATTTTTATTTTTTTACCTTACCAGAAACCCCAGTTGCTAGGCAGTCCTCCTAATCTGCCTGTTCCTATAACGCAGCGCTTCCTCCTCTTTGGCGAGCGGCCCCCTCCCATTGCCTTCTGGGACATGTGTGTGTCCCAGAACACAACGGGGCCATTCACAAAGCGCCGTGTGACTCGAGCATGCGCAGTAGGAAACGGGCAGTGAAGCCGCAAGGCTCCACTGCCTTTTTCCCTTCGTTAAGATGGCAGCACCGATAGCCGATCCGATGGACGGCCTCGGGGGGGGGGGGGGGGGGGTTATGGGACATCGTGGGCTAGCTGGACAGGTAAGTGTCCTTATTAAAATTCAACAGCTACAGTGTTTGTAGCTGCTGACTTTTAAAATAAAACACATTGTGGCCAGAACACCCCTTTAAGTAAGATACAGCGATGTGGACTCTATTTACTAATTATGTGACTTCTGAAGGCAATTGGTTCCACTAGATTTTAGTTAGGGGTATCGGAGTAAATACAAATACACGCCACACTTTTCAGATATTTATTTGTTAAAACAAATGAAAACTATTTATCATTTTCCTTCCACTTCACAATTATGAGCCACTTTGTGTTGGTTTTTCACATAAAATCCCAATAAAATACATTTATGTTTTTGGCTGTAACATGACAAAATGTGGAAAATTTCAGGGGGTGTGAATACTTTTTCAAGGCACTGTAGATACTGAAAGTTTTATTTAGCATGTTGTTAAGGAGGGGGTTTAAGCAGATTGGACTTCAGCTGTAACATTTGAAATGCAGTAGAAGAGACAGGTCCTCTTCACCAGCCAGCAGAGTCTGCCCCGGTTCTGGATGTGAGGAGCGGAGGAGCGGCGGCTCTCCAGAGTCTTTCCTAATAGCGTCCTATTATCTGAGTATGTGGAGAATGAAATCCCCATTTATCCCTCCTGCCATGTTTGTTCTGCCAGCTCGGCACCGCCATCCTGGAACATTCGGCTGATTAATAGGACGTCTTGTTTATATAAAGTATCCTAATGGTGGGATTTATTATTGGATGGCGATCGCTCTCACCGGAACTCGGGTGCTTCCTGGCTGCTGCCATATAGGAGAAAGGCGACCTACCGGTTGTCTGTGCTTACACCTCCCGCTTATCGAATATTTATCTTCATACGTGGACTGATTGTCAGAGCCGATCTACTGACTCAATTACAATGCTCTGGAGTGGTCTGGAGTCACAGTGGGCACAGAGCAGTCTGGAGTCACGGGATGACGCAGGATTCTTTGGGATGCCCTGGAGTCATGGAGGGTACTCTGGACAAGTCACTAGATGAGACAGGTGCACAGGAGGTCACTGCACCAATCAGGAAAGCTGTCTCCCAATAAGCTGTCTCTACTGATCACTCACTGTGTTCATTCATAACAGATACATAGTAAATCTTGTTTACTATGCTTCAGTTTGTGAATGAACAGGAAGCCTCTGAGCACGTTCTGTCCATTCCCTGCTCAGTGCAGCTGAATTCCTCAATCCCCTTCTGTGTCTCAAAAGTGAGACATCATGGGGTCCATTTAGACCCCTAAAATGTCACCAAAGCCTCCCCCCAAACAGTGCTGTGAAAAAAAAAAATATATAAAAAACCGTAAATAAAAAAAATAAAAAATTGAAGGGCTAATTCACATGGGTTCTCTGGCCCATACAGTGTGAATTCACTTTGTGTGGCTGAGGCCGCCCATTAGTTTAGGGCAGGGATATACAATTAGTGGACCTCCAGCTGTTGCAAAACTACAAGTCCCATCATGCCTCTGCCTCTGGGTGTCATGCTTGTGGCTGTCAGAGTCTTGCTATGCCTCATGGGACTTGTAGTTCTGCAACAGCTGGAGGTCCGCTAATTGCATATCCCTGCTCTATGGGGACACAGTGGCTGTATGAACACAGCCGCAGGTCCTAATTTGACAGGTGTGGGTGAGTGGCCCCGAATACACACTGTCTGTGCTCAGCACCGTACACCCGCATTCACATACACCTTCAAAATTAGGACCTGTGGCTGTGTTCGTACAGACGCTGCATCCCCATAGACTAACATAGGCTGCCTGCACACAGCCCCAGGTGATTTGCGCTGTACTAATCTGAATGAGCCCCAAGACTTCATTCACACACACAGCTTTATTTATTAACTTAATGCAGTTGTAGCTTTTAGATTTAGCAGGAATTGTGTAAGGTATGTTGTGTTTGTGTCCACTAATAATGATTTAATGTATTTTTAATGAAAATATATTTAATATTTTTTGTAGGGGGGTCAGATAGGCTGTATGGGGCACTGTGAATTCAAACAGCTGTCCTGACATTGACTGTAGTTTGGAATAAGACGTTCCTATTGGTTCTGCTGTTGTTGAGTTGCGTCACGGAGGATCTGGCCCTGGCGTGCTTTACCTGTTGAGGTTTCGGATAAATTGTTTCTCAGCATGTAATGACTGCTCAGCTGGGTGAAGTGTGAGAGCGAGTGGGGGGGGGGGGGGGGGTCATTCATCAACCAGCCATATAAGAGAGCGCTGACAGCCACATCCTCACCATCAGAGCCGGGACCCTATCACCCCCCGACATACACGGTGAGAGCGCCTTGTCTGGCTGATCCAGACTGCCGCCTGCTTCCTGTGGCTCTCTTCGGGTCCTGGCCAGCCCCTTTCACTTGCCCACACTGACAGCGACGCTAAATTTATTGTGCTGCAGATCAGTAGCGACTGGTGCTCAAAATTTTTGGGGGGTGCAAACAAACTGAAAAATTCTGGAAAAAAAAAAGCCCATCAGACGCAGCCACTGTGCCATCAAACGCAGCCACTGTGCCCATCAATTGCAGCCACTGTGCCTTCCAACGCTGACAGGGTGCCATCAATTGCAGCCACTGTGCTATCCAATACTGACACTGTGCCATTAAATGCTGCTATTGTGCCCATCGAATGCTGCCAGTGTGCCCATTAAATGCTGCCACGGTGCCATCTAATGCCTACAGTGTGACCCCCCCCCCGTCCACTCGCCGTCTGCCTGGCACTTAACCTGTCTTGGTGGGGCAGCGGGTGACAGCGACGAGCGGGGTCCTTCAAGCCAGCGTCTCTCTTTTTTAAGGCTTTCTTTTTTTCTATTGCCACCTGGTGATCCAGCCAGTAAGTGCCTGATCCACAGTTGCAATCCAGAGCTGTGGACTGGTTGTCAAAACTCATGCCACGATGGCACCTCTTTAAGTTTTCAGTACCCTTTGAGAACCCACTCACCAATCTTTAGTACCATGTAAGAACCCTTCCAATTTTCAGGACCCCTTGGATGACCCCTCCAATTTTCAAGGCCCTTTGAAGACTACTCCAATCTTCAGGACCTTGTGAGGACCCCTCAGATCTTCAGGACCCTATGAGACCCCTTTCGATCTTCAGGACACTTTGGATGACCCCACCAATTCTCAGGACCCCCTTCCCTTCAATTTTCAAGATCCTTTGAGGACCAATTTGATCTTTAGAACCCTTTAAGAACTCATCCGATCTTCCAGACTGTGCGAGAACCCCTCCAATCTTCAGCACCCCCCATCTTTAAAGAACCCCTTCAATTTTGAGAATGACTCCGTTCCTCAGGACGGCTTTGATCTTCGGGACCCTTTGAGAACTCCTCTGATCTTTAGAACACTGTGAGAACTCCTTCAATCTTCAGGACTCTGTGAAGACACCCTGATCTTCAGGACCCTTTCAAAGAGCCCTTCAATCTTCAGGACCCCTTCAATTTTGAGGATCCTTGAAAAACCACTTCAAGTTTCTGGACTCCTCTGATCTTCAGGGCTCTTTAAGAACTCCTCCATTCTTTAGGACCATGTGAGAACCCCTCCAATCTTCAAAAACCTGTGAGAACCCCCCCCCCCATCTTCAGGACCTTCTGAAGAACTGCTCTAATTTTTAAGGCCCTTTAAGTACCACATTGATCTTTGGGACTCTTTTTTTGATCTTCAGGACCCTTTGAGAACTCTTCTGATCTCCAGGACCCCTTGAGGACTCCTCCAATATCTTCAGGACCCAACCAATACACAATGTTCCATCATCAGGGATTGACATTAGCACTTGAATACGGACCCTTCCCACACTGCTTTGGAGAGAAACAATTCCCTGGACCCGGCCCGTCCCATGACCACAGATTCACTTTGTAAATCAGTTTTAATGTTGTCTTCCCCATTGGCTTCAATGCAATTCACCGAAATGTCTTGATTGTTTCCAAAATTTAGGCAAAGCCAAAACTCCTAATGACCCTCACCACTACCTTTTTACTATGGTGAGCCAGAACTACCATTAGGTAAAATAGACAGCAAAGGGTGCAATTTTTTTAGACAATTATCAGACACACATTTTTTCCCACAATATATACAAATACAATCCGCTTATTACAGCAACATTATTCATAAATCATGAAAATCATAAAAAAAAAATCATCCTTAATCTCCAGTCAGTGACTATGTCTAGGCTGAGACAATGTCATCAGTCTGCTGCAGGCAGGACAACGCATTTCCTCAGTCTCCCCTCCCACTGATTGTGTAGCAAGTTACAATGTGAGAGGCAAGGATAGGATTTACACGATTGTGTCATCTCCATCCAGGAAGTAGGTGGTGATCCTGGTCCTATGTCTGTATGTGTTTTCCGACGTAACTATGGCATCTGTGGAACTCAGAGCCATTCTCTGGCACAGGTAATCAAACAACGCCTTATCATGCCATCCATCCAATCTACATTAACCATCACGATACGAGCGCGTGCTCCGTCTTGTTGGATCAACACAGCAGAGAAGCTACCGATTTTACGGCCCTGCGAAATTAAATATTTGAATCCCCCTTTTTTTTTTACAAGATATTCCCAAGCTTAGCAGCAATTAAATGATAATGAGATTACATTCATTGCAGCGCTCGCAGATAGGGAGACGAGCTGAGAGTGTGCCACACCGTAATTGCAAAATAGTTCAATGCCCGCCGATGAAGGAAATGGCAGCTGACAGAGGCGACGGTGTAATGACGGGTGATTGGGCCGCACTCACCTAATCCTGTATGTCGCAATACAGCAAATACACCAGGGAAGAGAGGGAATTGTCCACGTGGACTGTGCTATGTGCCCGGCTGTGATGATTACCCGCTGGCGATAACTCGAGACCTCAATGTGCGCAGATAGAAAAATTTGTTGTTCACCAAACTAGAGGCTGAACCTTTTATTTGCAGAGTATTTCTGGATGGATCATTCTGTAAGCATTGAAGAATTCCTTCTATGTTTGCAGAATACGCAAGAGATGACCCCAGATAATGACAAATATCCAGATCATTGGCTCTTAACCACCAGGGCATGGCCCACCGCTGGTCAGCAGGCTCTCTTCTCAATGGCCTCCAGCTAGCTGCAGATTCCTTAACTTCCCTCAGTGCCTCCTAGCCCCCATAGTGCCACCCAACCTTCCATAACGGTCCCCAGTGCTCCTCAACCTTTCACAATGCCCCCAGGTCCCCTAAGAGCCCTCAACAACCTCTCACAGGGCTCTTGAGCCCCTGTAGTGCCCTCCAGTCTACTATGTTGCCCCATGCAAAATTCCCAGCTTCCTGGAGAGACCCCCAGCCCCCTCCCCAGACCCAATCCCCCAAAGCCTCCTAAAGAGACCCCCGGCCCCCTCCACAGACCCAATCCCCCACAGCCTCCTAGAGAGACCCCAGCCCCCTCCACTGACCCAATCCCCCAAAGCCTCCTAAAGAGACCCCCGGCCCCCTCCAGAAACCGCACCCCCCACAGTCTGCAGCCCTCCATAGAGACCTCAACAGTGTGCCTCCTAGCCCCTGTAGTATCCTCTAGTCTTCCATGTTGCCTCATACAAAACTCACAGGCTCTTGGAGAGACCCACAGCCCCTTCCAGAGATTCCATACCCCATGAATTTCTAGAAAAAGACCCCACACCCCCCTCCAGAAACCCCACCTTTCACAGACTCTGGCCCTCCATGGTGACCTCAACAGTGTCCCACAGTGAATCCCAGCCGTAAGTAGTGCCCACCATTCTCCCATGTTGCCCCATACAAAACTCCCAGCCTCTTGGAGAGACACCCAGCCCTTTCCAGACACCCCATGCCCCACAGCTGTCTACAGAGATCCACATCTCCTCCAGAAACTCCTAACAGTGTCCCACAGTGTCTCCCAGTACCTGTAGCACCCTCCAGTCTTCCATGTTGCCCTAAGCATTGCCCCCAGATTTTTAGAAACATCCACACCCCCTCCAGTGACCCCATCCTTCAGAGCTTCCTGGAGAGACCCCAGACCCCCTCAAAGACCACATGCCCCACAGCCTACTGGAGGGACCTCCATGGGCACGATGCAAGCAGTGGGCTGGCTCTTGGGAGGAGTTATGCAAATATGAAATTGCTTTGATGGGTGGCTGTCAGTTTGGAGGAATGGGAATTCCTAGGAAGATGGCATTTGCATGTAATGTTGATGTTAAGCCTCCATGATTGCAAGGAACTGAAATCCAACAAATGAAGGGATTGGGCCAGGGACAGTCCAGGTTGGGGAGGAAAGCGCTAGATGATGGTGGTTATTGACCAGCCAGGAAATGAGGCGGGGCTTTATCTGACTTGCTGCAGTATCTAATGCACATTGAGAATCGCTCACAGTGTGCAGTGAAATCAGAGTAAGCCATTCCTGTACAGGACAGGAGCCGGTACAACTAAAGGAAGGCCGGAGGTCAGATTTAAAAAATATAAACTTACTGTAATGTTTACCAAACAGGCAATGATGGAATCGCACGGATTAGTAAAATGCAGAGAACCTGAAAGGGTTCAGCTTCACTGGTCTGCAGCCAGTATTCACCCCAAGAATCAGATTATGGAAGCTTTCATTGGTGATTTTCTGGACAATTTTTTCTCTTTAAGCAGTTTAGGGACCCCCAAAAAACTCCATTAAACAAGTGAACTTTTCTATACAGGAAACATTTGCATCACTTCTATGCTCAAGTTCTACTCGGCTTATCTTCTATTGCAGGTTATTTCAGCAGGGATTTTACAGTGCTTCTGAGTGGGACTGCAGCCACTCTCCACATGACTCTGTACAGATGGAGGTGGTCACAGTGTGCACATAGAGGACCTGGGAAATTTTGAAATAAACAAACTAACCTACATAACCTTAGCAGATTACAGCGGGCGATACATTGTTTCCATTATTGATATGACAGGGTGGAGTGATAGAATGTATAATGATGAGGAGTCACTCTGCGATGTGCTGCAGACGGGCCGCATGCTGCATGTAAACATGTGACGTGGGAAGTAGGTGAAGAGTCGCTGCCTCCCGTATGTGAGAAAGTGAATCAGAGTGATTCAGCATCACAAGATGTACAGACGGAGATGTGCCGACACCTGTCACCGCTGTCATTGTTTGTGAGGGCAGCCGGGGGGCGCCAACACAAAATGTACTGTTATCAGAGACACCTACCCGAAAATCAGAGGAAAAATTACATTTCAGTATTTCCCACAGACTTCATGGGGAAACTTTGTGTCATTGTGCAGTATATAAAACCTCGACAGAAAATCTCCACCACACAGACTGCAAGACTTCAGAGAGAGAAAAATAACCAAGCAGAATCACCGTCATACCCTCCACACTCCTCTCCTGTATATATTGCCCACCGTCATACCCTCCACACTCCTCTCCTGTATATATTGCCCACAGTCATACCCTCCACACTCCTCTCCTGTATATATTGCCCACCGTCATACCCTCCACACTCCTCTCCTGTATATATTGCCCACCGTCATACACTCCACACTCCTCTCCTGTATATATTGCCCACCGTCATACCCTCCACACTCCTCTCCTGTATATATTGCCCACCGTCATACCCTCCACACTCCTCTCCTGTATATATTGCCCACCGTCATACCCTCCACACTCCTCTCCTGTATATATTGCCCACCGTCATACCCTCCACACTCCTCTCCTGTATATACTTCCAACCGTCATACCCTCCACACTCCTCTCCTGTATATACTGCCCACCGTCATACCCTCCACACTCCTCTCCTGTATATACTGCTCACCGTTATACCCTCCACACTCCTCTCCTGTATATACTGCCCACCGTCATACCCTCCACACTCCTCTCCTGTACATACTGCCCACCATCATACCCTCCACACTCCTCTCCTTTACATACTGCCCACCGTCATACCATCCGCACTCCTCTCTTGTGTACACTGCCCAACGTCATACCACCTGCATTCCTCGCCTGTACATACTGCCCACCATCATACCCTGCGCACTCCTCTCCTGTACATACTGCCCACTGTCATACCCTCCGCACTCCTCTCCTGTGTATACTGCCCAACATCATACCATCCGCAATCCTCGTCTGTACATACTGACCACCATCATACCCTCTGCACTACTCTCCTGTACATACTGCCCACTGTTATACCCTCCACACTCCTCTCCTGTATATACTGTCCACTATCATACACTCTGCACTCCTCTTCTGTATATACTACCCACCATCATACCCTCTGCACTCCTCTCCTGTACATACTGCCCACCATAATATACCCTTCACACTCCTCTCCTGTATATACTGCCCACCATCATACCCTCCACACTCCTTTCCTGTATATACTGCCCATCGTCTTACACTCCTCTCCTGTATACACTGCCCACCGTCATACCCTCCGCAATCCTCTCCTTTTTACATACTGTCCACTGTCCTACCCTCCACACTACTCTCCTGTACATACTGCCCACAGTTATACCCTCAACACTCCTTTCCTGTATATACTGCCCATTGTCTTACAGTCATCTCTTGTATATACTGCTCACTGTCATACCCTCCACACTTCTCTCCTGTATATTCGGCCCACCGTCATACCTTCTGCACTCCTTTCCTGTATATACTGCCCACCGTCATACCGTTTGCACTCCTTGCCTTTATATACTACCCCACTGTCATACCCTCCACACTCCTCTCCTGTATATATTACCCACTGTCACATATTTAATTCTCCTTTTTAAAGAGGACCTCTCTATAAGAAATTAACACTTTTACATGAAACAGTTCAGTAAATACATTTTCCACACACACTGTCAGTCTCTATGTAATTGTCCGTAGTGTCCAACTCTGAGCAGTTTCTGCTTTGGAGTTGCAGATTTAATCAGAAGCCTCAGAAACTGGTATTTTTCCACTGCTGGGTACTCGGCATTGGTAGCATTATAGCTAAAAGAGCACTTTAGACCACCAAGATCTTTCTTCATACAGTATGTATCAGATTCCCTTTGATGGGGTTATCTGTAAAAAAAAAAAGAAATAAAGTCTTCTACATTGAGTTTTTTCCTCCCATGTGCATACAGCCAGTTCTTTCGGTGGATAACTCTGCGTTCCCACCCCTCCATCTACACGCATTATTAATAAAACGAGGACAGAGTGTGACTCGGGTAAACTAGATTTCATACAAGGGGAAAAAAATAAATAAGCAGGAATGCAGTTGATCCGGTAGACGCTCGTAACCTTATTTAACTCTGCGGAGGTGAAACCTTATTGAGCGCGCCCGAATCAAATATTAATCTGTATCCTGCACCGTGTTCTGCCGGGTGGAATAGGAACAAGATGAAAGTGATATGTTTACAATATTGATGAGACGGGCTGTGGCAGGTCGCAGTATAAATACCCCTGCTGCCTTTGCATGCTTTATCCATGACCGCACAAAGCGCACTTGTGCGCCGATAAATTCTGGTCTCGTACATTTTTTTTATTTTCTTTATTTTAAGCAAAACTAAAAAATAAAAATTTTCAATTTATTTTTGTTTATCAGTTGAATATGAAATACTTGCATATGAATATTATGATGTTTTACACCCAGCCAGCAGGTGGCACCTTAAGGTCACTTTTTCACACATTTTCTTTTTGTAAAAATATTCTGAGAAAGTGACTGCGACTCCTGCTTTTCCATCCAAGGTTTCAATTAGAATCCGAGGGGTATATTTAAAAATGTTAGTTAAAAAAAAAAAATGCAGAGCTATTCATCCTGTGGCACCACCTGCATATTCGTTCTGTACAAATGGAGGCAAAACTAATTGTTATTAGGCTATTTTCTCTCCAGGTCTAATGTTTTTCACCCTTGCAGAATAAAGGGAAATACTGCATTATGGCTAGTAAATAAGGAGATAAATAATTTATTATGACCGTTAGCTCCATCTACTGGCCATAATAAAGTATTGTTCTGAATAAATGTTTATATTCTATTTTCCTAAACAAATAACATTCAACCTGTAGAGAAAAAAAAACTAACATTTGATTTTTTTATTCCCCCCATCTACACAGAATAAATGTACATTCACAGGACAAATAGCTCTGCATTTTTTTTTCTCATAAATATGCCCACAGTTTGAAATGGGGGGGAAAAATAAATAAAAATAAATGCTGTTCCCTATACTTAAAAACTCATAGGACCTTGGGCAGCCTTCATCCTGTATGTGTGTATATGTATGTATGTATGTGTATGTGTGTGTGTGTGTGTGTGTGTGTGTATATGTATATGTATGTATATATGTGTATGTGTGTATGTGTGTGTATATATATATATATATATATATATATATATATATATATATATATATATATATATATATATACACCGTGATCGTTAGAGCGAGAGCAACTCGAGAACTCTAACACTAGAACTCCTCTGTAACACTAAACATGTAAATTGGGAAAAAAATTACAGTTTCACCTGTGGAGATTTTTAAGTACTGTAGTTTGATGCCATTCCACAAGTGTGCGCAATTTTAAAGCGTGACATGTTAGCAATTTACTTGGCGTAACATCATCTTTCACATTATACAAAAAAACAATCAGGCTAACTTTACTGTTTTTTTTTTTTTTTATTTTTTTTTTTTTTTTTAGTTCATGAAACAGTTTCTTTCCAAAAAAAAAAAAAAAAAAAAAACATGTTTGAAAATTTGCTGTGCAAATACTGTGTGACATAAAAAGTTGCAATGACCACCATTTTATTCTCTAGGGTGTCTGCTAAAAATACACACAATAATTTTCTAGCAAAAAAAAAAAAAGATAATTGTTACATGTAGGAGAGAAGAGTCAGAATTGGCCTGGGTGGCAAGGGGTTAATTACCATAGGTTAGTAATATACAAATAATTACTATATATTGTTTTTAAGGTAATTTACTATATTTTCAAAAACTGTGCTGAAGCAGGTGGCTTAATGGACAATTTACTAAAGTTTAAAGTTATAACTTCCAACCAGTAATTTCACAGTAAATAGATAAATAAGAAAGTATGTTATAACATATAGCATAATAATATAGGATAAAATAAATATAGGATTTAGCTTGTACCTTTTCAGAGGCAGCCGATTCTCATTCTCCCTCTTAACTGTGTGAGAAAAACACGGGATTGTTGGTAAATCTTATACCTATAAACCCATTGTGTTTTCCTTTGTAGTCCAGAGGGCTGGGCTGGAAGGGAGCATTTGTCTTTTAGACACACTGCAGCATTTTTTATTGGACAGCTTAGGCCAGTGATGGCGAACCTTGACACCCCAGATGTTTTGGAACTACATTTCTCACGATGCTCAACTACACTGAAGAGTGCATGAGCATCATGGGAAATGTAGTTCCAAAACATCTGGGGGTGCCAAGGTTCACCATCACTGGCTTAGGCCAATGGAACTTTACCATTGGTCCAAGACTCCAAGCTGTCCATTGAGCTCAGTGCCTCTGACAAGAAGCAAGGAGAGGCACTGTGAGCTCATCCTCTCAGTCTGCTGCAAACAGAGTGTGCCAGTTTGTATTTAGATTGGCCGCTCTGTATGTTGACAGACTGCGCAAGGCGCCCCATATTTCCGGAACCATAGGTGGAAGGAGCCCCAAATGACCAGTGGTGGGGTAGTATTTAAGCTACATACCCCCCCCCCCCAAATTTGGGGTCTCTCTAACCCCAGGTCACTGAGCTACGACCCTCAAAGCTTGATCGTTTCTTTTTTTTTATGTTCATGGCGGGTGAGGCTCTGCCTCCCGTGACTGCACCTCCCTGTAATAAAGATGTATTGATCCACCAGCTTTTCAGATCACGTCTGCCCCTAGAATGTAGAGATTGTCATTTTGTCTCTCTGAAATCTTTGTTGAATTCTTCAAGCAGCTAAAAGAATACATTGTATCCAACCCAAAAGTACTTTTCCCCCCGAACTATCATAAAATTGGGAAGACAGAAGAGGTGACCTCCTATTACCATCCTGGGTGAATTGCATAACGCGCTCCCCTCCGCGCCGTGTATCGCATTACACGCTGTCTGACCTCAGCCTCATTCTAATTACACTATTACTATCCTGAACACGCCGTAATCCTAATGACCATCTATAATTACCTCTCATGTACAGAGTGGAGATCGCTGCAAGCCGGAGCACTAATTGGATTAAAGGATGTAATCTCTGCTCCTCATATCACTAAAACACATTTATTCTTCAGTTTTAATTACCCGTTCATAATTCCAGATGTGGGCAGGAAAAACTCCACTATCAAAATCAGTTTGATGGAAGACTCTTAAGGGGTAACTCCACTTTCGTGATAAAAAAAAAAAAAAAAAATTGCAATAAAAAAATAAATATCTAGCATATATAATTGCGACACAAGTCATATTGTAATTGAATGATATTAAAAATGACCTTTCCTTTTCAATCTGCAGCTCTGTAATTTTCTGTAAAATGAAATAAGCCGCCTTGAGGCATTCTGTCTACAGGCGGCGCCCCCCCCCCACACCATAAAAGTAATTTCCTGCTTGTGTGATTGGCTCACCGATTTTCCCAGAAGTCTAATAGTAAGTACACACACAAACCGGTCAGTTTATTAGGTACACCTTTCTAGTACCGGGTTGGACCCCATTTTGCCTTCACAACTGACTTCATTCTTCGTGGTATAGATCCAACAAGGTGTTGGAAACGTTCCTCTGAGATTTTGGTCCATAGTGACATGATATCATCACGGAGTTGCTGCAGATTTTTTGGCTGCACATCCATAATGGGAATCTCCTGTTCTACCACATCCCAAAGGTGCTCCATCTGATTGGTGAGTGTGGAGGCCATTGGAGCACGGTGACCTCATTGTCCGGTGGTGAGATGATTTTAGCTTTGACAATTGTAGCAGGCAAGTGACAATCCGCAAATTATGGCAGGTGACGTGGCAAGTCACAATCTGCAATTTGTGTCAGGTGACGTGGCAAGTGACAATCCGCATCTGGTGGCGGGCGACGTGGCAAGTGACAATCTGCATCTGGTGGCAGTTGACGTGGCAAGTGACAATCCGCAACATGTGGCAGTTGACATGGCAAGTGACAGTCCGCAACTTCTGGCAGGTGACGTGGCAAGTCACAATCTGCAATTTGTGTCAGGTGACGTGGCAAGTGTCAATCCGCATCTGGTGGCAGTTGACGTGGCAAGTGACAATCTGCATCTGGTGGCAGTTGACGTGGCAAGTGACAATCCGCAACATGTGGCAGTTGACATGGCAAGTGACAGTCCGCAACTTCTGGCAGGTGACGTGGCAAGTCACAATCTGCAATTTGTGTCAGGTGACGTGGCAAGTGACAATCCGCATCTGGTGGCGGGCGACGTGGCAAGTGGCAATCCGCAATTTGTGGCAGGTGACGTGGCAAGTGGCAATCTGCATCTGGTGGCAGTTGACGTGGCAAGTGACAATCTGCATCTGGTGGCAGTTGACGTGGCAAGTGACAATCCGCAACATGTGGCAGTTGACATGGCAAGTGACAGTCCGCAACTTCTGGCAGTTGACGTGGCAAGTGACAATCCGCAAATTATGGCAGGTGACGTGGCAAGTCACAATCTGCAATTTGTGTCAGGTGACGTGGCAAGTGACAATCCGCATCTGGTGGCGGGCGACGTGGCAAGTGGCAATCCGCAATTTGTGGCAGGTGACGTGGCAAGTGGCAATCTGCATCTGGTGGCAGTTGACGTGGCAAGTGACAATCTGCATCTGGTGGCAGTTGACGTGGCAAGTGACAATCCGCAACATGTGGCAGTTGACATGGCAAGTGACAGTCCGCAACTTCTGGCAGTTGACGTGGCAAGTGACAATACGCAAATTATGGCAGGTGACGTGGCAAGTCACAATCTGCAATTTGTGTCAGGTGACGTGGCAAGTGCCAATCCGCATCTGGTGGCGGGCGACGTGGCAAGTGTCAATCCACAACCTGTGGCAGGTGACGTGGCAAGTGTCAATCCGCAATTTGTGGCAGGTGACGTGGCAAGTGACAATCCGCAACATGTGGTAGGTGATGTGGAAAGTGACAATCTGCATCTGGTGGCATTGATTCTGTATTATGGTGAGTTGAACTATTTCATTTTATATTACAATGTAATAATAGAAATAATGCGCTTCAATCATCCTGACACCATAACAGCCATGGTGCCAGGATGATTGAAGCGCCAACACCAGCCATTTCCACCGATAAATTGCGAGAAAAAAAAAACTATTTTCTGGCAGAGCCCCTCCCGAGACTAGACTCTAGATCCGCCCCTGGTCCACCTGTGTGTAATTTAATCTCAGTATAAATAAAGCTGTTCTGTGAAGCCCTCAGAGGTTTGTTGGAGAACGTCAGTGAATAAATAGCATCATGAAGGCCAAGGAACACACCAGACAGGTCAGGGATAAAGTTGTGGAGAAGTATAAAGCAGGGTTAGGTTATAAAAAATCTCCCAAGCTTTGAACATCTCACAGAGAACTGTTCAATCCATCATCCGAAAATGGAAAAAAAGAGTATGGCACAACTGCAAACCCACCAAAACATGGCCGTCCACCTAAACTGACCGGCTGGGCAAGGAGAACATTCATCAGAGAAACAGCCAAGAGGCCCATGGTAACTCTGGAGGAGCTGCAGAGATCCACAGCTCAGGTGGGAGAATCTGTCCACAGGACAAATATTAGTTGTGCACTGCACAAATCTGCCCTTTATGGAAGAGTGACAAGAAGAAAGACATTGGTGAAAGGAAGCCATAAGAAGTCCCATTTGCACTTTGTAAGAAGCCATGTGGAGGACACAGCAAACATGTGGAAGAAGGTGCTCTGGTCAGAAGAGACCAAAATGGAACTTTGTGGCCTAAAAACACAACACTATGCATGGCAGAAAACTAACACTGCACATCACCCTGAACACACCATCCCCACTGTGAAACATGGTGGTGGCAGCATCATATTGTGGGGATGCTTTTCTTCGACAGGGAAGCTGGTCAGAGTTGATGGGAAGATGGATGGAGCCAAAAACAGGAATAAAGACTTGAGACTGGGGCAGAGGTTCACCTTCCAGCAGGACAACGAACCTAAACATACAGCCAGAGCTACAATGGAATGGTTTAGATCAAACCATATCCATGTGTTAGAATGGCCCAGTCAAAGTCCAGACCTAAATCCAATTGAGAATCTGTGGCAAGACTTGAAAATTGCTGTTCACAGACGCTCTCCCTCCAATCTGACAGAGCTTGAGATATTCTGTAAAGAAGAATGGGCAAAAATGTCCCTCTCTACATGTGCAAAGCTGGTAGAGACATCCCCAAAAGGAATTGCACCTGTAATTTGAGCAAAAGGCGGTTCTACAAAGTATTGACTCCGGGGGGTGCCATACAAATGCCCTAAAAGGTCCCCCCCCCCCCCCAGCGATGCCACTGGCTGTCACTGAAACCGGCCCACTGAGCCATCGGCCCACCGAGAAACTCCCTATAGTCCCTGGTTTCCAACTCGCCATCCCCAAGCATGAGTGTGACAGGAGCCTTCGCTGGAGGAAGCATGCGGCTGCAGTAGAGAGCAGAGCCGATGCTTCCTGTATCGCTCCAGTCACAGGTGGGAGTACATTTGATATCACTCCGCCTGTGTTGAGAGCCCGTTCTATACAAGAAGCATCAGCTCTGCTTCCTCTAGCGTCGGGTCCATTCTTCACACTAATGCTCGGGGAAATTTTGAAAACCATTTATCATTTTCCTTCCACTTCACAATTATGTGCCACTTTGTGTTGGCCTATCACATCAAATCCCCCCAAAAAAAACATTTTTGGTTGTAACATGACAAAATGTGAAAATTTTCAAGGGGTGTGAATACCTTTTCAAGTAACTGTATATATTATATCCATTAATGATTATATAATAATTTTTTTACATAATGAAATTAGGTCATATTAATCGATATTATATAATGATATAATTATTATTAATATTGTGTGTATGTATATATAGATATACCACTAGAGAACGTTTTTTGTTGCATGGTATCGGATCGGACACATCACTGGCGTTCTCTGCAGAGCGTGTAGGTGAGATGAGATATCTTTTCAAACACTGCCACCTAGTGGAGAACTCACTTCTGTCCCATGCAAAAGTAACATTTCCAAATCTGATAACAGGAGATAAAAAAAAAAAAAAAAAAGCTCTCCTGCTGGTTGCTGCCTGGCTTACCAGTGCCCATCAATGCTGACCACTAAAAACGAACTTACCTGACCCACACTGACTGACCTGACCATTATTACACTGACCTACATACCCACACTGCCCTACCTGACACACACTGACCTACCTGACATGCACTGACCATTACACTGACTCAGACCAACAATGACCTACCTGACCCACCTTGACCTACTTGACCCACACTGACCTACCTGACCCACCTTGACTTACTTGACCCACACTGACCTACCTGAAATACACTGACCCACACTGAACTACCTGACATATACTGACCATTACACTGCCCCAGACACACACTGACCTACCTGACCCACACTGACCTACCTGAAATACACTGACCTACCTGAAATACACTTGCCTACCTGACACACACTGACCCACACTGACCTACCTGACCCACACTGACCTACCTTAAATACACTGACCTACCTGACATACACTTACCTACCCGACCCACCTTGACCTCCTTGACCCACACTGACCTACCTGAAATACACTGACCTACCTGACATACAATGACTCCCACTGACCTCCTATCTGACATACACTGACCATTACACTGCCCCAGACCTACACTGACCTACCTGACGCACACTGACCTAACTGACCCACACTGACCTACTTGAAATACACTGTCCCACACTGACCTACCTGACATACACTGACCACTACACTGACCCAGACCCACACTGACCTAACTGATGCACACTGACCTACCTGACCCACTTTGACCTACTTGACCCACACTGACCTATCTGAAATGCACTGACCTACCTGAAATACACTGACCTACCTGAAATACACTGACCATTACACTGACCCACACTGACCTACCTGACACACACTGACCTACCTGACATACACTGACCATTACACTGAACCAGACCCACACTGACCTACCTGACCATTACACGTGACGTCAGACTTCAGGTGACAATGACCTCTGGCTCCTCCTGCAGCTCAGCCGTAATGTGCAGCGCCAGTGTGCCCATCCCAGTAGATAGCAGGCAGCCAGAGACAGGAGAGGAGAGCCGAGTGGGGATCTCATGGTGATGTGGCCGCATTGTAATTCCCCCCCCCCCCCTTCTGGAGCCTGCAGCGCCTATGATAGACACCACATGTCCCACAGTCCCAGCATTGGACCAGTGGGACGTCCATCATAGGCACTGCAGGCTCCAGAAGGCGGGGCCTGCTATGTCACCTGGCCGCTCTCTGAGTCAGATCGGTCCCCGCTCAGGCTTGGGGCTAATAGATTTGTGAATGCCCGAGACCCGGGGCTTTTTGTGGGCAAACTCGTGGCTCCAGCCCCCCTTCCGACGCCACTGCCTGTTTTTTTATTTTTTGTGCTATAAATTATAAAAAAGACAGACGTTTTACTTTTACTTTCTGCTATAAAACATATCCAATAAAAAAATGTAAAAAAAAAAATCGAATTTTTTCATCAATTTAGGCCAAGATTTTTCTGCATATTTTTGTTTAAAAAAATCCCAATAAGTGTATATTGATTGGTTTAAGAGAACATTATAGCATCTACAAACTATGGGATATATAATATATATATATTATACACTGGAATATTTCTTTATTTTATATTAGTATGATAATTAGTATGACGGCAATCAGTGACTTGTAGCGGAACTGTGATAGTAATGTTGGGGAATCCGACACTAATACAGTGATCAGTGCTAAAAATATGCACTGTCACTGTACTTAAGAGACTGACTGGGAATGGGTTAACATCCAGGGGGATCCAAGGGTTAAATGTGTCTGACCAGTGTTTGTGTACTGTGAGGTGCTTTTACTATGGGGTGTGCTTTGCAGAGAAAGAAAAACCTTCTCGTCGATCCCTGGATGTCGACAGTCATTCATTGGCCGGCACCTGCTGATTGGCTTGTGCTCTGACTAATCCCAGCTAGACATGAGCACTGCCGAAAATTTTGTTCGTTTTCGTTTCATTCCTTTTTTTGTTTTGTTTTTTTTCGTTTTTCGGGTCATTGGTTATGATCGCAATTCGTAAATTCGAAAATAAGAAAGAGAAATCGAAAGAACTAAAATTTGAAAATTCTAAATAATAACAAACGATTCATTTAACTAAATTCGTAAATTTGAAAAATTCTAAAATAAAGAAAGAACAAAAATTCGAAAAATCCAAAAATTCGAAATAATAACTACCGTATATACTCGAGTATAAGCCGAGATTTTCAGCCTCTTTTTTGAGGCTGAAAGTGCCCCCCTCGGCTTATACTCGAGTCATCGCTGTCTGCCCGCTCGATCAGCGTGTCGAGCAGACAGACAGCGGCCATTCTATGATTCAAAAGCCGCGCCTCCGGCTCCGCCTTCGCCTGTGATAGGCGGAACACTGAATTTCCCAGCAGCCTGTGTTCCGCCTATCACGGGCATCTTCTCATCCTCGTACTACGGACGAGGATGATACGACGTCCGTGATAGGCGGAACACAGGCTGCTGGGAAATTCAGTGTTCCGCCTATCACAGGCGAAGGAGGAGGCGCGGCTTTTGAATTTTACAATGGCCGCCGACGAAGAGGGCACGGGACGGAGGCAAGGCAAGGCAAGGCACGGCAAGGCACGGCACGGGACAGGACGGGACGGGACGGGACGGGACGGGACGAAGGCAAGGCAAGGCACGACACGGGACGGAGGCTCGGGACAAAGGCTCGGGACACAGGTAGGCTGGACACACACACACACACACACACACACACACACACACACACACACACACACACGGATGGAGACACACACACACAGGGATGGATGGATGGATGGAGACACACACACACAGGGATGGATGGATGGATGGATGGATGGAGACACACACACACAGGGATGGATGGATGGAGACACACACACACAGGGATGGATGGATGGATGGACACACACACACACAGGGATGGATGGACGGACACACAGGGATGGACGGACACACAGGGATGGACGGACACACAGGGATGGACGGACACACACACAGGGATGGACAGGCATGTCTCACCCTCGGCTTATACACGAGTCAATAAGTTTGCCAGTTTTTTTGGGGGTAAATTGGGGGCCTCGGCTTATATTCGGGTCGGCCTATACTCGAGTATATACGGTAACTATTAAACTATTCAATTATTTGAAAGGAAATTCTAATACCGATGTATTTAAATTTCCTTTCAAATTTGACTGTAAGGCCGCGTACACACGGGCGGACTGTTCGCCCAACTTTGTCCGCTGAACAGTGTTTGGGCGGACAGTCCTCTCGTGTGTGGGCTTCAGCGGACAGTTTCAGCGGACAGTCTGACGAACAAGGTTTTTCGGAAATTCCGTAAAACTGTCCGCTGAAACCTTGTTTGAGCGAACAGTCCGCCCGTGTGTAGGCTTGTTCGACAAACTAAGTTCCGCGCATGCTCAGAAAGGCTTAACACGCCGAAAGTTATAATGCAGTGTATAGGACGTCGTATTTTTCGTCCCGTCGTACGTGCCGTTCACGTCATCGCGCACGGTTTCAGCAAACTGTTCGTTCGTCGTGTGTGGCCATGTCCGTCCATGCTAATTTTGAGCGGACTGTTTGCCGAAACTGTTTGACGGACAAAGTTGGGCGAACAGTCCCCGCGTGTGTACGCGGCCTTAGTGAACGTAATGAATACGTATTATCCGAAATAATGAATGCCGTATCTAAACAAATGGAACGGAACGAATTAATAATAAATAATAATAACAAAAAGCTTTTATTATTGTTGTTATTTATTATTTTTAATTTGTTACATTCCATTCATTTAGATACGGCATTTGTTATTTCTGATAAGTCGTAACTTTGGATAAATTCATATTCATTTTGTTCACTAACAGACAAATTTGAAAGGAAATTCCAATACCTATAATTATATAGATAGCTATTATTTCAATTTTTCGAATTTTGGATTTATGAATTTTCAAATTTCCGAATTTGCGGAAAAAATCGTTAAACGGGTTTTCATTCATTCAGATGTTTCCGAATGTTTGGATATGTAAACAGTGTTCAAATCACAAATGTGAGGTATCGCTACGAACATTCGAGTGAGAGCAATAATTCTAGCACATGATCTCCTCTGTAACTCTTAGGCTCCATGCACACTGGAGCTCATAAACTGCAGTTTATTGGAGTTTGGGCGTTTTTTTTAAAAGCCCATAAACTCCACTCTATGTCAGCCTATGTGTCCATGCACACATGGACTTTTTTCAGCTTTAATGAGCAGTGGAGTTTATGGGCTTTTTTCTGAACGCCAGAAATTTGCGTTCAATTTGCCGTTTTTCACCGCCAAAAAACGACAAACGCTGATAAACGCTCATAAACGCTTATAAACGCTCATAAACGCGCGTTAATTAGTGTTCGGCATTCTATTTTTTCAATGCATTGTGGGAGTTTGGAATGTACTGTGGGATTTTTGGAGGGTCCTCTGTGTATTTTTATTGAAAACGCCCATAAACGCTAACGCTAATAAACGCTAGTACAAAACGCTGTTAAAAGCAAGTTTTTCAACCAGCGTTTTCTGCCAGCAATCTGGCGTCAAGAAAAAGCTTTTTTGAGCTTCAGTGTGCATGGAGCCTTAACGGTTAACCGGTAAAAAAAAATGTAAATTGCTGCCAATGGAGATTTTTAAGTCCTGTAGTTTGACGCCAATTCCACAAGCATGCGCAATTTTAAAGCATGGATAGATAACTGGGGGGTGGGTTGCGCTATGGAACCTTAAGAGTGAATATAGAAAAGAAAAGAAAAGTTGAAAGGTAAGAGCAGCCTCTATTGATTTCCACCCAGGGGTGGAAAGATGCAAAAACAAAGGGAGATAATAGATGTGGCGCTTATACCTATATGTGGGGACTAGTAGTGTGTTGATATATAAAATGTGAATAAAAGTGTGCTATGTTGTGTTGGTCAATTTTCACATGTGTGAGAATATATAATTCTTAAAGTGCTAATTGATTTTGGGCCAAAATATGTATAATATATATTTTCCAGCGTGCTGGTTCAAAAACCCAAAATTAAAAATTAAATAAAAATTAAATAAAAATACAATAAACTCAAAGTGCACAACAATAGCAACAGATCACGATATGGCAAAACCTATAACTTTCATTCTATATTTATCTCTATGGCAATATGCAGTTATTAAGGTGCACGTGCAAATAAATTCCTGTAAAACTTTAAGTGGAGACTAAAAGTGATACCTGGTAAACTAACCGTGAGAAAAGTATATTAAAGTATACTACGTATATTAAGGTGTCAAAATATAATAAATAAATATATATAAAATGTCACAGTGGTAGCATGAACTGGTCTGCTAGTGATGCTATACAAAAATTGATATAAAATTAATATAAAACCTAAGTACCATATACATGAAGTAAAAACGTGGTAAAATGATATAATGCAAAAAGATTAAAATAAATAAAGATAAGAATATGCAAAAAACATGCAAAATTTGTGCAAGAAAATGTGCAAAAAATGCAGGCAAGTTCTAAACATTAGACGTGATGGAGCAAGTCTCTATTAAGTGGCGGAAAAAACCGCAGGTGCAAAAAAGGAGGGGAGTGCTGTTTTCCAACTGTGTTCTTCACATTCGGTGGCTTAAAAGGGTGTTAAATTATTATGCTCTCACCAGAAGGAGGACCCCATCCGGGGTGGATCAACTTTCACAATATTAGCTATTGTGTGGCTCTCTGGCTTCCTTCCGCTTTAAAGGTTAGGGATCCCTCGTTCCTCCGTGAGTGCAATAAGCCCCGTTTATATAGAGTAGAGAAGAGGCACATCCATAGTGTGATACCGTTTTAAAGAATTTTTATTGCAGTAAATAGATAAAAAATTACTCACAAACAAGTAGTTTAAAAGTGCGGTTGTATGTACAGCTTTTAAAATTTCCGCTCTGCAATCTCCGTCTGAGCTCGAGGTGTACGCTGCTTGGCCACGCCCTACGCGTTTCGTCACACGGACGTCATCTGGAGCGGCCATTTTCGTACACCTTTCCTGCTTTATAGGGTGTATTGTGCCTATCGCGCATGCGCGATCAATCGGCGCCATTTTAAGTAAGGGAAATGCCCTCATACAGAGGTACTGCTCGACAGGCACTATACGCTTGGAGAATGGAGACACTACAGCGAACCAAGATCGGACGTATATCGAAAATTAGACATAATAAAATGAAATTCAAATACATACTGGTGTATACACTAGGATTCGTAACAGGTGTGGGAACATTTATACCGGCACATAGAATGAAGAAAGTGGATAGTGTTAAATGTGGATAGTCTGAAAATGAATAGAGGCAGATGTAGGGACATGGAGAAGGTTTGGTGCATTACTCTTTCAGAGTGAGTGAAGGTTAATGAAATAAAGAGGATTAGTGTGGATACGAAGTGGGAAATTGGCTGGTGGTGGAATAGGAAGGGGGGACTGTACTTAAAGTGAAATTATAAATGAAAATTCAAATATATAAAGTGAGAAGACTTATAATAATATAGAAAAAATTGTATGTATATACAAATATGTGTATATGCTAATAAGAGTTGCGAGCCTATATAAAGATTAATATGCGCCTATATGATAGATACAAAAAATTATTAATGGGAAAAATATGTTAAAATCTGAGAAAAAAATTCAAGTTTAATAAGATATGTATTAAAATATATATTAAAATATAAGAAAAAGACATTATGATATGGGAAATAAAAAATATAAAATTTAAAAAATTTTTTAAAATTTTTTACATTTTTTCAAAAGGGGAATGACAGATTTACAAGGGGGAGCGGATGTGGAAAAGTGAGAGAATATCTTACGAGGGGGTATGTGTTCTAGTTATATATATGAAAAATTCTTTCTTTTGTGTGTTAGCGAGCTATGTTTGAGGGGGAACTTCCAGAGAATTTGTTTTCGTTTGGATAACCTTCAGCCTTATTTGCAAGCTTCTTGCCTAATTGTTGTATTAGGGGAGATGTCAAAGATTAAAAAAATCTCAAAAAAACGTAATGAAAAAATGTAATGAAAAATGGGAGAGAATAATGGGAAAAATGGGAAAAAAATGAATAAAAATGGAGTAAAATAAATAAAAATAAAGATAAAAATAGAAGTAATAAATATATATATGTGAAAATGAATGAAAATTAGTGGATAGTGTGATAGTCATAGTGGCTATCTATGTGGACCTCGGTAGGACAAATGGAATGTTAAAGCCCCGGTAAAAGTCGGGAACTCAAATAAAATCAATTTGAAATCCATTTAAAATCTATTTGCCTTTGCATGTCAGTGGGGAACTAGGTTAGTGGAAGTATGATATTATCTATGCATGGTAGCATAAAATTTGCTGATTGGCGGAATGTATTACATTCGCCCTAGTAAATACACATAGATTAAAAATGGTTAAAAATTTGTTAAAAAACAATTGAGGTCTAGGTCTACATTCATTCCTCTAGGGTGTAGCGTTTCCAAGTTAAAAATCCACTTAGTTTCATTCTGTGAAATCTTAATAGTCCTGTCTTCCCCGCGCCAGTGTCCTTTGACTTTGTCAATGGCATAGAAGGTCATTTGTTTAGGGTCTTGGTTATGAAAGTCTTTAAAATGTCTCGAGACGCTGTGTTTATCATACCCTATTTTAATATTTTTGATGTGTTCTCTTATCCTTTCATGTAATTCGCGTGTCGTCCTTCCTACGTACTGTTTGCGACAGGGGCACTCTAAAACATATGTCACATGAGTGCTTTTGCAGGAAATTAATTCTTTTATCGAGAATTCTCTCCCATTCGTGGTGGAGGTGAATTTAGTAGTTTTCCTATGCGTTTGTTTGCTTCTGCGACAAGGGAGGCATTGCCCACATTTGAAGAACCCTTTCAGATGTTTGCTGATCTTGATGTTGCGTGGAGGATCAATTGTATTTTTGACAATTTTACTTCTCAGGTTGGGGGCTCTTCTGTAGATGAATGCTGGGTTATTAGGTAAAATTTGTTTTAGCACATCATCGGTTTTCAAAATGGACCAGTGTTTCTTTATGATCTTTTCCACTTCCTTGTGCCGTCTGCTGAACCCCGTGAGGAAGGCTGTCTCTATATTCTTATTTTTCTTACCAATTACTTTATTTTCTATTAGTTTTTTCCTCTCCATTTTAGTTACGGTATCCTTAAGGGCCCTCAAATAGGACTCTTTGTACCCCTTGTGTATAAATCTTTTGATGATGATTTCAGCTTGTTTATCAAAATCTTCTTTTCTGGTACAATTTCTATATATTCTTAGGAGTTGTCCCTTGGGTATGTTGCCAATCCATTTGGGATGGTGACAACTAGAAGTGGGTATGTAGGCATTTCGATCTGTGGCTTTAAAAAAGGTTCTTGTACCTAGATGTCCTTCCGTTTTGAAGATTTGCAGATCTAAATAATCTATGCTGTGGGTATCCCATTTGCCCGTAAACGTAATTCCATAGATATTGTGGTTTATTTCTTCTAGAAAGGACTTTAATTCCGTCTGAGATCCTCCCCATACTATTAAAATGTCATCTATGTATCTTTTATACATTTTGAGGTGCTTTCTGGATGTTCCGTAAATTTGTTCCTCCTCCCAATGGTCCAGGAAAAGATTCGCCACACTGGGTGCGTATTTTGCACCCATAGCTACTCCCTTAGTTTGTACATAGTATTTCCCTTTGTACCAGAAGTGATTGTGGCTCATCGCCAGCTCCAATCCTTCCAATATGTAATCTATTTGTGCGTGTTTTAGTTCTGATTTATTGTGGAGAGCCCACTCCACTGCATTTAGGCCATCTTTTTGTCTGATGTTAGTGTATAGGGAGTTGACGTCAATTGTGACTAGTAAGTCCTGGTCTTCTATTCTGATATTCTCCAATTCCTTTAGTAATTGTCTGCTGTCCTTCAGATAGGATTTCCCCTTTGCTACTAATGGTTGTAAGTATCCGTCTATATAGGCTCCCAATCTTGAGAATACGGAGTCTATTCCGCTTACTATTGGTCTTCCAGGGGGTTGCGTTTGGCTCTTGTGGATTTTTGGGACATAATAAATAACTGGGGATTTTGGTGCATTGGGTGTTAGGTACCTTGCCTCCTTTTTATTCAGGATCCCTTTAGATAGACCTTTTTGGGTATATTTGTGCAGTTTCTTATTGTATTCTTCCTTAGGGTTCTTCTTTAGTTGTTTATAGGTATTAGGAATGTTAAGGAGGTTGGACATCTCCTGTTCATAGTTTGTCTTATTGAGAATAACTAGTCCTCCTCCTTTATCGGCCGGTCTGATGACTATATCTCTATTCTTCTCCAATTGTTTGATGTGTTTCCAAATCCCCTTCTTCTTGGAAGGTTTGATTGTTAATGCCCTGATATCTTTTTCCACCATTTTTTTGAAAACCTTTATACCCTCATTCTGTGGTTGGTTCGGATTAAAAGTTGAATTATTTCTTAGTGTTGAATGTCTGTAACTAGATTCTTCTTCCACTCTCCCTGCATTTTTTGTGTTGGCAAAATATTTTTTAATGTTTAATTTTCTGACGAATTTTTGTACATCAATGAAAGTTTCAAATTTGTCCAGATCTTTGTCTGGAGCAAATTTTAGCCCTAGGTCCAATATTTTTAGTTCATCTTCGTTGAAGGTTGCATTGCTCAGGTTGTAAATACCTTCTCCTAATATTCTCGCCTTCTTTTTCTTGACACCTCCTCTCTTTCCCCTCTTGCGCTTTCTTCTGCCCATCTTGGTGGTCTGTACTCCCTTCTCTGGTTCTCTTGGTAATCTTGATGTTCTAGATGTTCCATCCTCGTGTTCCCTGGGCCAGACCATCTGGGGTTCCATCCGTTTCTTCTGAATTGGTCTTGATGTTGACTTCTTATTGGATACCGAAACGGTCTCCATCCACCTCTTGGCCCAAATGGGGGGTTCCTCGGGGGTCTGTATCCTTGGCCCCTGTATAAAAAATCCCTTTGGTACCTGCCTTGGGATGGGGTGGTTTGGGGGTATCTTCTAAGAGGGGAGTACCTGTTATGGTGTCTTGGTATGCTGTGTAGGTCTGGTTCACGTTGTGGTGGTCCTCTGGGAGTGTCCCATTCTCTTCTATTCTGGTATCTGCTATTATTTGTTTCTGGCCTTCTGTGATTTGGTGTATATGGTGCCCTAATTCTTTCTATCCTATTGGGTGTGGGAGTGGGTGGTTGCCATGTTTCTTCTGTTCCATTTGGTTGGTCTTCTTCTGAATCCTCACCCATAGAGATGTTGTTGTCCTCTTCTGTATATGTGGCGTCCATTTGCCACTTGTAGACTTGTTGGTTTTTATAATCTAGTACATCCCTCCGAAACTTCTTCTGTTTCTTTTGTTGTATATCTCTATCATACTTTTTAATCATTTCTTGTAAGTTTTTTTCTTTCTCTTTGTATTCATTTGTATTGTTATGTGGTGATAATTGATCTTTAATTATTGAGATTTCCGTCTCAATATTTTTGAGTTTGACCTGCCTCCTGAGTACGATTTTTTGTAAGAGTAAGGTTTCGCTTTCATTGAAGAATTTATACCAGTCCTCCATCAGATGTTTGTCGTTAAGAGCATCATTGGGGGAGACGTCCCATCTTAGCCTTCTTGGAGTGATCTTTTCAGAGATGTACATTTCTAGGATGGCTATGTCCCACCATACTCTTAATTGTTTTTCTAGACTATGTTTGAGTTGTTTGAACAGACTATCTAGGTCTTGCTTAATGGCTACATTTTCTTGGTTAAAAATTTCCATTATATTAATTGCTCTGCTATCAATATATTTGAAGAGGTCCATTGCTGCAACCCAATATAGGGAGTCAGTAGAGGCTCCGAATATATAAAAATAGATAACTGGGGGGTGGGTTGCGCTATGGAACCTTAAGAGTGAATATAGAAAAGAAAAGAAAAGTTGAAAGGTAAGAGCAGCCTCTATTGATTTCCACCCAGGGGTGGAAAGATGCAAAAACAAAGGGAGATAATAGATGTGGCGCTTATACCTATATGTGGGGACTAGTAGTGTGTTGATATATAAAATGTGAATAAAAGTGTGCTATGTTGTGTTGGTCAATTTTCACATGTGTGAGAATATATAATTCTTAAAGTGCTAATTGATTTTGGGCCAAAATATGTATAATATATATTTTCCAGCGTGCTGGTTCAAAAACCCAAAATTAAAAATTAAATAAAAATTAAATAAAAATACAATAAACTCAAAGTGCACAACAATAGCAACAGATCACGATATGGCAAAACCTATAACTTTCATGCTATATTTATCTCTATGGCAATATGCAGTTATTAAGGTGCACGTGCAAATAAATTCCTGTAAAACTTTAAGTGGAGACTAAAAGTGATACCTGGTAAACTAACCGTGAGAAAAGTATATTAAAGTATACTACGTATATTAAGGTGTCAAAATATAATAAATAAATATATATAAAATGTCACAGTGGTAGCATGAACTGGTCTGCTAGTGATGCTATACAAAAATTGATATAAAATTAATATAAAACCTAAGTACCATATACATGAAGTAAAAACGTGGTAAAATGATATAATGCAAAAAGATTAAAATAAATAAAGATAAGAATATGCAAAAAACATGCAAAATTTGTGCAAGAAAATGTGCAAAAAATGCAGGCAAGTTCTAAACATTAGACGTGATGGAGCAAGTCTCTATTAAGTGGCGGAAAAAACCGCAGGTGCAAAAAAGGAGGGGAGTGCTGTTTTCCAACTGTGTTCTTCACATTCGGTGGCTTAAAAGGGTGTTAAATTATTATGCTCTCACCAGAAGGAGGACCCCATCCGGGGTGGATCAACTTTCACAATATTAGCTATTGTGTGGCTCCCTGGCTTCCTTCCGCTTTAAAGGTTAGGGATCCCTCGTTCCTCCGTGAGTGCAATAAGCCCCGTTTATATAGAGTAGAGAAGAGGCACATCCATAGTGTGATACCGTTTTAAAGAATTTTTATTGCAGTAAATAGATAAAAAATTACTCACAAACAAGTAGTTTAAAAGTGCGGTTGTATGTACAGCTTTTAAAATTTCCGCTCTGCAATCTCCGTCTGAGCTCGAGGTGTACGCTGCTTGGCCACGCCCTACGCGTTTCGTCACACGGACGTCATCTGGAGCGGCCATTTTCGTACACCTTTCCTGCTTTATAGGGTGTATTGTGCCTATCGCGCATGCGCGATCAATCGGCGCCATTTTAAGTAAGGGAAATGCCCTCATACAGAGGTACTGCTCGACAGGCACTATACGCTTGGAGAATGGAGACACTACAGCGAACCAAGATCGGACGTATATCGAAAATTAGACATAATAAAATGAAATTCAAATACATACTGGTGTATACACTAGGATTCGTAACAGGTGTGGGAACATTTATACCGGCACATAGAATGAAGAAAGTGGATAGTGTTAAATGTGGATAGTCTGAAAATGAATAGAGGCAGATGTAGGGACATGGAGAAGGTTTGGTGCATTACTCTTTCAGAGTGAGTGAAGGTTAACGAAATAAAGAGGATTAGTGTGGATACGAAGTGGGAAATTGGCTGGTGGTGGAATAGGAAGGGGGGACTGTACTTAAAGTGAAATTATAAATGAAAATTCAAATATATAAAGTGAGAAGACTTATAATAATATAGAAAAAATTGTATGTATATACAAATATGTGTATATGCTAATAAGAGTTGCGAGCCTATATAAAGATTAATATGCGCCTATATGATAGATACAAAAAATTATTAATGGGAAAAATATGTTAAAATCTGAGAAAAAAATTCAAGTTTAATAAGATATGTATTAAAATATATATTAAAATATAAGAAAAAGACATTATGATATGGGAAATAAAAAATATAAAATTTAAATTTTTTTTTAATTTTTTAATTTTAAAGCATGACCTGTTAGACATTTATTTACTCGGCATAACATAAGCTTTCACATTATACAAAAAATTCCAAACAACCATGTTTTTTTTTTTTTTTTTTTTTTTTTTATAATTTTTTTTTTAATTCATTAAAGTGTTTTTTTTCAATAAAATTGCATTTGAAAGAACGCTGCGCAAATACAGTGTGACTTAAAAAAAATGCAATAATTGACATTTTATTCTCTAGGGTCTCTGCTATATATATATTATATATATATATATATATATATATATATATATATATATATATATATATATATATAATATGTGTGTATGTATGTATGTATGGGGATTTCAAGTAATTTTCTAGCAAAAAAATCCTAATTCAAAACAAAAAGTTCCAGAAAAGGCCTGGTCAGCAGGTAGCTAAAGTTTAACTGACTGCTCTGTCAGTGTGGCAAGGAGAGCCGATAAATGGCACTTCCGTATTTACATGTGACCGGCGGTGATTGGACACAGCCAATCACCAGGGTGAAGAGCTGCGTCCTCGGCTCTTTACTCAGATCGGGGTCACGCTGTCTGTGCCCTAGGGACATGGCACGACCGTGATAGCCACTCTGCGTGCACCCCGTGGGCGCTGTATGACGTCACCCTGGAACGAGAGGGCATCCTGCCCACTGTCATTTTACTATATGGTGGGCAGGAGGTAGTTAAACATGTATTGCACTATAACAGTAAGTATAACTAAGAATATGTAGGGCAGTGATGGCGAACCTTGGCACCCCAGATGTTTTGGAACTACATTTCCCATGATGCTCATGCACTCTACAGTGTGATTGAGTATCATGGGAAATGTAGTTCCAAAACATCTGGGGTGCCAAGGTTCGCCATCACTGATGTAGGGGATGTCTAATTTTATTTTCTGAAGCCCCTTTCACACTGGGGCGGTGCGGGCGCGTCGGCGGTAAAGATCTGCTATTTTTAGCAGCGCTTTACAGTTGTTTTAGCGGGGGTATGCGGCTGCTAGTGGGGAGGTTTTAACCCCCACTAGTGGACGAAAAAGGGTTAAAACCGTTATTGCCGACGGTGTAGCTGCGCTGCCCCATTGATTTCAATGGTTAGGAGCGGTGTAGGAGCGGTGAATACACTGCTCCAAAGATGCGGTTAGCAGGACTTTTTTTTTCACCGTCCTGCTAGCGCACCAGTGAAAGGGGCCGTTTTTTTCAGGTCCTACACAGGCGCTATTTTTAGCGTTGTAGCGCCTGAAAACCGCCTCAGTGTGAAAGGGGCCTTAATATTTAATGTTGGTGATATATTCAGGTAATATATGCAATGACATTACAGCCAGTAGAGTTTATAGTTATGTTTTTTTTTTTTATATTTCTTCTGTTTTTCAAAAAGCAATATTTTTGTTTATGAAACTTGGTTTTATTTATAAAGATGTTGTATATCACAACGGCTAAATCTGTGTCTGTAGTGAATGTCCTACCTTAATACCAGAAATAATAACATGTTATTCAATTTTTACTCCAGGGGTATATCATGAGTTCGGAAATTCTAGAGAAATGCCTAAATAATTCATTACAATTTAACTAAACCCATTCGATTTTTAGTAGACTAAAATGTACTGGAGATTTCAGTCGACTTACATACGACTCAACCTAAAACAATTGAGATGACTAAAATACGACTGAAACTAAAATGGCATTTTAGTCAAAAGACTTATGCTGGCCATACACTATACGAAAAATCGGGCGAACCCAATTTCGAAAAAACGAACGTTCGCCCGTGAGCACAAGCGATGCTGCCATTATGTAATGACGATAGATAAATAAATACATTTTATGTTTGTTTTTTTACATATACCTAGTGCAGGCAGGGCGGACGGGAAACACATTAACCTTTCAATTTATCGTTCGTTCGGCAGAAAATTTCCAAACTTGTCCTTCGTTTTTTTTTTTCGGCTCAAAAAACATTCAAATGATTATCGATTTTGTGCCCAATAACTGCCCGAAAAAACGAATGAATGGTCTAATGACCGAATTTTAGCCGATTTTTTTCGTATAGTGTATGGCCAGCATAAGACTAAAACTAAATCAAAATTTGGCGTCCAAAATTAACACTGGTATACAAATCGACTACCACTCTGCCTGCCAGTCCAAGTCGAGGAAATGGGGAGGTTTGGGGAAAGATTTGGCGACCTAGCATGAAAAATCGATTGAAAAAAGTTTTTCAAGTCTATCAGACAGCAAGAGTCGGATGGAACTGGGCGGATGTATACATATATACATACATACATACCTCTTAACCGTGAAATACACATGGATGGATCACAAAAATCAGGACCCCTCTTTAGCTCCTCCTCCTGAGCGTGGGGCAGCTGAATAGGGAACAAAAGTAAAATCAAAACTGAAATACCAACAGGAGAATTCTTGTCTGTACCCCCTCTGTCAGTCATAATGATGCAATAGTTGGGGGCGGGGCATAGATTCAAAACTCCTCCCACAGATCTTAAAATTAGGGAGGGCAGAGACAGCACACTAATTTAGGTGTCCGTCTTTTCTAGTCCTGAACATCGTTTTAAAAATAATATACAAAACACTAAGCGCTGTATACAAAAAAAATTTGCATAGCCATTTGTTCTATGAATTTTTATATACATTTATTCTGTGTGAATTGGGTGAAATTTATTACACCATTTTCTTTTCCATATAAATGTCCTTTTTTATTCTTTGCAATAGTAAAATAGTGAATAATGGCCACTGGATGGAGTTGAGGCACATAGAAAATACATTCCTAAAAGAAATACAATGTAGTAATTTTAGAGAATGCTAGAGAGAGAAAAAAATAATAATAATAATAAAAATATATATATATATATATATATATATATATATATATATATATATATATATATATATATATATATATATATATTATAATTTTTTTTTTTTATCAGGGGCGGACTGACAAGTCATGGGGCCCCCAGGCAATAGGAGATTATGGGGACACACAGTATACACACACACAGTATACACACACACAGTATACACACACACAGTATACACATACATGTACACACAGTATACACAGACATGTTTCTATTGGCTGAGAAGGTACTGGAGAGGTGGGGCAGCTATAATCTCAGGATTTTTAGACCAAAAGTATGTCGGTAAGGGACATTTCAGAGACAGATGTAAAAAAAAACATAGATTTTTACGTACTGTCCCTGGTTTTACTGAGGCTGGCAACCCTGATGGGGCCCCCTAGTGGCCCAGGGCCCCCTTGGGCAGTGCCCGAGTGGCTGAATGTATGAAAAAAAAAAAAATAATATATATATATATATATATATATATATATATATATATATATATATATATATATATATATATATATATATATATATTAGAGAGAGAGAGATAAATCTATCTCTCATATATATCTATATCTGTATCTATATCTATATATATTTGGTGATTACCTTTTAGTTCTCTCCAGAATTGTTACATTGTTTCTCTCTGCAAAGGCATACATACTATAGACCTACAAAATATACAGTATATAATTACTATATCTCCATCTAGTGGCCACAAATTGGTACTGCAAATAATAAAAAAATTACATGTCTTTGTCATAAGAGATACAATGTTACAATTCTAGAGAATGCTGGAGAGAATAAGCAAAAAAATTCTAGAATTGTTAAATTGCATCTTTTATTACAAAGACTTATTCCCTATGCTCCTCAGCTCCATCTATTGCCCGCAATTTGGTATTTTACCACTGTGAATAGTAAAAGAACATTTGAAAACAACCAAATAACTTGTTTTTGCCCAATTCGCACAGAACAAACGTGCGGACAGAATCAGCAGATGAATAGCAACGAGAATTTTGTCATAAATACGCCCCTAAACCTCTTTTTAAGGTTCTGAGAGGGGAGCTCTGTTACTCATTACAACAGGACAGGAAAATACTGTACAATTTTAAGCTCAATGTGCAGAAAAAATAAAATAAAAGGGTCTTTGCGCAGGAAATCACAACGCACATTCCAATGCACATATTTAAATGAAATGTCCAAATAATCCCATTAGTAGCTGCGGGGTGAAGTTCCTGCCAGAAACAGCTTGGCAGGCCGCGGAAAGGCCTTTTCCAGGCGCATTCTTCAAAAGCAATAAAAGGAGAAAAAAATATTCTGCGGCTCGCCGATTCCACGCGGCAGTCGAATCGCTGGCTGTAATGATAATCAACACTTTTGCTGTGGATTCAGTTACATCTCTATAAGCCGTGTTTACAGAGCGCCAGGATACCCGCAGTCCACAGGGAAGTGGTGGGGGGGTGCCCACAAAAATGCCCATCCTGCGGGGTAGACATCTCTTTGTGCCAATAGAGCTTCAACCACCACTGCCACCTTCAGGAGTTTCTCAAACGCCAGGAGCCATGTTTCATAAATCCGTGAGCGGCATTTGTCTTTCATGGGGGGGCGAGGAGAGGATATCGGGGGGTCTTTGACTTTCTTCCCATCCACTTCTGAGATTTACACAGCTCTGCCACATAGCACAGTCATGTCTGGCAGGCCAAGAGACCTGATTTTTTTTCTGCTGCAAGTTTACTAACACCTACAGGTCTTGTCCCTCCCCCAGCCTGTAATTGGAAAGGAAAAGGAGAAGTGGCAGACTCATTTTATTATTTCCCTGTCTCCTCCTATCAGCATGTTCTCTGTTGGCTCATGGGCATTGCTACATTCCCAATTGGCTCCTTGTGCTGCTTCTCCCTTTCCCAGTCTGAGCCCTGCTGTACAGGGACTGCAAGTGGCTGATACCAGGTCACATTCATTTACTTGCACTGCTTGCATTTTAAAAAACAAACACATTTGAGGGTCTTCGTACTAAAAAATGACTGAAGTTTCATTCCGAATTTAAATTCGGACAAATTTTGCATTCTTCGGACATTTAGATGTATCCAAATTTCTGAATTGCAATTGTGATGAATTTAAATGAACCAGAAATAACAAAACAATATTTCGATCAGTTTTCGAATCAAATTTGAATAGTTTTCGAATTCGAATAGTTTTCAGATCAAGTTCGAATTTCCAAAGAGAATAAAATAGAATAGAAAATAAAGAAATAGAATAGAACGGAATATACTATAATAGAGCAGAACAGAATAGAAATTAAAAGAGCAAAATAAAATAGAATAGAAAATAAAGGAATACAATATAATATAAAATAGAATAGAAAGAATATAACCATCTTCTGAAATTCAAAGTTCAAATAGAATAAATCTGAATTTGAATACATAAGAAAATAATAGAAAAAAAAGAATAGAAAGAATATAGCCATTTCCCAAAATTTAAATAGAATACATTTTATTTTAAACAGAATAGATTAGAATAGAAATAAAAGAATAGAATAGAATAAATTAGAATAGAAAAAAAAAACAATAGGATAGAATAGAAGGAATATAATAACCATCTTCTAAAATTCTAATTTTGAATAGAAAAAATTCAAATTGTAATAGAATAAAATAGATTGGTATAGAAAATAAAATAATAGAAAAGAATAGAAAAGCATAAACAGTAGAAAAGAAAGAATATAACTGTTTTCCTAAATTTGAATTTCGAATAGAATAAATTAAAATTCAAATAGAATAAAAAATAAAAGAATGGAACAGAAAAAACAATAGAATAGAAAGAATGTAACCATCTTCCAAAATTCAAATTTTAAATAGAATAATTTCAATTTCAAATGCAATTCAAATTGATTAAAATTTTAGAATTTGTCTGAATTTGTAAAATTCTAATCGATTTTGAATTAGAAAAAATGAAATTTATTCCAAATTTATGTAAATATCGAAACTAAATGAAACAAATTCATTCTGCACATGTCTATTCGTTTCTTCCCTGGTCACAGCAGTTGGGAAAGTGACAGCTGAACCTGGAATTCATGTATTTCACATTACTTCCATGTTCATTCTAGCTGGGGGAGGGGAGGTGGGATCAGCAAATGAATGCTCAATGGTCTTCTACCCCTGCCCACTCAGCTACACGGGTCACGGATCCACGGGGGGTGCACGGCGGATCCGAGATTTACACATTAACATAGCATAGGAGTACATTGCGCACCATTACCAGATGCCATGCTTTTCACACCCTCAATACTGACAATTTTTTCTTGCAAATCTTTTTGACCTTTTGTTCTTTATATATAGTAAAAAGTCGGCGGTTGGCTCTCTTCTAATAGTAATCGGAGTGACTAACTAGCTGCTTGATTGCTATTACAAGCAGAAGGAGGGGACATCTCCCCCCCTTTTGGGGGGGGAGCAAACAAACTGAAAAATTCTGAAGAAAACCCCATCAATCGCCGTCACTGTGCCCATCAATCGCCGCCACTGTGCCCATCAAACGTAGCCACTGTGCCCATCAATTGCCGCCAATGTGCCATCAAACACAGCCACTGTGCCCATCAATTGCCGCCACTGTGCCATCAAACACAACCACTGTGCCCATCAATTGCTCTCACTGTGCCATCAAATGCAGCCACTATGCTATCAAACGCAGCCACTGTGCCCATCAATTGTTGCCACTGTGCCCAGCAATTGCTCCCACTGTGCCCCATCAAATGCAGCCACTGTGCCTTATCAAAAGCTGCCAGTGTGCCCCCCCTCCCCCCGCCTACCGTCTGCACTTACCTGTCTTGATGGGACAGCTCCTCGATGTCTCCCGACCTCTCTTCCCGTCCTCTGCTATGATTGGACGCCTGGCGTCCAATCATAGCGCCTGTCGTTTCAGCCAATTAGGTGACGGGTAACAGATCCGAGCACCTGATTGGCGGAGAGGTGGTTTAGTGTTAGGAAAGCGAATATTCATATATAATATGAATATGTGGTATTCATAATGTGGTATTTATCATATTCACCAATTCTAACTGCACAGAATATAGCCTGAGAATATTCAGTTTTGCCCTACATGCAGTTTTGGTGGACAAAGCTATGAAATTTTGTTCTTATAAACAAGGGTTGTGTTACTTTTTACTAAATATCTACTAAAATTACTTAAAACCTGAAGTCTTTGTTTCAAAGACCCCCCCCCCCCCCAAAAAAAAAAAAGAAAAAGAAAAATTAACCACTTCAGCCCCGGAAGATTTTACACCCTTCCTGGCCAGAGCACTTTTTGCGATTCGGCACTGTGTCGCTTTAACTGACAATTGTGCGGCCGTTCGCTGTATTGACATCCTTTTTTTTCCCCGCAAATAGAGATTTCTTTTCGTGGTATTTCATCACCCCTGCATTTTTTTTTTTTGTTTTTTGCACTATAAACAAAAAAAAGAGCAACGATTTTGAAAAAAAAGCAATATTTTTACTTTTTGCTATAATATCCCCCAAAAATCGATAAAAAAACAAATTTCTTCCTCAGTTTAGGCCGATATGTATTCTTCTACATATTAAAAAAAAATCACAATAAGCGTATATTGATTGGTTTGCGCAAAAGTTATAGCGTCTATAAAATAGGGGATAGTTTTATTGCATTTTTATTATTCATTTTTTTTATTATTAGTAATGGCGGCGATCTGCAATTTTTTTCGTGACTGCGACATTATAGCGGACACATTGGACACTTTTGACACTGTTTTGGGACCATTGTCATTTATACAGCGATCAGTGCTATAAAAATGCAGCGATTACTGTACAAATGACACTGGCAGGGAAGGGTTTAACTCTAGGGGAGCGATCAAGGGGTTAAGTGTGTCCTAGGGAGTGATTCTAACTGTGGGGGGGTGGATTACCACTTACATGACAGCGATCACTGCTCCCGATGACAGCGACCAGTAGATCCCTGTCATGTTGCTAGGCAGAACGGGGAAATGCCTTGTTTGCATAGGCATCTGCCTGCTCTGCGGCTCTGTGACACGATCGGGGGACACCGGTGGACATTGAGTCCGTGGGGCACAGTCACGCTGTATGCGGCCCGCTAGCCCCGCCAATTAAAGGGGACGTACAGGTACGCCCACTTGCCCACCGCTGCCATTGTGGCGGTGTATATCGGCGTGCAGCGGTCGGCAAGTGGTTAAGCTTTAGTAAACAAGGCACCGGTAATTGGCTCTAGTAATATGTAATAATGTGGAGAGTTAGACGGCTTCAGAAGGCGAATTCTCAGCGCGCTCTTCTCTTCGTGGTAGGAATGACGAGGACGGAGAAGCGAGGAGCTCCCAGGATAAAACCCGACTCAAACAAGCTTCTTAAACTCTAATGTTCTTCTCTGCTTTACTTCACTGGCTCGGAAACAGGAGCAAAGTTGGCCTCCTCTGGGAGGTGGCGGTGGAGGACCGGCGTGAGCCGACCTCGGGGGCCTCCAAGGACTCTGCGGCGGGTTTGTTGGTCACACAGGAAAGGTCAGTGAAGCTCTTGATGACCGTTCCCCCGAGGCACCGAGCTCCTACCTGACAGGCCTGTCAAGCTGCAGGTACAAAGCAGGTATAAATCTGCGCTCGTCGCAGGACACCGGCCGTCCTCGTTGGATTTAATCTTCAACCAGGAAAAATAATAAGGATGAGCCGTAATCTCCGAAGTGTCACACCGCCTTCATATTCCCGTCTATAACCTTTACAGGCTCAAGATGAAGGGTCTGTGACACGTTTACAGCACAGCGAGCTGGGACCGGAATAATCAAAGGAACACACAGAGAAGATGAAACATCCCAGACAAAAAATAAAATCATTCTACCTATCTCAGATCTATCTATCCATCTCAGATATACACTATATTACCAAAAGTATTGGGACGCCTGCCTTTACACACACATAAACTTTAATGGTATTCCAGTCTTAGTCCGTAGGGTTCAATATTGAGTTGGCTCACCCTTTGCAGCTATAACAGCTTCATCTCTTCTGGGAAGGTCGTCCACAAGGTTTAGGAGTGTGTCTATGGGAAGGTTTGACCATTCTTCCAAAAGCCTATTTGTGAGGTCAGGCACTGATGTTGGACGAGAAGGCCTGGATCATAGTCTCCGCTCTAATTCATCCCAAAGGTGTTCTGTCTGGTTGAAGGCCAGTTAAGTTCCTCCACCCCAAATTTTCTCATCCATGTCTTTATATGGACCTTGCTTTGTGCACTAGTACAAATCATTTGGTGGAGGGGGGATTATGGTGGGGGGTTGTTTTTCAGGGGTTGGGCTTGGCCCCTTAGTTCCATTGAAGGGAACTCTTAAAGCCGTTATAATGCCCAAAAAAAACCTGTAAGGCAAAGGCATAATGACATAGCATGCACCACATACTAGGTCATTATGAAATACTTACCTTACAACGAAGCTCCCACAGGGCCGCCCAGTCACCGCTGAGGGAGCTTCCCTCAGCGTTTGTTCCAGGGTTTGTGGCTTCAGCACTGTAGGTGGCCAGAGCTGATGTTCCGGACCTTCACTGCACATGCGTCACTTACGTCAGCGGCTGCATGCAAGGTGAATATCTACTATACAGGTTTAGGAGATATTAATTTTACCTACAGGTAGGCTGCCTTATAGGCTTACCTGTAGGTAAAAATAACCAAGCGGACAATACAAACGCTTTAAGGTGTCAGCATACCAAGACATTTTGGACAATTTCATGCTCCCAACTTTGTGGGAACAGTTTGGGGGTGGCCCCTTCCTGTTCCAACATGACTGAGCACCAGTGCACAAAGCAAGGTCCATAAAGACATGGATGCGTGAGTTTGGGGGGGGGAAACTTGACTGGTCTGCACAGAGTCCTGACCTCAACCGGATAGAACACCTTTGGGATGAATTAGAGCGGAGACTGCGAGCCAGGCCTTCTCGTCCAACATCAGTGCCTGACCTCACAAATGCACTACTGGAAGAATGGTCAAACATTCCCATAGACACACTCCTAAAACTAAGATCTATCTATCTATCTATCTATCTATCTATCTTCGTCAATTGATTACATGATCCAAGGTTACACTTTAACATATGCTGTAGATTTTTCTTGAACTGTTTTTGATCGATTCCACAACTAATGCTTTGAAAATCGACCATTTAGTCCAGTGGTCTCCATCTGGATGCGGCCCTTTGCTTGATTTTATGTGGCCCTTGGGGTGCTATTTTATTCACTGACATCAACGAAGAGCAAAATTCCTACCAGTGACATCAACGATGGAGTACAGTTCCTCTCAATGACACCAACAATGGGGCCCAATGACACCAATGATGGGGCACAATTCCTCTCAATGACACCAACAATGGGGTCCAATGACACCAATGATGGAGCATAGTTCCTCCAAATAACACCAACGATGGGGTCCAATGACACCAATGATGGAGCATAGTTCCTCCAAATAACACCAACGATGGGGTCCAATGACACCAATGATGGAGCATAGTTCCTCCAAATAACACCAACGATGGGGTCCAATGACACCAATGATGGAGCATAGTTCCTCCAAATAACACCAACGATGGGGTCCAATGACACCAATGATGGAGCATAGTTCCTCCAAATAACACCAACGATGGGGTCCAATGACACCAATGATGGAGCATAGTTCCTCCAAATAACACCAACGATTGGGTCCAATGACACCAATGATGGGACACAATTCCTCCCAATAAAACCAATGATGGGGGATTGTTTATTCCCACTGATGCTGGGACATTTTGTACTTCCAATGGCCAAAGTTCAGCCTCACTAAAGTCTGGAGGACAGTAAATCGGCCCTTTGTTTAGAAAGTTTGGAGACCTCTGGTTTAGACTAAAGAAATTCAACACATAACGCTTCATTTTTTGGCATAAAAATTTGCATTTCTGTAATTTGAAAATAACCCACGTACGTTTCGAAAAAGTCAAACGATCGAGCCTATCGAACGATTTTTTGAACAATTTTCTAACTGTGTATGGCCAGCATAAGATGAGTTTAAATACTAAATTCTACCTATCTATATATTTATCTGTCTAAGATCTTTCTATTTTACTATCTCTCTACCGTATATTCATCCATATATCTATCTATCCATCTCAGATCTCTCTATTGATTCATCTCAGATCAATCAACTTTATCTATTTAAACTCCACAGTCATCATCTATCTAGCCTGCAGAGTTCTTCCCTTGGTGCCACAAAGCCTTGGTAGACATGGCACATCGCCATGCCCATATGAAACAGACATCGCTCTTGGCTATGTCTCTGGATGCGGCCAAGCTGGAAGTTGGTGGGACTAATTGATATGGTGGCCCAATACTGCAGGATTGCACCCGTCTCAGATTTAAGAACTCGAGCGGAGACCAGTAGCAAGACGACCTGTTATTTGTTTACCCTTTAGTACCTGTTTGGACCCGAAACTGCGGCCGAGCACACAAGACTCCCACCCCTGAGACAAGCCTGGACTGACATTGCTCCTAAGATGACTTATCTACAGAGGATTCCTAATCCGTGATTCCATTCTCTTCTTCCTCACCTTGAGGATGTTCCTCTGGGGCCTCATTCTCCCACAAAGGGAAGGGGGAAAGAGCAGGGGAAGGAGAGCACCCATGTTTGCATCCCACTTATTCCTAACCAGTGATAACCCTGAGAGCGTAGTGATTGATCCCGATGAAGCCCACCTCTGCTTCATCAGACTGTTCCCATTCTTGCATGGAGTCTGGGAACAGTCCCCTCTTGGCCTACTGGCTGTAGCGACTGATCAGAATGAAGCCCATCAGGCTGCCCTCACTCTTGCATCCAGATTTCGGTAACCGTCCACTTTTGGCCTACTGGCTGTAGTGACTGATCGGAATGAAGCCCACCTCTGTCCCATCAGGCTGCCCTCACTCTTGTATGCGTATTTTGGTAACCGTCCACTTTTGGCCTACTGGCTGTAGTGACCGATCCAGAAGTCCACCTCTGTCCCATCAGTTCTTCCTCACTCTTTTGTGTGAAGAGTCCGTGAAAAGTCCCCTCTTGGCCTACTGACTATAGCAGCCTTTCTCAACCTTTTTACCAGTGGCGGCTGGTGAAGTTTTTGGATGGGGGGAGCCCAAGACCCCGCCCATCATTTTTGGCCCCTCCCCCTTCTTATAAACCACGCCCCTTATATAATCCACCCAATCCGTCCCCTGTATTCCACTTCCTTCCACCCATAGTTTAAAAAATTCTACAGGTTGAATCTTTTACGTTACAGAGGAGGTCTAGAGCTAGAATTATTGATCTCGGTCTACCGACTGTGGCGATACCTCACATGTGTGGTTTGACCACCGTTTTCAATACTGCTGGGCGCAGTACTCACGTATGCGTTCGCTTATGCACGCGAGATCGTCGGGACTGGGTGCTTTAAAAAACATTTTTTTTCTTATTTATTATATTTATTTTTTCATGTTTTAAAAAAAAAAATGGTGTCACTTTTATTCCTATTACAAGGAATGTAAACATTCCTTGTAATAGAAAAAAGCATCCTCTTAAATGTGAGATCTGGGGGGGGGGGGGGGTCAAAAAGTCCTCAGATCTCATATTTACACTAAAATGCAAAAAAGGTTTATAAAAATGTCTTTGCCAGCAAATTAACTGTGAGTAACAACAAGCAACAGAGCAGACCATTACTTTGCACTTTGCTGAATAAGAATAATACTGCATGGCATGATGTGATCCTCCTGCAAGAAGCATTATGTTCTTTTTCAATTTATATTGTTTCTTTTACAAATTGCTCTAATAATTCCTGCACAACACAACAGAGTGGTCTAGTAAAGGCTTAGGCCAGCCGGGGTGCATTTGGTAATTAATTATTATTTGTAAATTAATTAATTTCATTTTTTTGCCAGAGACAGCAATTATGCCACTCACCTCACTGTCTTGCAGCTCCGCTCGGGCTGAGGAACGGAGCTGCCGACGTCACTTCCGGGTCTCGTGAAGCAGCCGAAAGTCGGAAGTGACCTGCCTGTCTTTGAATGACAATGCTCCCGCCCATAGAATTACAGTGATTTTACAGGCGGAAGCTAGTCGGCGTTCTACAGTGCGCCGCAAGGCGGGTTTTTAACACACAAATGACGCGCCATGGATGCAATCTTGTGATTGCATCGATGTGGCGCTTCTCGTAGTGCACTGCGACCGGCGCCACTATGTTAAATTGTTAAATGATGTTTTTTTTTATTTTATTTTTTTAAATGTCTTAAAGGGCCCCTTTTTTTTTTTTTACACTATGGGAGGGGTGGGCGGCGCCTGGGCGCCCCCTATGGACGGGCCGCCACTGCTTTTTACCCCAGGGGAACCCTTAAAATAATTTTCAGGTCTTGGGGAACCCACTCATTGGGGGTCAGTGCGAACAATGCCCCTTACTTTGGTGTTCAGTGAGAAGGATGCCCTTTTTTACAGTGGTGGTAAGAATAGCCCCCTTACCGAGATTTATAAAGATCATTGGTGTAATACCACTGACTCCTCCAAGTGGCATTTGCTCAGATCTATGTAGGCACCATCAAACAGGAGGTAAATCAGCCACAGCTCAAGGAACCCCTAGCCACCTGTGAAGGAACCCTAGGGTTCCACGGAACCCTGGTTGAGAATGGCTGAACTATAGTGACCAATCCAGATGGTGTTCAGAACATGCCTAAAAATTAACGGAACTAAATTTAAAGGACACTAGCTGAAAAACTGAGGCTTAGCTAAACTGGGAGGGGTTATGCCTGGGCAGGGATTTCTGCCTTTTTTTTTTTTTTTTTTGCCAATATCTATTCACCCGAAGGTGGCAGCATAACCCAAATTTTCATGAATATGAAGTCATATGTGTTCTGTAATGTACGATTAGGAAATGCAAAATTGGCTCTGGCAGTGACATTGTTAATCCCTTCTCACTGTAACCTGTATGGTTACATTGTTGAAATGATCAAATGCAATTTGGTATTCAGTCCACTTTTTAAAGGCAGGGCCATACTTTACAGCTGAAGATAATATTATCTTGATGTTTACTGGCAGACTTCTATATTCATGTTTTTAATCAGGGAGAGATCACAGGTAAAAAAATAAAAAAAGCAGAATCACCGATGTCCTCACTGAATCAAATTCTCTTTTTACTTTCACCTCTCGGAATAAACTTTGATTTGTTTATCCCATGGAAATGTCAAAGACGTCAATCTTCCTCCTCGTGCATTTAGCCATCTCTAGCCTGCAGCCATGTGCGCTATGAGCGAGCTGCATCATACTTATCTATCAGTTATTAAAGTGCTCTCAGTCAAAGGATGCATGGAGCCCTCAGATGTCCAACCTAACCCACCTGGACACTGTAAAAAAATGCAATTTTTGCACACATTTAAAAAAATAATTTTATGTCTGAAGATTAAATAAACATGATATTTTCTGAAAGCAGAGACCCTGGAGAATAACATGGTGGTAGTTCCAATTTTTATGTCACATGATCTTAGCGGAATGATTTACTCCACCCCAAACTCGCTCATCCATGTCTTTATGGACCTTGCTTTGTGTACTGGTCCACATCATTTGGTGGAGGGGGATTATAGTATTGGGTTTTTTTTCAGGGGTTGGGCTTGGCCCCTTAGTTCCAGTGATGGGAACTCTTAGACCCCTTTCACACCACACCACCGATAGCGTGGGCGGTATAACGCCGCTATTTTTAGCAGCGTTTTACCGCCGGATTTGCGGCGCATTTCAGCCGCTAGCGGGGAGCTTTTACCCCCGCTAGCGGCCGCGAAAGGGTTAAAACCACCGGCAATACGCCACAATAGCAGCGTTTTGCCGGCGGTATTACAGCGCTGCCCCATTGATTTCAAACACACCGCTCCTTCACCGATCCAAAGAAGCTGCTGGCAGGACTTTTTTCTGACGTCCTGCCAGCGCACCGCTGTAGTGTGAAAGCCCTCGGGGCTTTCACACTACACACAATGGTGCAGCTTCTTTAGGGCGTTTTGCAGGCGCTATTTCTAACGCTATAGCGCCTGCAAAACGCCCTGGTGTGAAAGGGGTCTTAAGGCATCAGCATACCAAGACGTTTTGGACAATTTCAACTTTGTGGGAACAGTTTAGGGATGTTTCACTTTTATTCCTATTACAAGAAATATAAAAATCCCCTGTAATAAAAAAAAAAAAAAAAAAAAAAGCATGACAGGACCTCTTAAATATGAGATCTGGGGTCAAAAAGAATAATCAAATAAAAAAAGAAATAAAATTTGTCACTTAAGAAAAAAAAAAAAAGCTCTGGGCGGAAGTGATGTTTGGAACTGCAATATTATGGAGACGGGTGGGGGCCATCTTCCCCTCACTCGTCTCCACGCCCAGCAAGGGTGAAGATCCGTTCACCTCTGCTGCTGCCGATGGCTCCGGGCCCTCTCCTGCCACCGATAAAATTTATCTCGCGGCAAATCTGCCACAGAGACAGCTATTATCGGAAACAAGACTTCCAGCCGAAGAAGAGGATACCAGGGTTATGGCAACTAGCTGCTGCCATAACAAAGATATTTCTCCTAAAATTAAGGATGTATATTGGCGTGTGGCGGTCCGAAAGCGGTTAATATGTGCTGCTTTTACTAAAGGGAAATGCTGCCATTTATTCCCTGCTTTGCCGTCACCAGCTTTCTTCTGTCATACCCCTCGCCAGTCAGCAGGTGACGGCGGACAACCATTGGTCAGCACCCGCTGTGACTAATCATTAGGCTTGTGAAATTCGTTTCGCAACAAAACGAAATTCAGACTATTTTGCCTCTTTTAGACATTTGGATGCATCCGAATAAAAAAAATAATGAATTTCAGCTAATACGAAAGAAATTATAGCAGATATAACGAATGAATTTGACACGATTCGGTAATTTGTTAAAGATCTAATGAAACAAAAGGTCAACTCAAAGTAAATCTTACAGTCAAATCAGCTGATTAATTTTGTGCTGGAGGTTGGATTACTGGCAAAGTGCGTTCCTGAGAAGTGAGTGAGAAGGGTGATGTTTTGTATTTGAGCCGAGGAGAGGAGGTATTGTCATTGTGTGTGTTAAAAGATTCAATAAACAAACCACTTTCCAAACTAGGAATCATTATCACAACTATATATACATACATCAATATCAAATTTCATCGAATACGAACGAAATTATATCACATATAACTAATGAATTCAACATGAGTGGAGATTCAGTATAATGAATATTGACACTCTACAGAAATAACGAATTATCCGGAAATGTTAACATAACAAATAAAACGGAACAAAATTATGTATTTTACAAATGACAACGAACCGAACTAAACAAAATTTTCTGTTGTGCACAAGTCTACTAATCCCAGGAGAAGCGGGGCACCGGGTGGCATGCACACGCCCCTCCTACCCGGAAGTGGCAGTTCATGTACTACATAATTGCCAACAGTCCCGGGAATTTTTTTTTCCCGGGACAATCCAGATTTTTGGACACTTGTCCCGATTTAAGCTTGTCCCCGATTATTTTCCTGGGATTTTGCTTTTGTCCTGGGAAAATCTGGAATGTTTTTGGCTAAAACAAAGATGGTCACCGCCATTGCCACAAGTATTGTTTCCCCTTGTGTTCAGTGGAGAGGCGAGGGCAGCCAATCAGTGGCTGCAGGGATTGTAGACCCCTCCCCTTTCCACTGAACACAACAGGAAGAGAATGGCCACCGCCAACCCTCCGCCTCCGCGGAACAACAGATGGTCAGTGCTTTGTTTCCATGGGCCATTTAGTCTGTGTAACTGCCAAAAGTTAAGTAGCCAGGCCTCAATGTTTCTGTAGTGTTGACCTGCAATTATAAAATTTGTGAGTAAAGCAATCACATTCAAGAGGCAGTGACTGACTGCGTAGAGAGAGGAGAGACTTTTGTTTTGTTGGGAGCCCATCCATACCGCAGAGAAATTAAATGGCCATTTCAGACATCGATGTTAAAGTCTTTACCATGTGGAATATTTTAAAGATTTTTTTTCATCTTTGTCACCAGTGCTGCTGCTTAACTGGATCTGCTCTGCTAATGCCCTTCGTACTGCTCAGTGCTTGTGTTTTATTGCTTTCCATTTTGCTTTAGCTTGTCTTTTTCATCTCAGTATTTATATTTGAAACATATTATAAAACTGCTAAGGCATGAAAATGTTTTAGGGAAAAATAAATAAATAAAATGAGTAAAGTACAGAAAGATTCAATGCTCTGTAATTTTCTGCAAGTGACATATGCTGTGTATTTTTTAAGTTGTAATAACATTTTGCCCCCTTTTTGTGATTTTTTGTTTTTGCCTTCTCCGGTTTCTGCATTATTTATCGCTAGTCATGGTATGAACAAGACAAAATGGCAGCTGGAACGACCCTAACCTAAAGCAGGCCATACATTATGCAATTATGCAAATAATTTGCTCAATTTGCCCATCAACAGTAATCCCTCCCACAGCACTGTTGTGTTCTGCAAGTGGGGAAATGCAGGGTGCCTTATCCACCAGGAGAATGCAACCAGTCTGTCTGTTTTTTTTTTTTTTTTTTGCCTGATCACTGCCGGCGGCTGGGTGGCGTAGTATAGTGGGTGTTGTAGTAATCAGCGTAGTGTAGTGAGCGTTGTAGTGTAGTGGGTGTTGTAGTAATCAGTGTAGTGTAGTGGGCGTTGTAGTAATCAGCGTAGTGTAGTGGGTGTTGTAGTAATCAGTGTAATGTAGTGGGCGTTGTAGTGTAGTGGGTGTTGTAGTAATCAGTGTAGTGTAGTGGGTGTTGTAGTAATCGGCATAGTGTAGTGGGTGTTGTAGTAATCAGCGTAGTGTAGTGGGTGTTGTAGTAATCAGTTTAGTGTAGTGGGTGTTCGTAGTGTAGTGGGTGTTGTAGTAATTAGCATAGTTTAGTGGGTGTTCGTAGTGTAGTGGGTGTTGTAGTAATCAGCATAGTGTAGTGGGCGTTGTAGTGTAGTGGGTGTTGTAGTAATCAGTGTAGTGGGTGTTCGTAGTGTAGTGGGTGTTGCAGTAATTAGCATAGTTTAGTGGGTTTTCGTAGTGTAGTGGGTGTTGTAGTAATCAGCATAGTGTAGTGGGTGTTGTAGTAATCAGCGTAGTGTAGTGGGCGTTGTAGTGTAGTGGGTGTTGTAGTAATCAGTGTAGTGTAGTGGGTGTTCGTAGTATAGTGGGTGTTGTAGTAATCAAGGCAGTGTAGTGGGTGTTGTAGTAATCAGTGTAGTGTAGTGGGTGTTGTAGTAATCAGTGTAGTATAATGGGTGGTGTAGTGTGTGCTGTAGTAATCAGTGTAGTGTAGTAGGTGTTGTAGTGGACAGTGTAGTATAGTGATTATTGTAGTGTAGGTCAATATACTGTTCAGTATAGGAATCAGGTAGGTCAGTGTAGTGGACAGGTAGGTAGGTGTAATGGCCAGTATAGGAATCGGGTAGGTCAGTGTAGGAATTGCGCTGGTAAGTACTATTGTATGAAGGGAAGGGACTCAGGGAGTGCTAAAAGTCTGTATCTTAAGGAGGCACATATTTCTTGCCTTGCAACGGGAGCTGACAACCAACGCTACGCCACTGCTGCTGGGGACACCTGATGTAAGGACTGACTCTGCTGGGGGCACTTGATGCAAGGACGGACTCTGCTGGGGGCACTTGATGCAAGGACGGACTCTGCTGGGGGCACTTGATGCAAGGACGGACTCTGCTGGGGGCACTTGATGCAAGGACGGACTCTGCTGGGGGCACTTGATGCAAGGACGGACTCTGCTGGGGGGGCACTTGATGCAAGGACGGACTCTGCTGGGGGCAGGTGACACACTCGGGGAAAAGGGTGACACGTTTTCATGAATTAAAAAAAAAAACAGTAAAGTTAGCCCAATTTTTTTGTGTAATGAGAAAGATGTTATGCCGAGTAAATAGATACTTAATATGTCATGCTTTGACATTGTACACAGTCGTGGAATGGCGACAAACTACCGTAGCTAAAGATCTCCATAGGTGATGCTTTAAAAAAAATAAGTTACCAGGCTGGCGTTACAGAGGAGGTATAGTGCTAGAATTATTGCTCTCGCTCTGACGATTGCAGCAATACCCCACATGTGTGATTTAACCACTTTCAGACCGGACCATTTTGCTGGTAAATGACCAGAGGTCTTTTTACACTTTGGCACTGCGCTGCTTTAACTGGTAATTGCGCGGTCATGCAATGTTGTACCCAAACAAAATTTGCGTCCTTTTCTTCCCACAAATATAGCATTCTTTTGATGGTATTTGATTGCCTCTGCGATTTTTATTTTTTGCGATATAAACGTAAAAAGACCGCAAATTTTGAAAAAAAATGATATTTTCTACTTTTTGTTATTAGAAAAATCCAATAAACTCAATTTTAGTCATACATTTAGGCCAAAATGTATTCAGCCACATGTCTTTGGTAAAAAAAAAGTCAATAATTGTATATTTATTGGTTTGCGCAAAAGTTGTCACATCTACAAACTAAGGTACGTTTTCTGCAATTTACGCAGCTTTTAGTTTACGACTGCCTATCTCATTTCTTGAGGTGCTAAAATGGCAGGGCAGTACAAAACCCCCCCAAATGACCCCATTTTGGAAAGTAGACCCCCTAAGGAAATTGATAAGAGGCATGTTGAGCCCATTGAATATTTTATTTTTTTGCCTCAAGCGATTGAATAATGACAAAAAAAAAAATTTTTTTTTTTTTTTACACAAAGTTGTCACTAAATGATATATTGCTCACACATGCTATGGGCGTATGTGAAATAACACCCCAAAATAAATTCTGCTGCTTCTCCTGAGTACGGGGATACCACATATGTGGGACTTTTTGGGAGCCTAGCCGCGTACGGGGCCCCGAAAACCAAGCACCGCCTTCAGGCTTTCTAAGGGCGTACATTTTTGAGTTCACTTCTCACTACCTATTACAGTTTTGAAGGCCATAAAATGCCAAGATGGCACAAAACCCCCACAAATGACCCCATTTTAGAAAGTAGACACCCCAAGCTATTTGCTGAGAGGCATGTTGAGTTCATGGAATATTTTATATTTTGCCACAAGTTGCGGGAAAATTACAAACTTTTTTTTTTTTTTTTTTTTTTTCACAAAGTTGTCACTAAATGATATATTGCTCACACATGCCATGGGCATATGTGAAATGACACCCCAAAATAAATTCTGCTGCTTCTCCTGAGTACGGGGATACCACATATGTGGGACTTTTTGGGAGCCTAGCCGCGTACGGGGCCCCGAAAACCAAGCACCGCCTTCAGGCTTTCTAAGGGCGTAAATTTTTGAGTTCACTTCTCACTACCTATTACAGTTTTGAAGGCCATAAAATGCCAAGATGGCACAAAACCCCCACAAATGACCCCATTTTAGAAAGTAGACACCCCAAGCTATTTGCTGAGAGGCATGTTGAGTCCATGGAATATTTTATATTTTGCCACAAGTTGCGGGAAAATTACAAACTTTTTTTTTTTTTTTTTTTTTTTCACAAAGTTGTCACTAAATGATATATTGCTCACGCATGCCATGGGCATATGTGAAATGACACCCCAAAATAAATTCTGCTGCTTCTCCTGAGTACGGGGATACCACATATGTGGGACTTTTTGGGAGCCTAGCCGCGTACGGGGCCCCGAAAACCAAGCACCGCCTTCAGGCTTTCTAAGGGCGTTACAGTTTTGAAGGCCATAAAATGCCAAGATGGCACAAACCCCCCCCAAATGACCCCATTTTGGAAAGTAGACACCCCTAAATTTAGGGGTACACTAGTGAGACTAGGTAATAAATGGCAGGTGCCCTGAAACTATAAAAAAATAACTAACCAACCAGCGTCACCTGTAACAGTTATATGGTGATCACTGGTGAAAGGGTTAACTAGGGGGCAATCAGGGGGCTTTATGCGGTAGTATATGGGGGTCCCTGGCGCTATAAAAAGCTGCGGCGAACCTAAATACCTACCTGCCTAACTAGCGTCACCTGTGACACTAATACAGCGATCAGAAAAACGATCGCTTATTAGGCTGGGTTCACACTGGAGCGATGCGGGAACGCCACGAATGCGCGGCGGGTTCCCGCATCGCATGCCTCCCGGCGGCAGTTCACACTGCCCTATGCGAACTGCTGGGAGTGTCAGTGAAATGTTACTGACACCCCCAGATCAGTTCGCATATCGCAGTGCGATCTGCAAACTCGGATCGCATGGTGTGAACACCCATGCGATCCGATTCTGCTGCGGGCCAAAAAAAGGGTCCCGTGCGAATTTGCGGCGGGTGCGGCGGGTGTGGCGGGTGCGGCGGGTGCGGCGAATGGCTGAACTCGAATCGCACAGAGATCGGATGTGATTTGCACTGCAGTGCGGTGCGAATCACATCCGTTCTCATAAACCGCTGCAATGTGAACCCAGCCTTAGTGACACTGGCGACGGGGGGTGATCACGGGGTTAAACCTTTATTGGGGGGGTTAGGGGGGTACCTTAGAACTAAAGGGGGCTAACCCTAACTGCCCTAACAGTTATTAGTCACAAATGACACCCGCCGGGTGATCAGGGGGTTAAACCTTTATTAGGTAATAAATGGCGGGTGCCCTGAAACTATAAAAAATAACTAACCAACCAGCGTCACCTGTAACAGTTATATGGTGATCACTGGTGAAAGGGTTAACTAGGGGGCAATCAGGGGGCTTTATGCGGTAGTATATGGGGGTCCCTGGCGCTATAAAAAGCTGCGGCGAACCTAAATACCTACCTGCCTAACTAGCGTCACCTGTGACACTAATACGGCGATCAGAAAAATGATCGCTTATTAGGCTGGGTTCACACTGGAGCGATGCGGAAACGCCGCAAATCCGCGGCGGGTTCCCGCATCGCATGCCTCCCGGCGGCAGTTCACACTGCCCTATGCGAACTGCTGGGAGTGTCAGTGAAATGTTACTGACACCCCCAGATCAGTTCGCATATCGCAGTGCGATCTGCAAACTCGGATCGCATGGTGTGAACACCCATGCGATCCGATTCTGCTGCGGGCCAAAAAAAGGGTCCCGTGCGAATTTGCGGTGGGTGCGGCGGGTGTGGCGGGTGCGGCGGGTGCGGCGAATGGCTGAACTCGAATCGCACAGAGATCGGATGTGATTTGCACTGCAGTGCGGTGCGAATCACATTCGTTCTCATAAACCGCTGCAATGTGAACCCAGCCTTAGTGACACTGGCGACGGGGGGTGATCACGGGGTTAAACCTTTATTGGGGGGGTTAGGGGGGTACATTAGAACTAAAGGGGGCTAACTCTAACTGCCCTAACAGTTATTACAGTCACAAATGACACCAATGCAAAAAAAAAAAAAAAAAAAAAAAAATGACATTGGTGTCACTGTGACTGGGGGGCAGGGGTAATTGGGGGGGTGATCGGGGGGTAAAGGGGGGGTGTGAGTGTGCCTGGCATGTTCTACTGTGTGTGTAGAGTGTTGGTGCAACTCACCGATCCGCTCTCCTCCGTGTCGGAACGAAAAATACCGACACGGAGGAGAGAATACATCACTTCCTCTCCTGTGTTTACATTACAGGAGAGGAAGTGATGTCACGGGGGATTCCTATTCGTCGGGAGCGATCGCGAGGGGGTGGCCATGAACGAATGGCCGTCCCCTCGTCCGGGATCGCTCCCGCACGAATACCGACCGCCGCAGGCACCGGGCGGGGGCCCGATCGGGCCCCCGACCCGCGGGAGGCAAGGGACGTACATGTACGCCAATATGCCTGCCCGTGCCATGCTATCGACGTACATCGTCGTGCGGCGGTCGGCAACTGGTTAAACACCGTTTACATATACGGGCGCGGCTTGCGCATGTGTTTTCTTTGCTGTGCGAGCTCACGGGGACGGAAGGCTTTAAAAAAAAAAAACCTTGTGACAGTAATAGGTGGTGACAGGTACTCTTTATGGAGGGATCGGGGGTCTAAAAGACCTCCCTCCTTTGCACTTCAAAGTATTCAGATCACCAAAAACGACACCCGAGTAGAGCTGCACGATTCTGGCGAAAATGACAATCACAATTTTTTCTGCTTAGAAGATAGATCACGATTCTAGCAGCGTAACATCATCTTTCACATTAAAACAAAAAAAATTTGGCTTACTTTACTGTTTCTTTTTTTTTATTATTCATTGAAGTTTATTTTTTCCCAAAAAATTGCTCTTAAAAGACCACTGGGCAAATACAGCGTGACATAAAATATTGCAGCAATTGCCATTTCATTAATTCTCTGCTAAAATATATATAATATTTGGGGGTTCCAAGTAATTTTCTAGCAAAAAATATTGATTTTTAGATGTCAGAAAAAGATTTAGACTTTAACCACTTTCAGCCCCGGACCAATTTGCTGGTCAAAGACCAGACCACTTTTTGCGATTCGGCACTGCGTCGCTTTAACTGACAATTGCGCAGTCGTGGGACGTGGCTCCCAAACAAAATTGACGTCCTTTTTTTCCCACAAATAGAGCTTTCTTTTGGTGGTATTTGATCACCCCTGCGGTTTTTATTTTTTGCGCTATAAACAAAAATAGAGCGATAATTTTGAAAAAAACGCATTATTTTTTACTTTTTGTTATAATAAATATCCCCCAAAAATATATAAAAAAACATTTTTTTCCCTCAGTTTAGGCCGATACGTATTCTTCTACATATTTTTGGTAAAAAAAATCGCAATAAGCGATTATTGATTGGTTTGCGCAAAAGTTATAGCGTTTACAAAATAGGGATAGTTTTATAGCATTTTTATTAATAATTTTTTATTATTTTTTTTTTACTAGTAATGGCGGCGATCTGCGATTTTTATTGTGACTGCGACATTGTGGGGGACCCATCGGACATTTTTGACACATTTTTGGGACCATTGTCATTTATACAGTAATCACTGCTATATAAATGCAGTGATTCCTGTGTAAATGACACTGGCAGTGAAAGGGTTAACCAGTGGGTGGCAGTGTAGGGGTTAAGTTTTCCTAGGGGTGTGTTACTAACTGTGGGGGGGTTGGGCTTTCATTTAGTGTACACTGATCTCTGCTCCAATCACATGGAGCAGAGATCAGCGTCACTAGTTGCTCGGCAGAATGGAAAAATGTTGTTTACACAGCATTTCCTCCATTCGGCCGCTCCGTGAGACGATCGCGGGGATGCCTGCGGCGATCGAGTCCGCGGGTCCCGCGACCGGACTCACGGGGGTCCCGACCAGCGCGGGAGCGCGCCGCCGGCGGCGCGCTCCCGATGGCCGGGGCGGCATCGAATATTGGACGTACCTGTACGCCAATATGCCTGCCCGTGCCATTCTGTCGACGTACATCGTCGTGCGCTGGTCGGGAAGTGGTTAAAGAGGTGTTGTCATTCTAAAAAAAAAAAATTGAAAGTCAGCAGCTACAAATACTCCAGCTGCTGACTTTTAATAATCGGACATTTACCTGTCCCAGGGTCCAGCGATGCGGGGGATTGAAGCCCTGCTCGCCCCCCCCCCCTTCCATTCGATGGCGCTGGCATTGTAACTGTGGGCACCCAGGTGTGGCTTCACAGCCGGGCACCCACTGCACATGTGCGAGCGGCACCACGTGCTGTGATTGGGCGCTCAGTCACCTGGGACCTGTCACGTGTCCCTGATGATTGACAAGAGGGAGGGTGAGAGCTAAGCCCTTCCTGCGCCAAGGGGAAGTGACGTCACCAGCCTAGGCACTGAAGGAGGCAGACTATGAGGGACCCCCTAGTAACAGACATTTAGAGGTGAGTAAAAAACAAAAAATTCCAGTTTTTATTTTATTTATTTTTTATTTATTTTTTTAGGAACATTCATGCATTTTTTTTTTGTGTGTGCAACACCACTTTAAGTGGTTAAACTTCTTGCATTTACAGGTTGTTTAAAAACTTGTCAGACTGCCTGGATTTTTTCTTTACACACAGAAGTTTATCCCTTTGATTTAAGAAGGAAGAGTTAGTTACAGTGTTTCATGTTAAAAACTTGGCAGACTGCCCAGATGTTTTTTTTTGACAGCTGAGGGAGCAGATAAGTCTCTCCACTTGTTATATGAAAGAATCGGCAAACTCTGCAATAGAGATCGTCAGGGGGGGTTGAATCGAGGTCGCGATTTTTTTTTTTTGTGAAGTGACGTTTCTGCCTTCCTTCGAGTCTCTCTCCAGCCAGTGGAAGTGCCGGATCGTTGCTCAGGTCTCCCGGTGGGACAGGAGGCCTGGAAAGAGCAGCGGAAGGTGGCAGGAGGAGGGGGGACATCCCCTCCCACTCCTTTGGGATAATAGCTGAGCAGCTTTCAGCCACGTTGGTTGCTATCCCTGAAAACCCGACCGCGCGCTCTAAAAAAACGGTACATGGGCGATACCTGCAGCTGCAGGCTTCACCCCGGTATAACCCCTGAAATACGTGAACGCAAATGTGCGTACGGTTGGCGCTAAGGGGATAAAGCTGCGATTATAAACACTGTAGACTCTCATTAGGAACAAAAGAAAAAGTCAAAAAAGTTGCCCCCCGACCCCCCCCCCCCCCCCCAGGAAGGACGTGCTCTTTAGCTTCCAGAGATAACGAGCCCGGCTCGGCTCCATCATGTCGAGCGATGGTAAACATGCGCGGCATTTAATTACTGTGAGATTATGGGGCGTGCTGTCGGAGGCGGCTCAAAGCTGCGCTGAGACATTTTTCACCGCTAATTTCTCCAAACTAAAGAGCTCTAACAGGCCGCGTTTTGGCTCCTAATCAAAGCGGCCCAGATTTCACGGAGGAGATCCCAGAGGAGAGCGCGCTATTGTCTTATCGGCACGCCAACCGTTTATAACAGAGAAAATTCTCCACGCCTCCGTCTCCGAGTAATGAAAGTAAGGAAACGGTGGCTAATGGGGTCTCTGTTCTGAATTCTTCCAGATTTTCCACCCGGGAACTGAATCAGTAAAGGAGCGCTCCGACTCTACAACAAACAAGTCCAATACATCCAATGGGAATTTGGTTACCTGTAAAAACATTATTACCATATTTCATCTACTCGATGATTCCCCCCCCAACCCTAGTGTTTAACTACACTATTCAACACCTATAAGCTCCGTGTCAGTGTAAAATGTGTCCCATCTTTGGTATTAGGGGAAATATTAGTGCCCCATCCTTGGTGTCAGTGGGAGGAATAGTGCCCCATCGTTGGTGTCAGTGGGAGGAAGAGTGCCCCAATGTTGGTGTTAGTGGGAGGAATAGTGCCCCATCATTGGTATCAGTGGGAGGAATAGTGCCCCATCATTGGTATCAGTGGGAGGAATAGTGCACCATTGTTGGTGTCAGTGGGAGCAGTGGTGGCCGCGCTATACGAGCCTTCTCCCTAATCTGCATGCAGGTCACCAGATGCATTCCAATTATTATTTTTTTGTTGAAGCATGTGATTAGACTCTGAAGCTCTGTGTTCCACTCGAACATCGGCCGTTCATCTGTTCGGCGAATTCAGAACTTTGTGGACCGTTCACACCAAATTCGTGTGGTACGAACGGCCCACAATGCACTACGCTATTGCACTGCATTGCTGGCTCATGATTGGCCAAGCATGCACTATGACCCCGCATGCTTGCCCAATCACAGCGCCGGCAGCGAGGAGAGCCATAATTGGCCACAGGTAGGATGCCTGTGGCCAATTATAGCTCAGGGGGTTTAGTGCACGCCCCACACTACATAAGGCCGCCAGCGCGGCGGCCTTGTGTAGTGTGTTCCGGCGTGCAGAAAAAGAGCAAAATAGGCAGGGACAGTGTGTTCTTTGGGGGTTGGGGGGGGTTGTGTGCCTCCAGCACAGTATACACCTGTATCTACCCTTTATTGCTGGTGTTCTCTAATACAGGCATCTGCAGGAGTTGGTGGGTGTTGTGTGCCTCCAGCACAGCACAGTATACACCTGTATCTACCCTTTATTGCTGGTGTTCTCTAATACAGGCATCTGCAGGAGTTGGTGGGTGCTGTGTGCCTCCAGCACAGCACAGTATACACCTGTATCTACCCTTTATTGCTGGTGATCTCTAATACAGGCATCTGCAGGAGTTAAAGTGGGTGTTGTGTGCCTCCAGCACAGTATACACCTGAAGATACCCCTTATTGCTGGTGTTGTCTGTTGCATATCTTGCATATTAGCCTTTAAAATTAGCACCTTTGATTTCGAACGTTCGAGTCCCATAGACTTTAATCGGTTTCTAAAGTTTGTACGAATTTTTGGTCCGTTCGTAGGTTCTGGTGCGAACCAAACCGGGGGGGGGGGGGGGGGGGGGTGTTCGGCTCATCCCTAGTGGTCGATCCCAGGCCAACCATCACATGTCTGAATGCCGTATGTGTATTTCCTGTCATCTAGTTTATAGAGGTGATTGAAATTCCAGCAGTGAAGGAAACAAGACTCTGAGTGTCGCCCCAAACACAGGGAAAGACTGACAGCTGGAAAGGTGATGGACACAAATTCCGCCGCTGAGAGAAGTCCGCTGAAATCACGGCCTCGGGTAAAATACAAGCAGATTGGTGAAACCAGCAAAATCCCCGATAAGGATTACAGACAGGAAGTCAACTGGGAAATTTTTTTTTTTTTTTTACAAAATGTTGCAAAATAACCTGTGCAGAATACAAATAACACAAAACCCACATTAATCCCTAAAGCAAACATTTCTTATATTGCAGCTTACCAATTCTTAAATGTGATGACTGCATTTGTTTTCTTTTTTAGGATTTTTCCCCTGTGATCCAGCCAGTAAGTCTGTTTTGTTTTTTGTTTTTTTTCAAAACAACAAGCTCTTTAGAGGGATGAGATAAACCATTTAACACGGACAGAATTGCTTACAATGGTCAGCTTTTATTTATTTATTTATTACGTAAATTACGTTATCCCAAAAAGAAAAAAAAAAAGGAACTGTTGCTGTAACTTATTATAAAGTGTGATACTGGAGTTTGGCTTCAATGTGTTAGTGTATCTAAATCTGCTAGTACATCTAACACTCCCCTCCCCCCCAGACTGACAATGCTGCTGTCCAAAAGGTGCCTCCTGTTCTCCTTTATCCGGAGTGGAGGTGTGCTAATACAGGAGGTGCGTTACTGGTCATATCACAGGTGAAAAGAGGGAAAAAATTATAAAAAAACAAAAAAAAAAAAAAAACATGCAGCCATCGCATTTTGTTGTCATTCAAAATGTGACAGCGCTTAAAGCTGAAAATTGGCCTGGGCAGGAAGGGGGTGAAAATGCCCAGTATTGAAGCGGTTAAAGAGTATGTAAGACCCCTTTCACACTGGGGAGTTTTTCAGGCGCTTTAGCGTTAAAAGCGCCTGTAAAGCGCTTGAAAGAAGCCGCAACTGCAATCCCAATGTAAAAGCCGGAGTGCTTTCACACTGAGGCGCTGCGCTGGCAGGGCGTCAAAAAACGTCCTGCAAGCAGCTTCTTTGCAGCGCTTTTGGAACGGTGAATACACCGCTCCTGAAGCGCCCCTTCCCATTGAAATCAAATCAATCGCCTGAAAAGCGCTTTTGGCAGCAGCATTTTGTGGGCGCTTTTAACCCTTTATTTGGCCACTTGCAGGGGTTAAAAGTGCCCCAATAGTACTCAAACGCTGGTAAAGCGCTGCTAGTTTAAGCGGTGCTTTATGAGCGTTTTTCGGGCACTGACATTGAGAAAGGGCTCTTAAAGCACTTGGGCTTTCACATTGGGATTGCAGATGAGGTTTTAGCTTTAGCTGAGGCTGACTGACCTCTCATTTTTATGGTACAGTGGAACCTTGGATTACGAGCATAATCCCTTCCAGAAGAATGCTTGTAATCCAAAGCACTCGCATATCAAAGCGAGTTTCCCCATGGAAATGGAAATGAAGATAATTTGTTGCGCATTGACTTCTATTGCATGCAATACCGCATGTGGCAAAGGTGGAGGGGGGCGCCGGAGAGCCCCGGAAATACTCGGGGACAGCTCGGCTGACAACTCGGAAAGGCTCAGAAACACTCGTTTCCAAGTGTTTTTGAGTATTTTCGAGTGATTTCAAATATTTCTGAGCGGCTCCGAACCGTTCTGAGTGTCACCTGCGCTCCCTACAAATGCGGTACTGCACACCCCATTGGCTTGAATTCTGCTCGTATTGCGAGACTACGCTTGCAAACTTAGTCAGGATTTTTTTTTAAAGGTTGCTCGTCTTTCAAAACGCTCATTAACCACGTTACTCGTAAACCAAGATTCCACTGCATCTACATTCTTCCTGGGGCCATTTTTTTTTTATTTTTTTTTAGCACAGAAACTGGAATAAAGAGCCCTGGCAGAGAAAATAAACTTACCAATGAAGATGCTCCCCTCTCTGTTAGGAGAGATGGGTAAAGGGGTGAGGGTCCCTCTTAATCATTTGGCTGTCTACTTTTAGCACTGAAGCTGGAATAAAAAGTCCCTACAGACATAGCAATCAGACCATAGAGAAGAAGAGCCCTTGCAGAGGAACACTGTCCATGGAGATCATTGCCTGAACAGCATATAAAAAGAAAAAAAAATGTTTTTTTCTTTAGAAAAACTTTATACATTCATTGCAAAAAATAAAAAATACAGGACTTTTCTGTCCAGTGTCACTCTGGGATGCCAGGTCTAGATATAAAAGTTATATCCAATGAAAAGCACAATAAAATATCTAGAAATGTGAAAAACCAATATCAACCAATTTAGAGCTGCACGATTAATCGCCAAGAATCGTTATCGGAATTTTTTTTTCCCCGATGTGATCTTGACAAAAGTGTTTCACGATTCTTTCTATGCAAAGAATTCTCTCTGCTCTTCTGAAGCCACAGCTGTCGAAAGAAAGGAAGAAAAAAAAAAAAACGGTCAGTCTGTCAAGAATCACAACATTCTTTAGCAGTGGAACTTAAGTATAAACATTGTAACAATTTGTCAATGGAATAGACTTTGGTGTGTAAATGAGGAAAGTTTGACCACTTAAACAGTAAACTTTTTTCTGACATTTGTTGGTTTCAAGTTAAAATCTTTTTTTTGCTAGCAAATTACTTAGAACCCCCAAACATTTAATAAAATATACATATATATATATATATATATATATATATATATATATATATATATATATATATATTGAAGTGTAGAGGAGAACTGCACACAGCTTTCAATGGAGTGCCTCTTCAGATGTGTTCTGAATGATCTAAGGAAGGGCGCGAACAAATCAGCCTGAAACTTAATCTTTGTCTGAACAGATGATTGTAACAAATTTGTCTGGAATGACTCTACTTGCTTTGTAATCTTTCTCCAAAGATTTGATGGAATAAAGCAACAAATTTTTCAGTGCAGCAACCTTTGGAACGTTATTCTTATATATATTCTTATATATATATATATTTAGTAGAGACCCTAGATAATAAAATGGTGGTTGTTGCAATATTTTATGTCACACTGCATTTGTGCAGTGGTCTTTCAAATGCAATTTTTTTGGAAAAAATGTATGAATTAAAAAAAAAAAAATTAACCAATAAAGTTATCCCAGTTTTTGTGTGTGTGTGTGTGTGTATATATAATATATAATATTTATGGTCAAAGCCCTATGGCCGATACGGATATGAACAAGTAGCCTCTACCATAAGATTAACCACATGAAATGGACCTGAAGTGTGCCCTGATCTGATGGTCGGTATACCAAAATAAGGGGGCATACCCTAGATTAGAAATTAATATGTGTGAAGAGAAATGAATTTGAGAAATGCCCTGAAAAGGGGAAGGGAGGGTGGGTGCCGCGCACCGGAAACCGACAAAGACCACAGGCGAGCGGGCTGGTTAAATACCCTCCGGGCTCCTCCCATAAATTCAGGCCACCACACTGGCCTTCTTACTTATGGTCAAAGCCCTATGGCCGATACGGATATGAACAAGTAGCCTCTACCATAAGATTAACCACATGAAATGGACCTGAAGTGTGCCCTGATCTGATGGTCGGTATACCAAAATAAGGGGGCAAAACATTCAGGTAGGGGTGCAGTTTATTAGTTTTAGCTTAATTAGTTGAGCAAGTTTGGTGAACGCTTGTGCCATTTCCACCCGAGGATTGGGAATGTACCGGGCGAGGTAGGCAGGGTCCCAACTGCTTAGTCTTTCAATGACGTGACTTGGGACCCACGCCAACATGCTGCCAAGGGTGCTCAAACACTAAGAGTGTCCAGGGTATGGACCGGGGTCGAGGTGTAGGCTGTGTAGAAGAACCCCATGTGTTCGGGAAACTGGCAGGTACACAAGTGTTGGCACGAAAGCAACAGGGAACAAGAGTCTACGCGTTCCGGTAGGAGTGACAGTAGGTAGTCGAGTACGGTTACTTGATACCAAGCCCTGCTTCTCTATAGAAATGGACGTCCATCCTGGAGTCAGATTGCTGGGTTTTAGACACTGCAAGGAGGAGGATGAAATGAAGTTGGTAGCGAGCCAAGTGACGACTATGCAGAACTTGGCCTGCGGGATTGCTAAAGGCCTGGAATGAACATACAATGGACATTAAACTGGTGCCACCGGGCTAACTGCAGCAGTCTGCGCAGGAAGGACACAACCGAGAGCGGTCCAGACCTGGCTTCAATAACCAGATGAGCCTCGGCCCAGTTGTCGGTGGTGAAAACCACCGCCTGTCCTGTCCTGACATGACCCCAGATACGAGAGGCTGTCATGACCGGGTATAGCCTGAAGAGGGAGGAAGTCCAGGTAAACCGGGGTTTAGGAGTATCCCTGATGCCATGGTCCTGTAAACCAGTGGTGGCCAAAAATTCCCGCGAAGCCTGTGGAGGCTGTGGCATCTGTCACTACCGGGGGCGACAGGGGCATCGTAGACGGTTTAAACACCGATACATCGATCCATGCAGTAAGGAACCTTCCGACATTGACAGGTCTGCTATTGCCACGGCATCTAAATTAAGGATCTGAGAAGGGTCCTGTGTCCGTGAGAGGAGGACCAGGAGGCGTGACATAAAGATCGATCCTGGGGAATGGCCCGTATTGCAGATTTGAACATTCGTCAGGTAGTGTCTGTGTAGAACCTGGCTGCCAGTGCTCCCAACAATAAATTGGCTAGGCCATGGAAAACCACAAAGGGCCACGTAGATGGCCGCTTGGATGACCAGACTGGGAAATATGCAAGGATTTCATGTCCCTAAAGATGGCAGTTGTGATGGGCGAGCGTTTCCGTTGGCTATGGGTGATGCCTCTGGATGCCTCGAAGTGGGGATCTTGCTGTATGAGCCATAAAGACAGGTGGCTCTCCGGGCCCTGTAAGGATGAGAAATGCTGAACGCTGGCTAGGTAAAGCCTGAGCGTGTTACAGGAAGAAGCCAGTTGCGTGTGTCGACACGATCCAGGTGCTGGATGGAGGTTGAACTCAACTATCCTATTTAAACGTGTGCTTGCGACAATTGCGTGGGAGTTTGTCACTGGAAATGTGTTCATAGTGACTGTGAGAAATTCGTATTATCGCATGTGCTTTGCGAAGACTGCAGGAGTTGTGCTTGAACATGTGATTGGGTGCATGCTTGCCACGATTGTAAGATGTTTATGCCAAGATGCGTGCTTGCAACGATTGCAAGATGTTATGCCAAGATGCGTGCTTGCAACGATTGCAAGATGTTATGCCAAGATGCGTGCTTGCAACGATTGCAAGATGTTGTGCTAGGATGCGTGCCTGCAACGATTGCAAGGAGTTACACCAGGATGCGTGCTAGCCATGATTGCAAGATGTTCTGCTAGGATGCGTGTGTGCAATGATTGCTAGAAGTTATGCCAGGATGCGTGCCTGCAATGATTTCAAGGAGTTATGCCAGGACGCGTGCCTGCAACGAACGCAAGAAGTTATGGTAAGATACATGGGTAGCCAGGTCGGAAAAGACGGAAGTCCATCCAGTCCTAACCACAAATCAAACAAATGAATATCGCCCAACCCGACACACCCAATTCTACACCCACAGCTGATCCAGAGGAAGGCAAAAAACCCCAGCAGAGCATGGCCCAATTTGCTACAGCAGGGAAAAAATTCCTTCCTGATCCCCCGAGAGGCAATCGGATTTTCCCTGGATCAACTATACCTATAAAATAAGCACCCCGTTACAATGTACATTTAGGAAAGTATCCAGGTTTTCCCAAAGCAATCTATTGAGCCAGCCGGAACTGCCTGCTAGCAATGATTGCAACAAGTTTGTGCCTGGACATCTGCTCGCAATGATTGCAAGAGGTCTTATGCTCGAATGCGTGCTAGCAATGATTTGCCAGAGGTCTATGCCTGAATGTGTGCTTGCAATGATTGCAAGAAGTCTATGTTTGGATGCGTGCCTGCAACGATTGCAAGAAATCTACGCTTGGATGCATGCTTGTAATAACTGCAAGAAGTCTACGCATGGATGCGTGTTTGCAATGATTGCAAGAAGTCTATTATTGTATGCGTGCTTGCTATGACTGCCAGACTTCCATGCTTGAATGCGAGCTTGCAACGATTGCACGAAGATTATGCTTGATGCGTGCTTGCAATGATTTGCAAGAAGTCTATGCTTGGATTCGTGCTTGCAACGATTGCAAAAATCTACGCTTGTATGCGAACTTGCAACGACTGTACGACGTCCATGCCTGAATGCGTGCTCACCACGGTTGCAAGAAGTCTACACTTGAATGCGAGCTTGCAACGATTGCGAGAAGTCCAGGCCTGTATGCGTGCTCGCACCAACTGCAAGACGTCCATGCTTGACTGCGTACTAGCAACGATTGCCAGAGGTCCATGCTAGGATGCGTGTTTGCGATGATTGCAAGAAGTGTACGCTTGTGTGCGTCCATGCTTGGACGCGTGTATGCAAAGATTGCAAGAAGTCTATGCTTGAATGCGTGCTTGCAACGATTGCCATAAGTCCATTTAATGAAAACCTGTTATGACAGAGGCATAAGCCGGTCATGCCGTGACTGTGACTGATGACGAACCGGACTCTGGAGCATGCACTGAAATGAGGCTAAAGCACTGGGGCACACCGTAACGAATCGGTGCATGTATGCAACTGGATTCGAAACGGAGCGCGGTACGCGGTGGAGAAATTTATTTGATTGCCATGACAGAGGCACTAGTCGGTCGTGCCGCTGTTGCGACTATCCGTTAATCGTGCATGCTCTAAAGCAAGTACTGGAATGTGGCTGAAATACCTGGGCGCGCCGGGACGAATCGGTGCATCGTAGATGCGACTGGATTCGTATCGGACGTCCTACGTGACAGTGAAATTGATTTCCCATGACAGAGTCATGAATCAGAGAACCGAAACCTGCAACCAATAATGAATCCTGACTCTGGAGCATGTACTGAAATGAGGCCGTAACCAACTGGGGCACACCGAAACGAATCGGTGCATCACGGATGCGACTAGATTCGAATCGGAGCGCGGTAAGTGACAGTGAAATGAGTGACAAAAGTTTGCCATGACAGAGGCCCGAATCGGTCGTGCCGCGATTGCGACTGACAACGAACGGGGCTCCGGAGCATGTACTGAAATGAGGCCGAAATACCTGGGGCACGCCGGCACGAATTGGTGCGTCGTAGACGCGACTGGATTCGTATCGGAACGTGATACGTGACAGTGAAATGATCCCATGACAGAGACCCGATCGCTTAGCAACGAGCGGGCTCTGGAGCATGTACTGAAATGAGGCCGACACAACTGGGACACGTCGATCGAACCTGTGCGTTTTCTTGAGAAATGTGACTGGTTTCGACTCGAACGTACTAGGTGACAGTGAAATGATTCCCATGACAGAGACCCGATCGATTAGCCACGAGCGAGCTCTGGAGCATGTACCGAAATGAGGCCAACGTAACTGGGGACACGTCGATCGAACCTGTGCGTTTTCTTGAAAAAATGTGACTGGTTTCGCCTCAAACGTACTAGGTGACAGTGAAATGATTCCCATGACAGAGACCCGATCGATTAGCCACGAGCGAGCTCTGGAGCATGTACCGAAATGAGGCCAACGTAACTGGGACACGTCGATCGAACCTGTGCGTTCGAGAACTGCGACTGGTTTCGATTTGAACGTACTAGGTGACAGTGAAATGAATTCCCATGACAGAGACCCGATCGATTAGCCACGAACGAGCTCTGGAGCATGTACTGAAATGCGGCCAAGCAGTTAGGGGCACACCGGAATGAATCGGCGCATTTAGCGGATGCGACTGGATTCGAACCGGAGCGCCGTGCGTAACAGAAATGAGTGAAATGATGAAATGACCTACGTGAGCCAGCTATGGCAGAGGTAGGAGTCGTTGTGCCGTGAGACACGACTGGCAACGATTTTGACTGTGGAACACAGTAACGAGACTATATAACAAGTACTAAAACAGTGCAGTTTTTCCTACCAGCAATATCTACCGAAATGACGCCCGTGAAATGAAGGGCGCTGCGAAATTTGGAGCGTATTGAGTGATAACAACCGGTATCATAACGAACGATTCGATATTTCAGGTTTTAACGACACTAAGAATAGTACAGGAAGGTCAATCGAGACCCTTACCTGCGGCAGTCGAGCTGGCGACGTTGTACAGAGCCGGCGACGTTGTACAAACGAACGGGAAAGAAAACCACGAGAGAGACGTTTTGTCCGGATGAAAACGAAACACGAGCCGTCGGCCTAGTGACGTAGTGCCGCGCACCGGAAACCGACAAAGACCACAGGCGAGCGGGCTGGTTAAATACCCTCCGGGCTCCTCCCATAAATTCAGGCCACCACACTGGCCTTCTTACATATATATATATATATATACATATATATCTTTTATTTTGTTTCTACGTTTTTTGTATAATGTGAAAGATTTTACGTCGCGAGAATTTTGATCTTTTTATTCTAAGCAAAAAAAATTTGATTCTCATTTTGGCATCAGCATTATTCATCTTGGCAACACTGAAATCTTATTGGCTCACCGACATGGGCCTGTTATTCTCTATGAAACTTCGGAGCCTTCATTATTATTTCGTCATCCTGTTTCTGAATACGAGGCCATTGGTAGTCAGGTCTTTTTCAAGTTCTTCATAGAAGAAGTTGCAGCATTAATTCCTCTCCCTTTGGATAACAGGAGCCGTCGTGACATCCGGCCGCCTACCGCGCAAAAACACTTCAAATCATTTTTCATTCCAGAAAGAGGAAAGAGCGCGGCTCATATGAACCAGACGCACCGTATTCCCCGTATGAGCGAGGAAACTCTCGCCACCGCTCAGAATGAAAAGCGGCAGTACGGTGTTCTCACAGTGGGAAGGCGCGTGCGGTCTGAACATCAATCCTCGGATGAGGAACTCTTTAATAATTTAACGCGCAAAAGTAACATTCTGTTATATTTCTAAATGTGTACATTTTATTCTGGTATCTCAGACAGAAGTCTGGACAAAAAGTTCCCCCAGATCACATTTGGAGGCAATGTTTGTCTTTGGTAAAACTTTGCTGACTTATGGAAAAGATGCAGCAACTCTACTGCCCTGCGGAGGAGTCGTGGCGCCTCATCTGTCCTGTGACTGGGATGTGGCACCTCTGCCACCCTGCGGAGGAGTCGTGGCGCCTCATCTGTCCTGTGGGTGGGATGTGGCACCTCTACCGCCCTGCGGAGGAGTCGTGGCGCCTTATCTGTCCTGTGGATGGGATGCGGCAAAGCAGCAGCTCTGTGGATTAACCACTTCAATACCGGGCACTTATACACCTTCCTGCCCAGACCAATTTTGAGCTTTCAGCGCTGTCGCACTTTGAATGACAATTGCGCGGTCATGCTATACTGTACCCAAACTAAATTTTTATCATTTTGTTCCGACAAATAGAGCTTTCTTTTGGTGGTATTTGATCGCCTCTGGGATTTTTATTTTCTGCTAAACAAATAAAAAAGACTGAAAATCTTGAAAAAAAAAACATTTTTTTTTGTTTCAGATACAAAACTTTGTAAATAAGTAAGTTTTCTCCTTCACTGATGGGCACTGACAGGGCTGCAGTGACGGGCACTGATAAGGCGGCACTGATGGGCACCAATGAAGTGGCACTGATAGGCGGCACTGATAGGTGGCACTGATATGCGACACAGATAGACACTGATAGGTGGCACTGATAGGTGGCACGGATTGTCATGGATAGGTGGCACGGATTGGCATGGATGGGCGGCATGGATAGGCGGCACGGATGGGCATGGATTGGCGGCACGGATGGGCATCATGCATGGGCATGGATAGGCGGCACGGGTGGGCACTGATAGGCGGCTAGGATGGGCACTGATAGGCGGCATTGTAATTTAAAGTTTTGTAGGGATGGATGCCAATCAGTGCCAAACAATAATGCATGCCAATCAGTGATGCCCATTGTGGGCACTGATTGGCATCCATTATGGGCACTGATTGGCATTCATTATGGGCACTGGCTGGCATCCCTGGTGGTCCTGGGGGCATACCTGGTGCTGGGCATCTCCTGGAGGTCTGGTGGCGTCCCTGGTGATCCAGTGTGGGCATCCTCTGGGGGGGCTGTGCTGATAGTCGATCAGCACAGACCCCCCCTGTCAGAGGAGCAGCCGATCGGCTCTCCTCTACTCACGTCTGACAGACGAGAGTGAGGAAAAGTCGATCACCGGCTCTTCCTAGTTACACTGTGATCAGCTGTGATTGGACATGGCTGATCACGTGGTAAAGAGTCTCAGTCGGAGACTCTTTACCGAGATCGTAGTTGCGGGGGGTCAGACTGACTCCCCGCAACAACGATCGCCGCGATGCGCACCCCCGGGGGCTTAATATCCGGAACAAGTCATATGATGTCCAGTCAGGATATTAAAACCACATTGCCACCGTCATTTTGCTATATGGCAGGCGGCAAGTGGTTAAAGTGTTACTAAACCCAGTAATATGAAAATAGTTCATCCCCCCACAGTGCCCACAGCTTATAAATCTTTTTTTTACATTAAAATATTGTCACTGTATACCAGTGGCGGCCCGTGCACTGTGAACGGGTGACTTGTGAAGGCAATTGGTTCATCTAGATTTTAGTTAGGGGTATCGGAGTAAAGGGGGCTGAATATAAATACACCCCTCACACTTTTCAAATATTGATTTGTAAGAAATTAGTAATACCATTTATCATTTTCCTTCCACTTATGCGCCACTTTGTGTTGGTCTATCACATAAAATCCCAATAAAATACACTTCCATTTTTGGCTGTAACATGACAAAATGTGGAACATTTCAAGGGGTGTGAATACTTTTTCAAGGCACTGTACACTTCTCAAAGAAATTAAAGGAACACTTTTTAATCAGAGTATAGCATCAAGTCAATTAAACTCCAGGGATATTGATCTGGTCATTTAAGTAGCAGAGAGGGGTTGCTAATCAGTTTCAGCTGCTTTGGTGTTAATGAAATTAACAACAGGTGCAACTAGATGGGCAACAATGAGACGACCTCCAAAACGGGAATGGTTTTACAGGGGATTTTTTTTTCCCTACTCATATTTTCTGACTGTTTTTCATTTGGCTAAGGACAGTGTCACTACTGGTAGCATGAGGCAATACCTGGACCCTATAGAGGTTGTACAGGCAGTCCAACTCCTCCAGGATGGCACATCAATACGTGCCATTGCCAGACGGTTTGCTGCATCTCCCAGCACAGTCTCAAGAGTATAGAGGAGATTCCAGTAGACAGGCAGTTGCTCTAGGAGAGCTGGACAGGTCCGTAGAAGGTCCCTAACCCACCAGCAGGACCAGGATCTACTCCTTTGTGCAAGGAGGAAAATGATGAGTACGGCCAGAGCCCTAAAAAATTACCTCCAGCAGGCGACTGGTGTGAATGTTTCTGACCAAACAATAAGAAACATACTTCATGAGAATGGCCTGAGGGCTTGACGTTCTCTAGTGGGCCCTGTGCTCACTGCCCCACACCATGGAGCTCGTTTGGCATTTGCCATTGAACACCGGAATTGGCAGGTGCACCGCTGGCACCCTGTGTTTTTCACAGATGAGAGCGGGTTCACCCTGAGGACATGTGATAGACGTGAGAGGGTCTGGAGAAGCCATGGAGAACGTTCTGCTGCCTGTAGCATCGTTCAGCATGACCGGTTTGGTGGTGGGTCAGTGATGGTCTGGGTAGGCATATCAATAGACGGACGCACAGACCTCTACAGGCTACAGAATGGCACCCTGACTGCCATTAGCAGTGGGTCCTGGGTTCCTCCTGGTGCATGACAATGCCCGGCCTCATATGGTGAGAGTATGAAGCCAGTTCCTGGAGGATGAAGGAATTGATACCACTGAATGGCCCCCACGCCTGCCTGACCTACATCCAATAGAACATCTCTGGGACATTATGTTTTTGTCTATCTGACGCTGCCAGGTTGCACCTCAGTCTGTTCAGGAGCTCAGTGATGCCCTGGTCCAGATCTGGAAGGAAATACCCCAGGACACCATGGTCCAATTAGGAGCATGCCCCGACGTTGTCAGTCATGCATACAAGCCCGGGGGGCCATACAAATTACTGGGTCCTATTTTTAGTTCAGCGAAATGCATCATTTTTTTACTTTGATTTTCATGGAGTCTTTGAATTCAGCTCTCTGTAGGTTGATCATTTTCATTTCCTTCAAAGGATGTGGCATCCTTTCATTCCCCTCACATTACCCCTTCCATATCAGTATACAGTATCTCAAAAAAGTGAGTACACCCCTCACATTTTTGTAAATATGTTGTTCTATTTTTCATGTAACAACACTGAAGAAATGACACTTTGCTACAATGTAAAGTAGTGAGTGTACAGCTTGTATAACAGTGTAAATTTTCTGTCCCCTCAAAATAACTCAACACACAGCCATTAATGTCTAAACCGCTGGCAACAAAAGTCAGTACACCCCTAAGTGAAAATGTCCAAATTGGGCCCAAAGCGTCAATATTTTGTGTGGCCACCATTATTTTCCAGTACTGCCTTAACCCTCTTGGGCATGGAGTTCACCAGAGCTTCACAGGTTGGCACTGGAGTCCTCTTCCCCTCCTCCATGATGACATCATGGGGCTGGTGGATGTTGGAGACCTTGCGCTCCTCCACCTTCCATTTGAGGATGCCCCACAGATGCTCAATAGGGTTTAGGTCTGGAGACATGCTTGGCCAGTCCATTACATTTACCCTCAGCTTCTTTAGCAAGGCAGTGGTCGTCTTGGAGGTGTGTTTGGGGTGGTTATCATGTTGGAATTCTGCCCTGCGGCCCAGTCTCCAGAGGGAAGGGATCATGCTCTGCTTCAGTATGTCACAGTACATGTTGGTGTTCATGGTTCTCTCAGTGAACTGTATTAATGCCGGCAGCACTCATGCAGCCCCAGACCATGACACTCCCATCACCACCATGCTTGACTGTAGGCAAGACACACTTGTCTTTGTACTCCTCACCTGGTTGCCGCCACACAAGCTTCACACCATCTGAACCAAATACGTTTCTTGGTCTCATCAGACCACAGGACATGGTTCCAGTAATCCATGTCCTTAGTCTTCTTGTCTTCAGCAAACTGTTTGTGGGCTTTCTTGTGCATCATCTTTAGAAGAGGCTTCCTTCTCAGGTGACGGCCATGCAGACCAATTTGATGCATTGTGCAGTGTATGGTCTGAGCACTGACAGGCTGACCCACCACCCTTTCAACCTCTGCAGCAATGCTGGCAGCACTCTTACGTCTATTTCCCAAAGACAACCTCTGGATATGACGCTGAGCACGGGACCTCAACTTCTTTGGTTGACCATGGTGAGGCCTGTTCTGAGTGGTACCTGTCCTGTTAAACCGCTGTATGGTCTTGGCCACCATGCCGCAGCTCAGTTTCAGGGTCTTGGCAATCTTCTTATAGCCTAGGCCATCTTTATGTAGAACAAAGATTCTTTTTTTGCCACTAGGTGCCATGTTGAACTTTCAGTGACCAGTATGAGAGAGTGAGAGTGATAACATCAAATTTAGCACACCTGGTCCCCAGTCACACCTGAGACCTTGTAGCACTAACGAGTCACATGACACTGTGGAGGGAAAATGGCTAATTGGGTCCAATTTGGACATTTTCACTTAGGGGTGTACTCACTTTTGTTTTCAGCGGTTTAGACATTAATGGCTGTGTGTTGAGTTATTTTGAGGGGACAGCAAATTTACACTGTTATACAAGCTGTACACTCACTACTTTACATAGTAGACAAGTGTCATTTCTTCAGTGTTGTCACATGAAAAGATATAATAAAATATTTACAAAAATGTGAAGGGTGTACTCACTTTTGTGAAATACTGTTTTTGATATTTGTCCCCATTGAGATCTGATGTGTTTTCAAAGTGTTCCTTAAATTTTTTGAGCAGTGTATAATTTTATATTCTTTGTATAACTTTTGTGTATTTTGCCATATATATAATTGTTATATATTTTATATATATTCATATTTTTCCCCATAAACAGTATACATTTTTATTTATAGATTTTATTTTATTTTTCTTGTGTGTGTGTGTGTGTGTGTGTGTGTGTGTGTGTTTATATATATATATATATATATATATATATATATATATATATATATATATATATAATTTTTTTTATATTTAAAACAAAATGATAGTAAAAAAAATGTAAAGGGTAAATAATACAAATAAAAATATAAATAAGACAATCAGTTTAAAAAGCATTGCAGGAGACTAAAATGGTTTTTAAACTGATTGTCTTATTTGTATTTGTATTATTTACCTGTTTATGTTTTTTTACTATCATTTTGTTTTAAATATAAAATTATATATATGTGTGTGTGTGTGTGTGTGTATGTATGTGTGTGTGTGTGTGTGTGTGTGTGTGTGTATATATATATAATCTCAAAATACACAAAAAAGATTAGTTTCATATTCTGACCTCATGCAAGCACATTTTTAAAAACGACATTTATACAAGGATTCCTATAAGAGAAGTCAGCACATAAAAGCTATACTTGAGACTCTGAAGGCATCTTTTATACGGCATTTTACAGCGAGAGTTCTGAGCTTTGCAGACTTAATGACAGTGAGGATGAGATTTCTCGGCAAGACGGCAACTCGGTATAAATCAATTTGCCCAGAAATAATCACATTGAGAGAAAAATTTAAATGCAGTTGTTGTGTCGAGCCGTGCGAATACGTCATCCAGGGTTTGCATAGCTTCTGTATTATAATATTTATTAAACTGCGGTGGCAGAACAAACCCCAAACACAAGAAAATATTTCATTCAAACAAACAATATTTGTCCTCAAAGAGAGCCCTGGCATAAAAAGCTGATTTTTTTTTTTTTGTATTTTTTTTTTTCTTTTTAAGCTTTAATATATTAATCAAAGAAGTGCGCTGTGAAAGTAATTTACCCATGTTACATTTTTACATCAGGAATACTATATTTAAATTCTGATGCAGAACGGCTATGGGATGTTGCAGCAGAGAAAATTTTGTTTGGATAAATATAAAGGGCCAGTCCACACAGGACCCCAGACCTTCTGCAAACCAATGAGTGTTTGCGGGTCACTTAGTTGCTGTGATTGGCTTAAGCCGCGTACACACGGGCGGACTGTCTGCCCAACTAAGTCCGTCAGACAATCCGACGGACAGTCCGTCCTACTTTTGAACGAACGGACTTGACCACACACGATGAACAGACAGTCCGTTGAAAGCTTGCGCGATGACGTATACAGCACGTACGACGGGACTAGAAAAACGACGTCCTATACACTGCAATGCAACCTTCGGCCGTGTAAATCCTTTCTGAGCATGCGCCATACTTAGTCCGTCCAACTTGCCTACTCACGAGCGGACTGTCCGCTGAAACCAAAGTTGGACGGACAATATTACGGAAATTCCGAAAGACTTAGTCCGCCAGACTGTCCGCTGAAAAAGTCCGCTGAAGCCCACACACGAGCGGACTGTCCGCTGAAATGTGTTTCAGCGGACTAAGTTGGACAGACAGTCCGCCCGTGTGTACGCGGCCTTAGAGAGTTTACGTCAAGGCTTAGGTGTCAGAACACCCTGGATAAGGGACATTAAAACATGTGCAGTATATGAAAGGTACTTGCAGGTATTTTGTGTTAGTATTAGTCTACAATTTAAACCTTATATGTTTCCAAACAAATTATAGATGGCAGCCATTATTGTTGGGTTCCCTAACAATATCAACATCAAGGTATACTATTATTCCCTTCTGCCTTGCCCCACTCAAGTTTATATTTACCCCAAATTTCATTCATTGTCCTCACCTTCTCCTTGGATGGCCTAAAACATCTCCCCTCCCTATCAGGTCCCAAAAATGTCCTTCCCTATTGGTTCCACCAAGGTTCTACCCACGTTTCTCCTATCTTTCTATTTCCATCCAAGCTTTTTACCCTCTGGCTTGTTCAGCTTAACCCTCTTCCCAGATTCCATCTGATCTTGCTGCTGCTCCTCTCTCTGGGCTTTCTTAACCCCTCCCCTTTTGCTACATTTCACTAAGATTTCTTCTGCTTTTCTTAAGCTTTTCCCACTTTGTCTCGTTCCACTCAAGTTTCCATTCAAGCACCTCAACCCCTCACTGGCCACTCAATTTCTACCCTCTGTCTGTTCTTAATCAAGCTCTTTCTCTTCCGCAGCACTCCACAAGGGATCCTCCCCATTTGCCCATTTTAACCCAAGCATCTCCCCTTTTACCTGATCCTTCTCAAGCAGTCTTCCCTTTTGTCTGGCCCTAATTGCACCTGGTTTCATTTGAACTCCTCACCTTCTACATGGGCCCCCAAGCTTCTTCTTTTCTTATGGTTCTTACTCAAGCTCCTCAACCTCTTCAACATCCCAAAAGGGTCTCCTCTGTCTTATCATACCCAAGCATCTCCCCTTTTCCCTTTCCCAGCTCCAGTTCTTCTGCCAAGTTCCACAAAAGCTCCTTCACCTTTCCTTGATCCAAGCAAGGTGCCACTCAATCTTCTTCCCTTTTGCACAGTTCTAACTATGTCTGGCACCCCCCTGGTTCTATCTAACTCTTCACAGATTATCTGGTCACAAGAAGGTTCTTCACCCTCTGCAGAAGGGAAGAGATTTAAGTAAGACCAGACAGAGGGTGAAGAACCTTCTTGTGACCAGATAATCTGTGAAGAGTTAGATAGAACCAGGGGGGTGCCAGACATAGTTAGAACTGTGCAAAAGGGAAGAAGATTGAGTGGCACCTTGCTTGGATCATGGAAAGGTGAAGGAGCTTTTGTGGAACTTGGCAGAAGAACTGGAGCTGGAGCTCAAGCAAGAGGAGGAGTTTGTTTGTGACCAAACAGAAGGTGAAGAACCTAGGTGGAACCAGGCAGAGCCAGGCATAGTTAGGATTAGGCAATAGGGGAAAAGCTTGAGTGGCACCTGACTTGGAACAAGGAAAAGAGGAGGAGCTTTTGTGAAACTTGACAGAAGGGAAGAGACTTAAGTAAGACCAAAGTTCCACAAAAGCTCCTTCTTTTTTCCTTATTCCAAGTCTGGTGCCACTCAAGCTTTTTCCCCTTTTGCCTAGTCCTAACTATGCCCACTCTGCCTGGTTCCAACTACAGTAAGTTCTTCAGTTCTTCACCGATTGTCTGTTTAAAAGCAGGTTCCTCACCACCTGTGTGGTCTTAATCCCCTCCCCTTCTGCCAAATTCCACAAAGCTCCTTCTCCTTTCACTGTTCCAAGTCTGGTGCCACTCAAGCTTTTTCCCCTTTTGCCGAGTCCTTACTATGCCTTGCTCTGCTTGGTCACAAGCAAGCTCCTCTCCCTCTGTCTGGTCTTACTTAAGCTCCTCCCCTTCTGTCAAGTTCCACCAAAGCTTCTTCCCCTTTCATTGTTCCAAGCATTGTGCCACTCAAGCTTCTTCCCTTTTGAATAGTCCTAACTATGTCTGGCTCCCTCGGGGTTCCATCTAAGCTCTTCAACTTCTGCTTGGACAAACTCATACTTTCTCCAACTGTGCCTTGTCTTACCTAGCCTGGTCCCACTCAAAACCCTCCCCATCACTTCGGTCCTATCAAAGCTACTCTCATTTCACTAAACAACTCATTTTCTAAATCCACACTTTTTGTCCTTTTTCCACCAAAATCCATTTCATGTCTCTCTAATGCCCCGTACACATGATCAGACTTTCTGACAACAAAACCGTGGAATTTTGTTTGAAGGTTGTTGGCTCCAACTTGTCTTGCATACACACGGTCACACACATGTTGGCCAACAATTATAAACGTGGTGATGTACAAGACATACGGCGAGCCGATAAAAAGGAAGCTCAATAGTCATGCGCCACCCTTTGGGCTCCTTCTGCTAATGTTGTGTTTGGTGAGCATTGATTCCGAGCATGCGTGTTTGTACTTTTGTCCGACGGACTTGAGTACACGCGACTGTAAAGTCCAACAACACACATTTGTTGTTGGAAAATTTGAGAACATGTTAGCCAACATTTGTTGGTGGAAAAGTCCGACAACAAATGTCCAATGGAGCATACACACGGTCGGACTTTCCGCCAACAAGCTCACATCCAACATTTGTTGTCAGAAAATCCGATTGTGTGTACGGGGCATCAGCCACACAAGTCCCTCTTTTATCAGATCCAAGTCCTCTGCGGCACCTTTTAACTGACAGACCAACATTTATTCCCCCTGTTATTTAAAAATGAAGCTTATAAAAAAGTAACACAATTGTAACACATTATAGTTTTATATCTCATTGTGCAAAAAAAAAAAAAAGTACTCCATAAATAAAAAAGGTAATAATGCGTTATAAACACAAATATAGTCCTAAAAAGTTCATGGAGTTACGAGGCTATAAACCACTAAACAGTGAGAAATAATTTTAAATCTTGGATTTTGCTGCATATATATAAAACTTTATTACATCTGCATCCTTTAAAAAAGTAAAAAATATAAAAAGCCGTATAATGGACGCCAGCCAATTTTCGCACTGTACATATTAACTTTTACAGCGGCTGTACCCGACACCTTTATCAACAGTTATTAATGAGATCTTCGGCATTTTGTGGCAGGTTGATTGGCCCGACGTTTTATTAACGAATCCATCTTTAATTAAAAACCTGCCAGCGCTTTTGCATTAGAACGCAGAAAAAAAAAACATTTATGGATTGTAACCAATTCATTCCGCAATATATAAAACCAATAATTAGGATAACCTTTTTCTTTTCAATTAAGTTTTAATTGCATGTCTATAGTCCCCTGAGATAAGATTGGATTTTTTGGCACAATTTTCAGAGCTTTTAAAAAGTATTCATACCCATTCTTCTTTGCAAAATAGCTCAAGCTCTGCCAGATTGGATGGAGAGCGTCTGTGATTAGAGGTCGACCGATATGGGTTTTTCTCTGGCCGATGCCGATATTTAGAAATCATGGCGGCCGATAGCCGATATATGATGCCGATTTGTTTGGGCCGATATGTTAGGCCGATTTTTATTTTATTTATTTATTTTTTTCCTTTTTTATTTATTATAATTTTTTTTTAATCCCCCTTGATCTAACACACCTTTCCCATTGGGGCATTTTTCAGGCGCGTTTGGGCTAAAAATAGCGCCTGTAAAGTGCCTGCAAAATGGCTCCCCTGCAGTCTGTGTGAAAGACAGCTTTCACACTGAGGCGATGCGCTGGCAGGATCTTAAAAAAAAAGTCCTGCAAGCAGTACGTTTGGAGTGGTGTATACCGCTCCTCCACCACTCCTGCCCATTGATATGAATGGGCACCACTGCCGAAGCGCATGCAATGCGATTTGGCAGCAGTGCTTCATGGGCGCATTTAACCTCCCTGGCGGTACGATTATTTCGGATTTTAGGTGCTAAAAGCGGTACCATTATTTTGCATGAAAATTTGGCGTTTTATATTGTAGTCCTGCAATTCTTAGGAATAACTCTCTTAAATCTGTCCAAACCAGAGTCTAGCAGACATCCCGGGTATGATAAAGTTTGAAAAATTAAATCATAAATTATAATATAATAAATAATTATAAATAATTGTACCAAATAATAATATAACAATAATAAAAATTATTCAATAATGTAATCAAATCAAAAACACTGAAATTTGCTCAGTTGCAGAATTGTCACTGTCATTACTTTTCAGTATTTGATGACGGATCTCCCCACAAATCGCTATCCCTCAATTCTGCGAGTGATTCCAATTTATTATCGCTGTTTTCTAGCTGGTCTAAAATCATTTTTGATGTACAGTGACAGTTTTGGTTGCTATGGACAATCTCCAGTTTCCAGGCATAAAGAACAGTTTTTATTATATAAAACTGCATGCAGGACACTGGGCAGACCACTAGGGACAACGGGGATGTGAAATATTTACATACAGCAATGTAATCTGTAAGATTACATTATACTGTATGTTTACTGTTTGTTTCACTTTTTGAATTTGGCGCCGATCTCCGTGCCCGTGCGTCGCAACGCTCGCAGGGCACGGAGATCGGCGATGTGATAGATCGAGCGAGACACGGCTCGCTCGTACAGCGGGGAGACAACGCTGGATCCGAAGGAGAAGGTAAGTAAACCTCCTCCTGGATCCAGCGACGCTGTCCCGAGTCTGACTCGGGGATACCGCTCTTGGTATAAAAAATCCACCCCGAGTCAGACTCGGGAATACCGTCAGGGGGGTTAACCTCTTCCTTGGCCGCTAGCTGGGTTATATGTGCCCCACTAGCAGCCAAATAGCACCGCTAAAACTTGCGTTTTACCATCAACGCTCCAGTGTGAAAGCAGCCTTCATAAGTGATACAGAAAATTTCTTACATTTAAACATTTATTAAACAAAACAAACCTCCAATCGGTTTACTTGTATGTATGATTTAGATAAAAAAAAAAAAAAAAAAAACTATGTATTAAATAAAAACAGGTAGTCAAAACTTTTGGACGGAAAAAAAAAAATGGGCTAACTTTACTGTTTTATTTTATTTTTAAATAGTGTATTTTTTTCCCAAAAAAATGCATTTGAAAGACCTCTGTGCAAATGCCGTGTGACATAAAATATTGCAACAACCGCTATTTTATTCCCTAGGATCTCTGCTAAAAAAATATATATAATTTTTGGGGGGTCTAAGGCCGCGTACACACGCGGGGACTGTTCGCCCAACTTTGTCCGCTGAACAGTGTTTCAGCGGACAGTCCGCTCGTGTGTGGGCTTTCAGCGGACAGTTTCAGCGGACAGTCTGCTGAACAAAGTTTTTCGGAAATTCCGAAAAACTGTCCGCTGAAACTTTGTTTCAGCGAACAGTCCCCTCGTGTGTAGGCTTGTTCGTCAAACTAAGTTCCGCGCATGCTCAGAAAGGATTTACACGCCGAAGTTTGCATTGCAGTGTATAGGACGTCGTTTTCTAGTCCCGTCGTACGTGCCGTTCACGTCATCGCGCACGGTTTCAGCAAACTGTTCGTTCGTCGTGTGTGGGCAAGTCCGTCCATGCTAATTTTGAGCGGACTGTTTGCTGAAACTGTTTGACGGACAAAGTTGAGCGAACAGTCCCCGCGTGTGTACGCGGCCTAAGTGATTTTCTGGCAGAAAATACAGGATTTTTACTTGTAAGCAACAAGTGTCAGAAAAGATTTAGTCTTTAACCACTTGGGTACCGCGCTATTGCCGAATGACGGCATTAGCGCGGACCTAGATTTCCAGGACTACGTCTATTGACGTCGTCCTGGTTACGAGCGGCCTGCGCGCCCCCTGAGGGGCGCGCGCGGCGCGCTCTGTGATCGGCGAGTCCGTGAGACTCGCCTGATCACCGATCCGTGTAAGGGGTCGATCCCGACCCCTTATCACGTGATCAGCTGTCAGCCAATGACAGCTGATCATGTGATAGAACGGAGCCGGTAATCGGCTATTATTCCTCCTCGCGCTGACAGCGCGAGGAGAAAAAAAAAAGCCGATCACCGGCGGCCGTGATCGGGACATCAGTGATGTCCCGATCACGGCCAGCAATGCAAGGCACCACATGCCACCTGCCAGTGCCCACCTGCCTCCCGCAGTGCCATCCTGAAAAATAACAAAGTAAAAGTAAGTGCCCCCCGTCTGTGCCCATAATGCCCACAGTGCCACCCCACAGTGCCACCCACAGTGCCACCCCACAGTGCCACCCCACAGTGCCACCCACAGTGCCACCCACAGTGCCACCCACAGTGCCACCCAATCTGCCTCAAAGGTGCTGCACCCCAGTGCCGCCCATCAGTGCCCAGCAGTGCCGCCCATCAGTGCCCAGCAGTGCCGCCCATCAGTGCCCAGCAGTGCCACCTATCAGAGCCACCTATCAGTGCCACCTATCAGTGCCCATCAGTCCCATCTATCTGTGGTACCTATCAGTGCCCATCCGTGCCACCCATCCGTGCCACTTATCCGTGCCACCCATCCGTGCCATCTTATCTGTGCCCATCTTTGCCCATCAGTGCCGCCTTATCTGTGCCCATCGGTGCCGCCTTATCTGTGCCTATTAGTGCCGCCTTAACTATGCCTATCAGCAGGGCCGCTGATAGGGCAGTACAACCAGCCCTATTGTACCGGGCCCGGCCAGCAGGGGGGGCCCGAGCAGCTTTTAACTTCTAGCTAAAAAAAAAATAAAAAAAATAAAAAAAAAAAAAAAACGAAATAACTATATTAACCTGCACCCACTTGATTACTAACATATATAAGGAATATATATTCATTTCCTGGGCCCCATCAGGTTACCAGAGGGGCCCAGGAGGTGAAAGCAGAAGAGGGACTTTTTTTCTATTTTCGGGTGCAGGGATACAATGCTGTGCCGCATGTTGTTCTCAGTATACCTGCACAAACTAAAGTTCTTCCTGCTCACTGTATGCCTCTCCGGCGGATGGATATTACTGTTATACGGCTCCCTTCATCCAGTAAGTGCTGCAGCTTGAGGGACTTATCACTGGGACGGCTGAGACAGACAGAGCAGCAGGAGTAATCTGGACAACGGCAGTGGTGCACAGGCAAGCAGTCCCCTGCACACACACACACACACTGACAGGTCACACTATTGTAGCATGTGCAGTCCCTAGACTCTGTGTGCTCATGGTTATTATCATTATGATGATCAGGGCACAGTAGGTGCTGTGTGGCTCTGTCAGTGTAACATGACTGTGTGGTGCTGACTTTCCTGATATATGACTGTACTGTGTGTTACAGACTATAACTCAGCACAGCCATAACAAAGTCAGCATCACACAGTCATGTTACACTGACAGAGCCACACAGCACCTGCTGTGCTCTGATCATCATAATGATAATGACCATGTGCACATAGTGAGATGCTACTTTTACACATGTGATGGGGGAAGGGACAGTAAAAATACATAGCCAAGCTGCATTTTTACCACCCTCAAACCACTCTCCTTTCATAACCTTTCACCAAGCTTTGCAATTAGGTCCTTTTTCATGCAGACCTGATTGAAAGCTCCGTATGAAGACACAAACTGAATGGGCACAGATGTCAAAACACTGACATCTCTCCCATTCAGATGCAGTTATAATTGGTGGGGCGCTGTAAATGTTAAATGTTCCAGCTCCTGCCTCCTGCCCTGACAGCGTGGAGGCAGGGGTGGGGTTATGGGCGGAGCCAGGATGGGTTGTGGGCGGGGTCAATGGGGCCCCGTCAGGTAGGCTGTATGGGGCCCCATGATTTCTAACAGCGGCCCTGCCTATCAGTGCCCACAAGTGCAGCCTATCAGTGCCCACCAATGCAGCCTATCAGTGCCCACCAATGCAGCCCATCAGTGCCCACCAATGCAGCCTATCAGTGCCGCCTTATCAGTGCACTTCAATGAAGGAGAAAAATGACCCGTTTGCAAAATTTTATAACAAACTATTAAAACATGATTTTTTTTTTTTTTTTTTTGCATCTTTTTTTGTTTGTTTAGCAAAAAATAAAACTCCGAGCTGTAACTAAATACCACCAAAAGAAAGCTCTATTTGTGGGAAAAAAATGATAGAAATTTCATTTGGGTACAGTGTTGTATGCCCGCGCAATTGTCATTCAAAGTGCATCAGCGCTGAAAGCTGAAAATTGGTCTGGGACTGAGGGGGGTTTAAGTGCCCAGTAAGCAAGTGGTTAAATGGTTAAACTGAGAACTTCTACACACTGAGATGACTTCATTCATTCAAGTGTAAACATTGTATCATTTAGTTCTTTTCTTGGCAGTCTGCCCAGAGAGGAGGAAAGGGTTGCTATGACGACTCAGGCAACTCACACTGACTTCTATACAGAAGTCATTTCAAAGTCCCGCTGTAGTTCTAAATCAGCTTTTTATCAGCACAATCGGCCGATACCGATTATTTAAAAAACGGCAAATATCGGCCGATATATCGGCCGGCCGATATATCGGTCGACCTCTATCTGTGATCAGCAATTTTCAAAGCTTGCCACAGATTTTCAATTGGATTTAGGTCTGGACTCTGACTGGGCCATTCTAACACATGAATAGGCTTTGATCTAAACCATTCCATTGTAGCTCTGGCTGTATGTTTAGGATGTCTCTTCTGCATTTCTTTTAAAATTGTTTTGGATGCTGAAATGTACCCATCTAGTGATTAGGATGTAAGTATATGTATTGTACTATCAAATGGCATTACAACAATCTTAGTTGTGATTTTTGTGGCTGATTTCCTTGTCTAAATCTTTTAGTTATGGTATTACCCGGACAAAAATCCCTGATGAAGGAGAATACGACTCATCTCTGAAACGTTGTTGGGTTTGGGTTACTCCATTACACCTATCCATGATTTTTTGTGTATTGTTATGCATCCTTGATTATTTAAATGTCTGTGATATTGTAATTATGTATTTTTTGTATAATACATTTATATATATATATATATATATATATATATATATATATATATAATTTTTTTTCCTACGTATGTGAATATGGTAGTACCTATAAAGTCCCACTTCTAGGGGGTTTCTCCATTTTTCTGGCTGTATGTTTGGGGTCGTTGTCCTGCTGGAAGTCGAACCTCCACCCCAGTCTCAAGTCTTTTGGAGACTCTAATGCCCTGTACACACGGTCGGACTTTCCGAGGTAAAATGTGCGATCGGATCGTGCTGTCGGAAAATCCGATCGTGTGGGCTACATCTGACTTTTTCCGTCGGAATTTCCGACACACAAAGTTTGAGAGCTGGATCTTAAATTTTCTGACAACAAAATCCAAACGTTTAAATTCTGATCGTGTATAGACAATTCCGACGGACAAAGTGCCACGCATGCACAGAATAAATTAGAAAGACTAAAGCTATTGGCTACTGCCTTCTTTACAGTCCCGTCTTACACGTTGTACATCACCTCGTTCTGAACAATCGGATTTTCCAACAACTTTGTGCGACCGTGTGTATGCAAGACAAGTTTTGGACACAAACCTTCTGAAAAAATCTGACGGATTTTGCCTTTGGAATGTCCGACCGTGTGTACAGGGCATAACAGGTTTTCTTCCAAGATTGCCTTGTATTTGGCTCCATCCATCTTCCCATCAACCCTGACCAGCTTCCCTATCCCTGCTGAAGAAAAGCATCCCCACAACATGATGCTGCCACCACCATGTTTCACAGTGGGGATGGTGTGTTCAGGGTGATGTGCAGTGTTAGTTTTCCGCCACACATAGTGTTTTGCTTTTAGGCCAAAAAGTTACATTTTGGTCTCATCTGACCAGAGCACCTTCTTCCACGCATTTGCTGTGTCCCTCACATGGTTTCTCGCAAACTGCAAACAGGACTTCTTATGGCTTTCTTTCAACAATGTCTTTCTTCTTGCCACTCTTCCATAAAGGGCAGATTTGTGGAGAGCACGACTAATAGTTGTTCTGTGGACAGATTCTCCCACCTGAGCTGTGGATCTCTGCAGCTCCTCCAGAGTTTCCATGGGCCTCTTGGCTAATTCTCTGATGAATGCTCTCCTTGCCCAGCCTGATAGTTTAGGTGGACGGCCGTGTCTTGGTAGGTTTGCAGTTGTGCCATACCCTAACCATTTTTGGATGATGGATTGAACAGAGCTCTGTGAGATGGTCAAAGCTTGGGATATTTATTTATAACCTAACCCTGCTTTAAAATTCTCCACAACATATCCCTGACCTATCTGGTGTTTTCCTTGGCCTTCATGATGTTGTTTGTTCTCTAAGGTTCTCTAACAAACCTCCTGAGGGCTTCACAGAACAGCTGTATTTATACTGAGATTCATATATACTGAGACTCTATTAACTAATTAGGGGGCTTCTGAAGGCAATTGGTCCCACTAGATTTTAGATAGGGGGTATCAGATGTAAAGGGGGCTGAATACAAATGTACTCCACTCTTTTCACATATTTGTAAAAAAAATTGAAAATCATTTATCATTTTCCTTCCACTTCATGCTGGATCCTGGGGAAGACCCTGGCGGGGGCCCCCTGGCTGGGCCTGTGGAAGATTCTGGGCCGGGCCAAAGGAGTGATGAGTGCCTGTCTGCCTTTTAGACAGAGGATTGTTGGAAAGCTGAAGCGGATTGAGAAAGAAGAGGAGAAATTGTTGATTTTGATGTCTGAATTTAGGAAGAAAAAACAAGTTTGTGCCAAATGATACAGCAAGAAGAGGCCGGCTCTGAGGCCTACGTTGAAGGACTTGGAGCAAGCTGTTAAGAAGCAGAAGGAGCTGGTGAGTTCTCTGAAGGAGAATAGTGGCATATTTAAAGAAAAAGAAATGAAGAAAGATTTAGCCAAATGCGAAGAGGAGCCGCTTCCTGCATGGAGAGTGAGGAGATGCAGGTACAGACAGCAGAGAGTGAGAAAGTGGGCCCAGAAGATGAACCCAGCTCTTCAACACCTCAGACATCTGCTGAGCCCTCAATGGCCAAAGCCTCTGTCCCCTTCCCTCCCCAGCAATGTGGAACATCTGAGCAGGAGGTTGAAGATTCTGGCATGCTGGATTTCATCAATAAACTGGAGAAAAGTCCTAATGCAGCTCCCCAGGATGGTGAGGAGAAGATGGACACCGTTCCTAGCCCTGTGGAAGAATGACCTGTGGAGAGAGCAGGTGCAGGTACAGTGTGTGTGTGCAGGATTGTGTAAACTTTAATGACAATGGGCTTGCTGGGGGTTGTAATGCTACAGACAGTCAGCCCAGACCCATAGACAATATACAGCAAGCAATAACATCTGCTAATAACTGTCAGCTTCAGTCTGCAGAGAGGTCCATGGACAATACAGAGACTTTGTCTGGATCAGGCACAGCGGCTGTTCCTGTGAATGGTGGAGGAGATGCTGGGAGCAGTAGTGCTACAACTCTCCAGGAGTCTACAGCAGCCAGGGCTGTGATGGATCCCAGGATTGAAGTTGAGTGTTCGGGGGAGGGGGTGGGTCCTGCCTCTGCTAATCAGAAGACTGCTATCCCAGCTGATTCACACTCTCTGGCAGCAGGTTTGAATGTGTCTGAGGACAAGACTGCAAATGCTGGTGGTGGAAGAAAAACGTATGCTGGTGTTGCTGCCACAGGTTCTGGGAAGGGGGAACAAGCAGGGAAGGAGCATGGGAACGTTCTATCTTCCTCCCTGTTGAAAAGGAGGAAATTTGTCCAGTTAAAATGGGAAGGCGATGGAAACCCCCCACGTAGGAGGGCAGTGGTGGATAAAATCCTGCAGATGGGGTTTAGGCCTGCAGATATCTTCGCCCTGATCAGTCCGGCAGGTTCCTATGAGTATGATTTGTCCTTTATCCGTCCGGAGTCTCTGGACATATTCTGGGAGAAGTATGAACACGTGTGTAGGGGCCTGCCGGACTGGAAAGGGCTCATCCCCAAGTTTATATCACGCCAGCCCCTCATTAAAATGGTGACAATTCTTGTCCGTAATGAGTCTATACCCCAAGGGGATTTAACTGTATGGTTGAGGAGGTATGGGGACGTCCTGAGCCCCCTAAAAAAGATTTTGGACGATCGGGGAATATGGACAGGGGGATGGTCTGTGCAGCTAAAACTAAAGGTCATCGATAATGTTGTCCAGGATCTGCCATCCTCAGCTTTCCTGGGGAGGGACAGGCTGACCATCTTCTACCTGGGCCAGCCAAAGCTCTTCAACAAGTGTGGAGATAAAGGGCATCTTGCATCCTCCTGTCCAGTGATGAAGTGCTCTCTGTGTCAGGGTATAGGACATTTGGCGAAGGACTGTAATATCTTCAGGTGCAATCTGTGTAATGCGGTGGGACATCCTTACAGTCAATGTCCTGAGGCAATGAACAACAAGCCTGAGCTCATGAGAGAGTTCTTCCGTCTGGACATGGAGGATGCTCAGAGCTCAGCAGCTGGAGGGCCTTTGAGTCCATCAGTGTCTGTGCCAATACCCAATGTGCTGTGTCTCCCCAGTCTGTGGTGCCCCAGTCTGTGCCAATACCCAATGTGTCTGTGTCTCCCCAGTCTGTGGTGCCCCAGTCTGTGCCAATACCCAATGTGTCTGTGTCTTTCCAGTCTGTAGGTAATGTTTCAGTTGCCAAGAATGTGTCCAATCCTTCTGTGTCTTCTAAAATTGCAGAGGCAGCAAGAGGTGCTGAGGCTGGTGCATCAAGTGCGGTGTCAGTCCCCCTCCCCCGATGCTGCAGGGTCTCTGTTATGGGTCATGGGGTGCAGAGGAGTAGGGAGGATGGTGAAGAGGCTGGCCTGGTGGTAGATAAGGGAAGTGAGAGTGGGGGGAGGATAGGTGTGGGGAGGCTGTTGACTCTGTTTTGTCCAAGAGTGATTGGAGGATAAAAGGAACAGGGGCAAAAGGAAAGGAAAAAAAGAGATACAGTTACCTTAAGTCCTAAGGTTTTGCATTTAGAAAATAAGTTTGAGGTCCTGTCAGATGATGATGATGATTGGGACTCGTTCAGTTCAGCGTCCTCTATGGATGATGAGTGCCAGGGTGCAACGAAGCGTGCTGGTTCTCCAGGCAGAGGGGGTAGTCAGGCTAATGCCTCGTACACACGTTCCGATTATCGTACGACCGATCGTTCACATTTTGTTGCATACAACTAAGATCGAATACAACAGTGCAAAATGTGTGTAAAGGCCCGTACACACGGTCGGACTTTTTGACAACAAACATGCAAATTAGCTGTTTTGGAGCAACATCCGACTGTGTGTACGCTCCATCGGACAAACTTTTTCTGTTTTCATCGGACTTTTGTTGGCTCTGCGAACGGACAAACTTTTTGACAACAGAAGTCCGATGGAGCAAAGTCCTACCGTGTGTATGCAAAAGCATCGGACTTTTGTACAAGGTACAAACACGCATGCTCAGAACCATTGCAAACGATCAGACTACAATACAGAAGTTGACCAAAGGTGGCGCTGGAGTCATTGAACGTCCTCTTTTGAAGCGGCGTCAGTACGTTGTGACGTCACCACGTTCGTGTTTGTTGTCAAAAAGTCCGACCGTGTGTATGCAATACAAACTTGTGGACAACACACTTTGTACAAAAGTCCACGGAAAAGTTTGTACAAGTCCGACCGTGTGTATGGGGCTTTAGATTTTTGTCGTACGATTCTGGAACAATCTTCCGTCGTGCGTAGCTACGTATTTTAAATGATGTCAAATACGTGTGACCTGTGTGTCCTTCTGGTTTATTTTCGTGCTTCCGATCATGCGTGGTGTTTGTCGAATGACATTTATCGGACGCATACTGTACTGGCTATACGATTGTCGTACGACGGGCTGTCATCCGACCAAAGTTTTCCTGTTTGTCCCTTCGGATTTGGTTGGACGGACTGTCGCGATCGGCTGTCGAAAGCTGCGTACTAACGATCAGATTATCGCACGATCTGTCCGAAAGCGACTTTTGTGGTCCGATAATCGGAACGTGTGTACGAGGCATAAGAAACGTCTGCCTCAACTACCCTAATGGCAGTTCCCACTCCATTTTCTCCAAAAGGCTACATGCGGTGATGTTTCTTAGTCTGGCTCTCCCGTAGGGATTATGTTGTACGCATTTTGGTTTGCACCATTTATTATGTTTTTGTTTTGTATAGTCATGTTCAATTATTTTGTAAATATGTTTTATTTATTTATTATGCTTTTATTGTATACAAGTTGTTGTTTGTAAGATTTTCAATAAGCAAAATTAACCCCTCATAATGGCCACAGCAGGTATACAGACCCAGGAACTTGGCTCAGAGATGGTGGGAACCCCTCATAATGGGTACCGCAGGTGTACAGACCCGGGAACTCAGCACAGGGATGGTGGGAGCCCCTCATAATGGGCACAACAGGTGTGCAGACCTGCGAACTCAGGGATGGTGAGAACCCCTCATAATGGCCACAGCAGGTATACAGACCCAGGAACTTGGCTCAGAGATGGTGGGAACCCCTCATAATGGGTACCGCAGGTGTACAGACCCGGGAACTCAGCACAGGGATGGTGGGAGCCCCTCATAATGGGCACAACAGGTGTGCAGACCTGCGAACTCAGGGATGGTGGGAACCCCTCATAATGGCCACAGCAGGTATACAGACCCAGGAACTTGGCTCAGAGATGGTGGGAACCCCTCATAATGGGTACCGCAGGTGTACAGACCCGGGAACTCAGCACAGGGATGGTGGGAGCCCCTCATAATGGGCACAACAGGTGTGCAGACCTGCGAACTCAGGGATGGTGAGAACCCCTCATAATGGCCACAGCAGGTATACAGACCCAGGAACTTGGCTCAGAGATGGTGGGAACCCCTCATAATGGGTACCGCAGGTGTACAGACCCGGGAACTCAGCACAGGGATGGTGGGAACCCTTCATAATGGGCACATCAGGTAGGTGTGGAGAACTGACAACTAAGGCAGCATCCACCAAAGTATAATTTTTATACCTTTAAGTAGAAACTCCGCACTCAAACCTAGAACTATTTTTGTGAAAAACCCTTATATTAAAGATTTCGGGTTGAAACTGTTGGTCTTGTCTAGACTTTCCGTCTCAGTCCCAGCTGAACCAAAATTGTAAAATTGCTTTTCTGTTCCTGCTTATTCTTATTTCTCCTAACAATTATTCATTATTCTTCTCTGTACAAAGGATTGTTACTAAGGGAACAAGGCTCTTAATTTAACCATTGTCCAACATCTCCAAATGATCAGAGCTACCAATTTGTGTCCGATGTCCTTCAGATAGACATCCATCACCGAGACGTATATTCATTTAGACCAGGCCGCTGCTAATGCGCCTTTCACGTTGAATCCGCTGAGCTCGGCGTGCGATCCAATTGTTTATCTTACCCGCATTAACACCCCGCTCGGATCGTAATCACTTTTGGGACTCCCCTTCTCCTCCGGATCTTCAAGCTTCGACCAGTTAACCGCCATTGACCTTGAGAAGTTCATTAGCATCACTCGGCGTGAGACATTAATGCGCAATGTGAAACCAGAAACTGCAGAATGATTGGGGCAGCAGACGGCGTGAGTTCTGTTTCAGAAATTAAAAGTTATTTATGACATTATGACAAGATCTGGCGCTTCTCAAATCGCATCGACGCCTGCCTCCCCGCTCTCTAATGACCATTAATAACATCTGTTCCCGTCACCGTGTGTCCCAAACGAAAATCCATCACGGCCCATTCGCATCTCACAAGGAAAATCAAAATTGGCATGTTTTATTGATGGCGCGGCTACCTGTCAAGTCGCTGGAGGACAAAACCTGAGACTCAGAAGTACGAGGCAAAAGGGAACGGCGGTTTTGCTTCGTAGAATTACTCAACCACTTACGCCTGTTTAGCTGTAAATTGCCGTCCATTTTCCTCTCGCACCAGAAATTGACAAACCGATATATATTTTTAATGGAATGGATGGTTTTCATAGCCTGTTGTTAATAAAATATCAGCTGCTGCGCTGAGCTCTCGTTCTATTGATGTCGTATGTAATGCCCCGAACAGGATGAAGCTGAAACTTTAGCCTCGGGGTTCTCCAGGATCTTTGATTTGTTGATGGATAATGATGATACCAATTGAAATTCTATACTAGTATATTTCTGTACTTTGTTTTTATTTCGAATATGTGTTCCCTGTGTGTATAAAACATACACATGTGGAAACAATCCAAGGCATGTTCTACTTTTTGCACCCACAGTGCCTTGAAAAAGTATTCATACCCCTTTAACCAGTTGCCGACCGCCGCACAACAATGTACGTCGACAGAATGGCACGGGCAGGCATATGGGCGTACCTGTACGTCCCTGCCTTCCCGCGGGTGGGGGGCCCAATCGGGCCCCCCCCCCGGTGCCAGCGGCGGTCGAAATCCGTTCAGGAGCGATCTGGGATGAGGGGGCGGCCATTCATTCATGGCCACCCCCTCGCGATCGCTCCTGACGAATGGAAGTGCAGCATGACATCACTTCCTCTCCTGTAATGTAAACACAGGCAGAGGAAGTGATGTAATCTCTCCTCCGTGTCGGTATTTTTCGTTCCGGCACCGAGGAGAGAGGATCGGTGAGTTGCACCAACACTACACTACACAGTAGAACATGCCAGGCACACTCTCACCCCCCCTTCACCCCCCGATCACCCCCCCAATCACCCCTGCACCCCCAGTCACAGTGACACCAATTGCATTTATTTTTTTATTTTTTATTTTTTTATTGCATTGGTGTCATTTGTGACTGTAATAACTGTTAGGGCAGGTAGGATTAGCCCCCTTTAGTTCTAGGGTACCCCCTTAACTAGTGATGGCCGAACGGTTCGCCCGGCGGTCGTTTCGCGGCGAATTTCCGACTTTCGCCGTCCGCGGGTTCGAACGCCTTTTTCCGTCGTTCGCCCCGGCGGACTTACGTGTTTAATGTATACAAGAACTTTAACCTTTCGTGACACGTTTATCATGTGTTACAGGACAACCAATTGAGACATGACAGCTCATGGACACTTGGACATTCCCCCTAACCTATAAATACACCCGATCCGGTGGCCATTTTACATTCTTTCTTCTGTCACTGTAGGGAAAGGATCCTGTGTGGAGTAGGGACAGAGAAAACGCTAGCTATTTGGTACACAAAAGTTCTTTTCAGGACTGGTATAGGTGTTAGGTCAGCAGCCTGAGTTTCTTTTGTCAGTTTAGATAAAGGGACAGAGCGCTGTATGCTGCTATTTTAGGGACAGCTCAGCCAGATTAGTCTTTCTTCATCATCATCATCATCATCATCATTAGCTGTTACTATCAGGTCCACAAAAGAGCTGTTCCAGCTAATCGTTCCAGCCTACTCTTTTTTGCCAATTTGTATAGGGACAGGCAGGAAGCAGTGTGTCAGGCAGTGAGGATAATTTTAAAGACTTGCTGTTACTATTAGTTCCACAAAGGTTCTTTTCAGGACTGGTATCAGTGGTACGGTAATAGGCTTGTACACGTATAATATTCTTTCTTCCAAATATAGAAAGAATATTATACTTGACTGCTGCCCTTCTGCTGCAGTCTGCTAATCATTCACAACTCACTTGTTCCACAAAGCTCTTTATCAGGACTGGTAACTTGGTCTGTCTAGGGTGCTACGGTACATAGGCTTGGGTGCGGTACAGTCTGCTGTTCTGTAAGGACCGCTATCGGTCCACAATACATAGGGTTGCCGTGCACTACTGCTGACCGCTGCCCTATACTGCAGCAGTCCTTCAGCGGTATAGGGACTGACGCACAGTCTGCTAAACACTAATACACAACCTGCTTGGTCCACAAAAGTTCTTATAAGGACTGGTAACTTGGTATAGGGTGCTACGGTACATAGGCCTGAGTGCAGTACAGTCTGCTGTTCTGTAAGGACCGCTATCGGTCCACAATACATAGGGTTGCCGTGCACTACTGCTGACCGCTGCCCTATACTGCAGCAGTCCTTCATTGGTATAGGGACTGACGTACAGTCTGCTAATCACTAACACACAACCTGCTTGGTCCACAAAAGTTCTTATAAGGACTGGTAACTTGGTATAGGGTGCTACGGTACATAGGCCTGAGTGCAGTACAGTCTGCTGTTCTGTAAGGACCGCTATCGGTCCACAATACATAGGGTTGCCGTGCACTACTGCTGACCGCTGCCCTATACTGCAGCAGTCCTTCATTGGTATAGGGACTGACGTACAGTCTGCTAATCACTAACACACAACCTGCTTGGTCCACAAAAGTTCTTATAAGGACTGGTAACTTGGTATAGGGTGCTACGGTACATAGGCCTGAGTGCGTTACAGTCTGCTGTTCTGTAAGGACCGCTATCGGTCCACAATACATAGGGTTGCCGTGCACTACTGCTGACCGCTGCCCTATACTGCAGCAGTCCTTCAGCGGTATAGGGACTGACGCACAGTCTGCTAAACACTAACACACAACCTGCTTGGTCCACAAAAGTTTTTATAAGGACTGGTAACTTGGTATAGGGTGCTACGGTACATAGGCCTGAGTGCAGTACAGTCTGCTGTTCTGTAAGGACCGCTATCGGTCCACAATACATAGGGTTGCCGTGCACTACTGCTGACCGCTGCCCTATACTGCAGCAGTCCTTCATTGGTATAGGGACTGACGTACAGTCTGCTAATCACTAACACACAACCTGCTTGGTCCACAAAAGTTCTTATAAGGACTGGTAACTTGGTATAGGGTGCTACGGTACATAGGCTTGAGTGCGGTACAGTCTGCTGTTCTGTAAGGACCGCTATCGGTCCACAATAGATAGGGTTGACGTGCACCACTGCTGACCGCTGCCCTATACTGCAGCAGTCCTTCAGCGGTATAGGGACTGACGTACAGTCTGCTAAACACTAATACACAACCTGCTTGGTCCACAAAAGTTCTTATAAGGACTGGTAACTTGGTATAGGGTGCTACGGTACATAGGCTTGAGTGCGGTACAGTCTGCTGTTCTGTAAGGACCGCTATCGGTCCACAATAGATAGGGTTGACGTGCACCACTGCTGACCGCTGCCCTATACTGCAGCAGTCCTTCAGCGGTATAGGGACTGACGTACAGTCTGCTAAACACTAATACACAACCTGCTTGGTCCACAAAAGTTCTTATAAGGACTGGTAACTTGGTATAGGGTGCTACGGTACATAGGCTTGAGTGCGGTACAGTCTGCTGTTCTGTAAGGACCGCTATCGGTCCACAATAGATAGGGTTGACGTGCACCACTGCTGACCGCTCACCTATACTGCAGCAGTCCTTCAGCGGTATAGGGACTGACGTACAGTCTGCTAATCACTAACACACAACCTGCTTGTTCCACAAAAGTTCTTATAAGGACTGGTAACTTGGTATAGGGTGCTACGGTACATAGGCTTGAGTGCGGTACAGTCTGCTGTTCTGTAAGGACCGCTATCGGTCCACAATAGATAGGGTTGACGTGCACCACTGCTGACCGCTGCCCTATACTGCAGCAGTCCTTCAGCGGTATAGGGACTGACGTACAGTCTGCTAAACACTAATACACAACCTGCTTGGTCCACAAAAGTTCTTATAAGGACTGGTAACTTGGTATAGGGTGCTACGGTACATAGGCTTGAGTGCGGTACAGTCTGCTGTTCTGTAAGGACCGCTATCGGTCCACAATAGATAGGGTTGACGTGCACCACTGCTGACCGCTGCCCTATACTGCAGCAGTCCTTCAGCGGTATAGGGACTGACGTACAGTCTGCTAAACACTAATACACAACCTGCTTGGTCCACAAAAGTTCTTATAAGGACTGGTAACTTGGTATAGGGTGCTACGGTACATAGGCTTGAGTGCGGTACAGTCTGCTGTTCTGTAAGGACCGCTATCGGTCCACAATAGATAGGGTTGACGTGCACCACTGCTGACCGCTCACCTATACTGCAGCAGTCCTTCAGCGGTATAGGGACTAAGAGTTTTGTCACAGGGTCATTTAAAAAATGACATGCAGAGGAAGAGGCAGGCCCTTCCGCAGGGGTGGTAGGGGTAGGGCAGGAGCAACAGGCTTGAGCCAAAGTGGGAAGTTGCAGAAGGTGCGTTCAATTACTTTAAAGGATGCACCAGACTTGGTTGAGTGGCTCGCTCAGCCTTACTCTTCTGCACCCTCCTCATCCTCTCGATCTGCACCCTCTTCTTCACTCTCTGCTATGTGCACCCCCAAAGACACTACCACCAACAACACGACCACCACCACCACCACCACATACCTTCCGCTTGAGTCACTGGAATTATTTTCCGATCCATATCAAGAGGACATTTCTGATGCGCAGCCACTCTTGGTATTGGATCAGGAAGAGGAGGTAGCAACAAGCGCTACTCAGCAGTCTGACGCCAGTACCCAGATCAGCCCAAGGAGGAGGTTGGTCCCCGGTGTTGCTGCCTACTCTACTTATAGCGGTGGGGAAGGTGACGTTGATGATGACGTGTCTAGTGATGTCACGTGGGTGCCCACAAGAGAGGAAGAGGAGGGGAGTTCAGAGGGAGATATGGACCAGCAGATAGGGAGGAGAAGCAGCAATGACTTACATTGCACAGCAGGGACAAAGCAGACTGCAAATGTATCAGGAGCGAGTCATCGACCATGTACGGTCACATCTGGCGCTCCCAGGACACCGGCACATGGCTCCGCAGTGTGGGCTTTTTTTAACGTGTCCGCTGCTGACAATAGCGTTGCCATCTGCAATCTTTGCAGTCAACGCGTTAGTCGCGGTAAGCCCAATACTCACCTAGGGACGACCGCCTTAAGAAGGCACATGAGCAGCCATCACCGAGCCCAGTGGGAGCAACGGAACACACAAAGCCACACTGCAGGCTCTCACCGTCCAGCCTCGTCTTCTACTTCTCCTTCTCCTCTCTCCTCACAATTGTCCTCCACTCCACCTTCCATCACGCCAAGCTCACATTTTTCTGCAAAAAGGCAGGCTTCCGTGGGCCTAATGTTTGAGCGTAAAAAAATGATGACGCCGGATAACCCTCTTGCCCAACGGTTGGCGGCTGGCTTGTCAGAACTCATAGCCCGCCAACTACTGCCATATAAACTGGTGGACTCGGAGGCCTTTCGCAAATTTGTGGCCATTGGAACACCACAATGGAAGGTCCCAGGAAGGAAGTATTTCTCAGAGAAGGGCATCCCAGAGCTATATGGCCATGTTCAGCGGCAAGTGAATGTATCTCTGGCACACAGTGTCGGTGCCAAGATACATCTGACCACAGACACGTGGTCTAGCAAACACGGGCAGGGAAGGTATATCAGTTTTACTGCCCACTGGGTGAACCTTCTGACGGCCGTCAAGCATGTAACCCGTGGCACCCGTGTAGATTTGGTTTTACCGCCACGGATTGCATGCAGGCCTGACTCTTCTTCTCCTCCTCCTACTCCATCCTCCTCCCTCTCCTCCTCAGCTGCCTCCTCCTTTTCCGCTGCTAGCGTCTCTTCCACTGCACCGCCCAAGCTCCCCAGAACCTATTCCACATGCCAGGTGAGACGTTGCCATGCCGTGCTGCGTCTGTTGTGCCTGGAAGCAAAGAGCCACACTGGCCCGGCACTCCTTTCAGCTTTGCGTTCACAGGCAGATGAGTGGCTAACACCGCTCAATTTGACAGTTGGTAAAGTGGTGTGTGACAACGGTGCCAATCTGCTTAGCGCATTGAAACAGGGCAAAATCACGCACGTGCCGTGCATGGCACACGTCTTAAACTTGGTCGTGCAGCGATTCCTTGTCAAATACCCTGGGGTCCAGGACATCTTGCGGCAGGCAAGGAAAATCTCGGCCCATTTCAGAAGATCTTACACGGCCATGGCTCGCCTTGCTGACATTCAGCGGCGACACCATCTGCCGGTCAGACGTCTTATTTGCGATTGCCCGACGCGATGGAACTCAACCTTCTATATGCTTGATAGGCTGCTCCAGCAGAAACGTGCAGTTAACGTCTACCTGTATGAACTCTGCGAAAGAAACGGTTCTGGGGAGCTGGGTTTTTTTTCACCGCGCCAGTGGCTGCTCATGCGCGACACATGCAGACTTCTGCGGCCATTTGAGGAGATCACCAAACTGGTCAGTCGCAGCCATGGCGCCATCAGTGACATGGTACCTTATGCCTTCTTTCTGGAGCGTGCATTGCGTCGTGTCATTGATCAGGCTGTGGAGGAGCAGGAGCGGGAAGATGAGGAAGTCGCAATGCTGGATGAATTCCCAGGGGGGGCTACTCTATCTGAGACAAGTCAACAACAGGAGTCTGATGAGGAGTCAGAGGAGGATGGTGCCGGGGCGGATGAGCAGGAGCAAGAAGAGCATGCTTTAAACCTTTCTGGGATCCCTGTTGTGCGAGGATGGGGAGAGGAGAATGAAGAGGACGACATTATCCTGGATGATGAGCAGGAGCCAGGCCACCACACCGCTTCCACTTTAGTGCAAATGGGGGCCTTCATGCTCCAGTGTTTTAATAGGGACCCCCGTATAAAAAGCATGAGGGTCAAGGACCAGTACTGGGTGGCAACGTACTTAGACCCCCGGTACAAACACAAAATGGCGGAAATGTTACCGCCGTCGCAGAGGGCTGTCAGAATGCAGCACTTCCAGGCCTTGCTTCGAGAAATGCTGCATTCTGCTTTTGCGTGCGCTGGCAGAGGAGCAATTCCCACTCCCAGAGAAGGATTTGCGGGTACCAATCCAACAGCGCCTGCAAGAAGAGGCCGGTTTGAAGATGTGTTGGTGACTTCGGATATGAGGTCATTCTTTCAGCCGACCCATCGACAGGTGTCATCCGGATCCAGCATCAGGGAACGCCTAGACCGTCAGGTGTCCGACTACATTGGGTTAACGGCCGATGTGGACGCTCTGAGGAGTGATGAACCCCTAGACTACTGGGTGGGCAGGCTTGACCTCTGGCCAGAGCTTGCCCAATTTGCAATCGAACTGTTGGCTTGCCCCTCATCCAGTGTCCTGTCCGAAAGGACGTTCAGCGCAGCAGGGGGGATTGTGACCGATAAGCGTACTCGCCTAGCTCACCACAGTGTTAACTACCTCACATTTCTAAAAATGAATGAGGCATGGATCTCGGAGGAATTCAACACATGTGATCAGTAGACCATGTATATGTCTATAAACAATTTTTGGAATCAAGCACACAGACCTTCTTAATTCATTTGGCTCACTTCCCTGACCCAAAAAAGCACACCGTACTATATGCCCCTACCCTCCTCTTTGAAGAGGTTGAGCGGTGTCATATTTCTACTGGGGCTGCTTATTATGAGGGGTTCCCACCATCCCTGTGCTGTGCTGACTTCCTCCTGGGTGTTCTTATTATGAGGGGCTCCCACCATCCCTGTGCTGTGCTGACTTCCTCCTGGGGGTTCTTATTATGAGGGGATCACACCATCCCTGTGCTGTGCTGACTTCCTCCTGGGGCTGCTTACGGTGCTGCTGTCAGCGCTGTATGTCACGGAGCTGCTGTCAGCGCTGTATGTCACGGAGCTGCTGTCAGCGCTGTATGTCACGGAGCTGCTGTCAGCGCTGTATGTCACGGAGCTGCTGTCAGCGCTGTATGTCACGGAGCTGCTGTCAGCGCTGTATGTCACGGAGCTGCTGTCAGCGCTGTATGTCACGGAGCTGCTGTCAGCGCTGTATGTCACGGAGCTGCTGTCAGCGCTGTATGTCACGGAGCTGCTGTCAGCGCTGTATGTCACGGAGCTGCTGTCAGCGCTGTATGTCACGGTGCTGCTGTCAGCGCTGTATGTCACGGAGCTGCTGTCAGCGCTGTATGTCACGGAGCTGCTGTCAGTGCTGTATGTCACGGAGCTGCTGTCAGCGCTGTATGTCACGGAGCTGCTGTCAGCGCTGTATGTCACGGAGCTGCTGTCAGCGCTGTATGTCACGGTGCTGCTGTCAGCGCTGTATGTCACGGAGCTGCTGTCAGCGCTGTATGTCACGGAGCTGCTGTCAGCGCTGTATGTCACGGAGCTGCTGTCAGCGCTGTATGTCACGGAGCTGCTGTCAGCGCTGTATGTCACGGAGCTGCTGTCAGCGCTGTATGTCACGGTGCTGATGTCAGTGCTCTGTATTACGGTGCTGCTGTCAGTGCTCTGTATCTCCTGCACCCTCTTGTTTGCCTACCCTGGTCCCTGACCTTCCCTCTCCTCCATTGCCTTCATTAGCTCCATAGTCCTGAATTGTCAGAACAATTTCCCAAATAAAAAAAAAATGCTTGTAGTTATCGATCCCAAATTCACCTCATACATGTATTATGCTATTGTCCAGGTGGTGGGACTACGTGCTACCCCCTAATAATTACCCCGTGGCCGCAAATTCGACCTAAAGGTTTGCGAAATTCGCCTCCCATTGAAGTCAATGGAGCCCGCGGCGAACGGTCGTTTTCGCGAACGTTTGTGTCCGTTCGCGTTTCGCGTTCGCGAAACGTCCCGTCGGAAGTTCGTCCATCACTACCCTTAACCCCCCCAATAAAGGTTTAACCCCGTGATCACCCCCCTGTCGCCAGTGTCACTAAGGCTGGGTTCACATTGCAGCGGTTTATGAGAACGGATGTGATTCGCACCACACTGCAGTGCAAATCACATCCGATCTCTGTGCGATGCGAGTTCAGCCATACAGATAGTATGGCTGAATTCGCATCGCACCCGCCGCAAACTCGCAGGGGACCCTTTTTTTTGGTCCGCAGCAGAATCGGATCGCATGGGTGTTCACACCATGCGATCCGATTCCTGTCCGAGTTTGCAGATCGCACTGCGATATGCGAACTGATCTGGGGGTGTCATTAACATTTCACTGACACTCCCAGCAGTTCGCATAGGGCAGTGTGATGCGGGAACCCGCCGCGGATTCGTGGCGTTCCCGCATCGCTCCAGTGTGAACCCAGCCTAATAAGCGATCGTTTTTCTGATCGCTATATTAGTGTCACAGGTGACGCTAGTTAGGCAGGTAGGTATTTAGGTTCGCCGCAGCTTTTTATAGCGCCAGGGACCCCCATATACTACCACATAAAGCCCCCTGATTGCCCCCTAGTTAACCCTTTCACCAGTGATCACCATATAACTGTTACAGGTGACGCTGGTTGGTTAGTTATTTTTTTATAGTTTCAGGGCACCCGCCATTTATTACCTAATAAAGGTTTAACCCCCTGATCACCCGGCGGGTGATATAAGTTTGAGGGTCAGATAGGGTCTGCGTCGCCCCAGGCAGCGTCAGGTTAGTGCCAGTACCGCTAACACCCACGCGCAAAGCATACACCTCCTTTATTAATATAGTATCTGATCAGATCTATATTAGCGTCGCCAGCAGTTTAGGTTTCCCAAAACGCATTGTTAGCGGGATCAGCCCAGATACCTGCTAGCACCTGCGTTTAGCCCCTCCGCCAAGCCCAGCCCAGCCCACCCAAGTGCAGTATCGATCGATCACTGTCACTTACAAAACACAACACACATAACTGCAGCGTTCGCAGAGTCAGGCCTGATCCCTGCGATCGCTAACAGTTTTTTTGTAGCGTTTTGATACAGTCGCTGACAGCCTAGGTGCTTTTTTACCTGTGAGTCTCACTAGTGTACCCCTAAATTTAGGGGTGTCTACTTTTCAAAATGGGGTCATTTGGGGGGGGGGGTTTGTGCCATCTTGGCATTTTATGGGCTTCAAAACTGCGATAGGTAGTGAGGAGTGAAATCAAAAATTTACACCCTTAGAAATCCTGAAGGCAGTGCTTGGTTTTCGGGGCCCCGTACGCGGCTAGGCTCCCAAAAAATCCCACACATGTGGTATCCCCGTACTCAGGAGAAGCAGCAGAATTTATTTTGGGGTGTCATTTCACATATGCCCATGGCATGTGTGAGCAATATATCATTTAGTGACAACTTTGTGAAAAAAAAATAAAAATAAAATAAAAGTTTGTAATATTCCCGCAACTTGTGGCAAAATATAAAATATTCCATGGACTCAACATGCCTCTCAGTAAATAGCTTGGGGTGTCTACTTTCTAAAATGGGGTCATTTGGGGGGGTTTTGTGCCATCTTGGCATTTTATGGCCTTCAAAACTGTAATAGGTGGTGAGGAGTGAAATCAAAAATTTACGCCCTTAGAAAGCCTGAAGGCGGTTCTTGGCTTTCGGGGCCCCGTACACGGCTAGGCTCCCAAAAAATCCCACACATGTGGTACCCCCGTACTCAGGAGAAGCAGCAAAATTTATTTTGGGGTGTCATTTCACATATGCCCATAGCATGTGTGAGCAATATATCATTTAGTGACAACTTTGTGAAATAAATAAATAAAAGTTTGTAATTTTCCCGCAACTTGTGGCAAAATATAAAATATTCCATGGACTCAACATGCCTCTCAGCAAATAGCTTGGGGTGTCTACTTTATAAAATGGGGTCATTTGTGGGGGTTTTGTGCCATCTTGGCATTTTATGGCCTTCAAAACTGTGATAGGTAGTGAGGAGTGAAATTACAAATGTATGCCCTTAGAAATCCTGAAGGCGGTGCTTGGTTTTTGGGGCTAGGCTTCCAAAAAGTCGACCACATGTGGTATCCCCGTACTCAGGAGAAGCAGCAGAATGTATTTTGGGGTACAATTCCACATATAACCATGGCATGTGTGAGCAATATATCATTTAGTGACAACTTTGTGTAAAAAAAATAAATACATTTTTTTTTTGTCATTATTCAATCGCTTGAGGCAAAAAAATAAAATATTCAATGGGCTCAACATGCCTCTTATCAATTTCCTTAGGGTGTCTACTTTCCAAAATGGGGTCATTTGGGGGGGTTTTGTACTGCCCTGCCATTTTAGCGCCTCAAGAAATGAGATAGGCAGTCATAAACTAAAAGCTGCGTAAATTCCAGAAAACGTACCTTAGTTTGTAGATGTGACAACTTTTGCGCAAACCAATAAATATACAATTATTGACTTTTTTTTTACCAAAGACATGTGGCTGAATACATTTTGGCCTAAATGTATGACTAAAATTGAGTTTATTGGATTTTTTTAATAACAAAAAGTAGAAAATATCATTTTTTTTCAAAATTTGCGGTCTTTTTACGTTTATATCGCAAAAAAAAAAAAACGCAGAGTCAGTCAAATACCTTTAAAAGAAAGCTCTATTTGTGGGAAAAAAAAGGACGCAAATTTTGTTTGGGTACAACATTGCATGACCGCGCAATTACCAGTTAAAGCAGCGCAGTGCCAAATTGTAAAAAGACCTCTGGTCATTTACCAGCAAAATGGTCCGGTCTGAATGTGGTTAAATTTTCAACATTTTGTCATTTAAAAAAAACAAATGTATTTTATTGGGATTTTATGTGATAGACCAACACAAAGTGGCACATAATTGTAAAATGGAAGGAAAATGATAAATGGTTTTCAATTTTTTTTTTTACAAATAAATATTTGAATAGTGCTGGGTGCATTTATATTCAGCCCTCTTTACTCTGATTTCCCTAACCAAAATCTAGTGGAGCCAATTGCCTTCAGACGTCACCTAATTAGAGTTTAGAATTAAATTGAGTCCACCTGTGTGTAATTTAATCTCAGTATAAATACAGCTGTTCTGTGAAGCCCTCTGGGGTTTGTTAGAGAACCTTAGTGACCAAACAGCAGCATGAAGGCCAAGGAACACACCAGACAGGTCAGGGATAAAGTTGTGGAGAAGTTTTAAAGCAGGTTTAGGGTATAAAAAATATCCCAAGCTTTGAACATCTCACGGAGCTCTGTTCAATCCATAATCAGAAAATGGAAAGAGTATGGCACAACTGCAAACCTACCAAGACATGGCCGTCCACCTAAACTGAGAGGCTGGCAATGAGAGCATTAATCAGAGAAGCAGCCAAGAGGCCCATGGGAACTCTGGAGGAGCTGCAAAGATCCACAGCTCAGGTGGGAGAATCTGTCCACACGACAACTATTAGTCATAAAGAAAGTCATTGTTGAAAGAAAGCCATAAGAAGTCCCGTTTGCAGTTTTCGAGAAGCCATGTGGGGGACACAGCAAACATGTGGAAGAAGGTGCTCTGGTCAGATGAGACCAAAATTGAACTTTTTGGCCTAAAAGAAAAATGCTATGTGTGGCGGAAAACTAACACTGTAAAACACCATCCCCACTGTGAAACATGGTGGTGGCAGCATCATGTTGTGGGGATGCTTTTCTTCAGCAGGGACAGGGAAGCTGGTCAGAGTTGATGGGAACATGGATGGAGCCAGATACAGGGCAGTCTGCCCCTGGAGTTGTCCCTAGGACGAAGGGAAACTGCTGGGAAATGTTGTTCCACCCTGAGTGAAGGATTGATGGACTTTGGGGCTCCAAAGACACTGGGGTGTTTAGTCAGTTAGGTAGAATAAGCTGTGGCACAGAGGGTAGGTTTTCATCTTAAAATTGAATAATGGACTGAAAATTACACAAGGACTGTTTTCTGAATATGGTGGCCACCAGGTGACGTGAGAGTGCCAGCCTGAGCGAGTCATTGTTCACATTATACAACTGTTTTATAGGAATTACGTTTCTTTAGGTCTGTTACGGAAAAGGGGTAGCACCCTCGGGTGGGGGTGGGGCCCAGTTTTCATCTGTACTCATGTTTAGATATGTCATAAGGTGTATTTACCATCGGCTGAGGGTAATTAATGTTTACTCAACTCTCACTATATATATATATATATATATATATACACACAGTATCTCACAAAAGTTAGTACACCCCCTCACACTGAAGAAATGACACTTTGCTACGATGCAATGTAGTAAGTGTACAGCTTATATAACAGTGTAAATTTGCTGTCCCCTCAAATTGGTTTATATATATATATAATTTATATTATATAATTATAATATTTTGCACTGTGTTATTGTAGGGATAGGATGTATTTCTATGCTATTTTCTTTTTCAGGTGCTCCTGCACCCCATGCTTCTTCCTCGGCTAAGGAGAGACAGTGACTTCAGCTTTTATAACCAAGCTACCGTATATACTCGAGTATAAGCCGAGATTTTCAGCCTCTTTTTTGAGGCTGAAAGTGCCCCCCTCGGCTTATACTCGAGTCATCGCTGTCTGCCCGCTCGATCAGCGTGTCGAGCAGACAGACAGCGGCCATTCTATTCAAAAGCCGCGCCTCCGGCTCCGCCTTCGCCTGTGATAGGCGGAACACTGAATTTCCCAGCAGCCTGTGTTCCGCCTATCACGGACATCGTATCATCCTCGTACTACGGACGAGGATGATACGACGTCTGTGATAGGCGGAACACAGGCTGCTGGGAAATTCAGTGTTCCGCCTATCACAGGCGAAGGCGGCGGCGCAGCTTTTGAATTTTACAATGGCCGCCGACGAAGAGGGCACGGGACGGAGGCAAGGCAAGGCACGGCACGGCACGGGACGGGACGGGACGGGGGCAAGGCAAGGCACGACACGGGACGGATGCAAGGAGGCAAGGCACGGCACGGGACGGAGGCAAGGAGGCAAGGCACGGGACGGAGGCTCGGGACAAAGGTAGGCTGGACACACACACACACACACACACACACACACACACACACACACACACACACACACACACATGGATGGAGACACACACAGGGATGGATGGATGGATGGATGGATGGAGACACACACACACAGGGATGGATGGATGGATGGATGGAGACACACACACACAGGGATGGATGGATGGATGGATGGAGACACACACACACAGGGATGGATGGATGGATGGATGGAGACACACACACACAGGGATGGATGGATGGATGGACACACACACACACAGGGATGGATGGACGGACACACAGGGATGGACGGACACACAGGGATGGACGGACACACAGGGATGGACGGACACACAGGGATGGACGGACACACACACAGGGATGGACAGGCATGTCTCACCCTCGGCTTATACACGAGTCAATAAGTTTGCCAGTTTTTTTGGGGGTAAATTGGGGGCCTCGGCTTATATTCGGGTCGGCCTATACTCGAGTATATACGGTAATATTTTCTATATTTTTCCAGGTGTACATAATAGATAATTAGGATATAAGACTACTGTTTTATATTTTCCCCTTCTATATTGTTCAGGTGGTACGTCACACGTAAAACTGTATATATTATCTGCTATTTATATGCCCTTGTTTAAATGCCACTTGCCTATGTATATACACTGTTGTTTATTTCATGTGGTACGCCATCGGTCTTGTTATTATTTTTTCTCTCTTCTCTCCTTCTTTGCCCAACCATCCCAGTTTTGCCAGGGCATCCACTCTCAAGTTTGAGAGTTAAATTATTTTCCTGCAACTCCTAGATGTCGTTTCCCAGGCAGGGAGAGGATGTAGCACCCTGGTGTTTAGGCAGGGTTGCTAGTAAATTTAGTTTGCCAGGCGGTAGTTGCCCTGGTTAATTGATAGTAGATCCACTGATTCCTCTCTAGTTCTAGACTTGCTGCACCTTCTCTCTTCTGTCGCTAGGTGGCGTTATGCTGGTGACATTGGATAGAGAAGGGCTTAGCAAGGTGAGGTTATGAATGGATGGTGTGTCTCAGCTAATTGGTGGGGGTTTCTTTAGCCCCTTGGCCTGCTGGGAGAGCCTATTTATTTGGGTGGAGTCAGGTGATCGGGGTTCTGTGCTACCTGGACAGTTGTCTGATTGGACGTGTGTTATGCTGCCCCGGGCTGCTAGTCCAGAAGCCTGAAGCCTATCCCGGGGACATTTGGCTGCTAAGCTGTCTAAGGGCCAGAAGCAGCGCAGGGTTTGGACTACAGGATTGGAGTCCAATTAAGAGTAATGGTTCAGCTGGACCTGGACGGGGAACCAGTTGTGGTCAGAGATAGAGGGGAAGCTGTCGACACTAAGTGACTATCCACTTTGTTACCAGAGACCACAGTGAGTAAGCTGGAGCCGGTACCAGAACAATCTTCTCACCAGCCAGGGATGGTGAATAAGTGGGAAAGCTTCAGCAAATGCCAAGCCAGGAACCCGGCGGGACAGCAGAGGTGATGCTAGAGGAGCATCAATGAGTGCCAAGCCAGGGACCTAGTGGGTCAGCAACGGTGACACTTGAGGAGTATCTGTGAGTGCCAAGCCAGGGACCCAGCAGGGAAGCGGTGGAGATGCTTGAGGACACCGAGTTATGGAAGTGGAAGAGCTCCAGGTATCCAGTGGCGATTGGGTCTAGAGTCTAATGAGAGACTGGGAGCTCAGTGAGTGAAGACCTACAGTGAGAGACTGTAGAGTGCAAGGAGAACTATTTGTGTTACCAATAGTTAAATACAACCACTGTTAGTGACTGTTACAAGATTTGTTGCCATAAGAGACAGCGGTCCTACCTATACAGAAGTGGTGTCCGGCTGGAGGCCTTCCAATGTAAAGCTGTCTACCTATAGAAGTCTCGGAGTCTGCCAATTGTCTTTGCATCTACTTAAGGATGTCCTGGCCCTAAGCCTCTCTTCCACAGTTCTTGTTCAAGAGACAATAAATCTTTTTGCATTTGAAAAGTGTCTGGCGCCCATCACTTCAGCTTGTATTACACCCACCATGCCTTGTAATCCTCTTTACAGAGAAGGATGTCAGCTCTCCCTGACTCTGGAGGTCACCATTAGGTCTCTAGCCACTTCCCGACTGGCACACACTGATATACATCGTACAGGTACTCTCTTTAAATTTGAGTCCATGAGTCAGATCGCGGGTTCCGCGGACTCGATCGCCGCGGGGATACCCACGATCGTCTCACGGGGAGGAAGAACGGGGAGATGCTAAAGTAAACACACGCTCCCCGTTCTGCCTAGACACAGTGTCACTGATCTCTGCTCCCTGTGATTGGAGCAGAGATCAGTGATGTGTAAAACACAGCCACAACCCCACAGTTAGAAACACTCCCCTTGGACACACTTAACCCCTACGCTGCCACCTAGTGCTTAACCCCTTCACTGCCAGTGTCATTTACACAGGAATCAGTACATTTGTATAGCACTGATTGCTGTATAAATGACAATGGTCCTGAAATTGTGTCAAAAATGTCCAATGAGTCTGCCATAATGTCGCAGTCACAATAAAAATCGCTGATTGTCGCCATTACTAGTAAAGAAAAAAAATGTATAAAAATGCCATAAAACTATCCCCTATTTTGTAGACGCTATAACTTTTGCGCAAACCAATCAATAAACGCTTATTGTGATTTTTTTTTTTTTTTTTTTACCAAAAATATGTAGAAGAATACATATCGGCCTAAACTGAGAAACAAAAAAAGTTTTTTTATACATTTTTGGGGGATATTTTTTTTTATAGTAAAAAGTAAAAATAATGCGTTTCTTTTCAAAATTGTGTCTTTTTTTGTTTGTAGCGCAAAAAATTAAAACTGCAGAGGTGATCAAATACCACCAAAAGAAAGCTCTATTTGTGGGGAAAAAAGGGCGTCAATTTTGTTTGGGAGCCGCGTCGCACGACCGCGCAATTGTCAGTTAAAGCGACGCAGTGCCGAATCGCAAAAAGTGGTCTGGTCTTTGGCCAGCCAAATGGTTCGGGTCTGAAAGTGGCTAGAGGTCCGGGACTTTGCTACATTTATTTGAAAAACATTTGGAAAACCATTTATCATTTTCCTTCCACTTTAGTATTATGTGCTACTTTGTGTTGGTCTATCACATAAAATCCCAATAAAATACATTTACGTTTTTTTGGTTGTAATATGACAAAATGTGGAAAATTTCAAGGGGTGTGAATACTTTTCAAGGCACTGTATAAGTGGTATGTTTCACACAATAGTCGTAATTGACACTGTAGCGAGTATGGTGACCGTTAGAACCCACATCCTTTGTGTATTGGCAGTCTTGCATTTAATTGATTGTGGAGGGTTCCATCGTTCTCATATCTTTAGGACCTAGCAGGGTAACCCTTTGGCGCTGTGTATTGACCTGTACATCTGCAGAAAGACCTCGCCTCCTGTACACAGAGAAAGGTAAAAGATTCAGGAATGGAACGTCACATGACCACAAATTTGGGTGGATGGTCCCTTTATATAGAGAACATCGCCGCTGCTGAAAAATTATTTGTCTGGGATTTCCCTTTTTAACTGAGCGCACGCAGCAAAAGCTCACGTATTCCATCGGAAACATTGTGTCTGCATTACCTTGTACACGCTAATTATTTTCCCTACCCCCCCCCCCCTCCCGTCCTACAATAAAATATTAGTACATAACATGTCAGTTAAATGGAAAATGAGGCATAGTATAGCATCAACACAGCTAATGTGGTAATAGAGGGGGACACGAGATCCGCTAATAAATTTGCATATTATACACTCAACAAGCAGATTGAAATTCCGCTGTATAATAATTACCGTAAATAGAGATTATTATACATGCTGAATGCTTCTGGTAATTAAACCGCTGTAGACCCTGCCTGTCAGAATCCCGAATAAATAAACACGGGGAACAAAACGCAGAGGAGGGGAGCGCGATCTGGCAGGCGCCAGGATTACAGATCTTTGTAATGAAAGAACTCTGCTCAGATGGCGATAAAAAAAAAAAATAGCGCACGGTTTTAAAGTAGACTCAAAGGATTTGCCACTAGCAGCAGACTTGATGCAACTACATTATCTTCAGGATACTCTCTAGCATTCCCTTTATTGACATCCGTCCACTGACTCTTCTAGCTGTAGGGGCCAGCCCTCGCTCAACAGGCCCCTAAGGCACAGATCCGTATTCAGAGTAGGCAAAATCAGATCCTTCCTGGTGTCTCCCTTCCCAGTCAGCTCTACAGGACCTCTGGGTTCAGCTTCTCTCTCTCTCTCTCTCTCTCTCTCAGGCCGCGTACACACGGGCGGACTGTTCGCCCAACCTTGTCCGCTGAACAGTGTTTGGGCGGACAGTCCGCTCGTGTGTGGGGCTTCAGCGGACAGTTTCAGCGGACAGTTGGACGGACAAGGTCTTACGGAAATTCCGAAAAACTGTCCGCTGAAACAAGGTTTCAGCAGACTGTTCGCTCGTGTGTAGGCTTGTTCGGCCAACTAAGTCTCGCGCATGCTCAGAAAGGATTTTCACGCCGAAAGCTATAATGCAGTGTATAGGACGTCGTATTTTTCGTCCCGTCGTACGTGCCGTTCACGTCATCGCGCACGGTTTCAGCAAACTGTTTCTCCTGTCGTGTGTGGCCATGTCCGTCCATGCTAAGTTTGAGCGGACTGTTTGCCGAAACTGTTGGACGGACAAAGTTGGGCGAACAGTCCGCGCGTGTGTACGCGGCCTCACTCTCTCTCTCTCTCTCTCTCTCTCTCTCTCTCTCGGCCCTTGGGTTCAGGGCCGTTTTTAAGGCAGGGAAAAAGGGGCAGCTGCCCTGGGCCCTGTCATTGTTGTGGGGCCCAAAGCAGCTGCCTCATGTTTGTCAACTATCCTGGTTTAAATTCCCTCGTCCCTTGAGGTTTTAGTCCTGTGCTGTGTCCCAATATCTCAGTGTGAAGTGCTGCTACTAATGCTGCCCAGCTCTGCCCTATTGTTGTGTATGGGTGGCTCACCTGCAGACCCTGTGTTTACATGTACATCACCGGCATTGATATGTAAATAGCGGCGGCGGCGGCATTGATATATATATATATCATGCCCCACTGAGATCATATCCACAGTAATCTCTAGCAACCAATCAACAAGCAAAAATAATGTGCTGTAACCTCTAGCAACTAATCAGTGACCGGTAATGTGTGCTGTAACCTCTAGCAACCAGTCAGGGAGCAGTAATGATACACTGTAACCTCTGGCAAACAATCGCCCAATCTGATTCAGTAAACTGATTTTAAGTCTAGCTGCTATTTATTGTATGTCTCAGAGCAGGTGGAGAGCGAAACTGCATGGAGGAGGCCCCAAGAAAAGTTTTGCCCAGGGTCCAATCAATATTAAAGACGGCCCTGCTTGGGTTTACCACCGAAGGCCCCACGACCACCTCCCTCCTGAACTCCATTTCCCGGCTCAACTACCTGAGCCGTACCTCCTAAAAGTGTCTGATTTGGAGGGACCGTCCCTGATTTGGAGCAATGTCCCTCTGATTTGTCCCTCATTTTGGTTTGATCTATATAGTTATAAAATGCACTTTTTATCTTTCAAAAAGTGTTTCCCGGTGCTAAACCTTTCATCTGATTTCTAAATTGCTACATTTTTACATTTTAAAAGTCAATACAAAGGAATAGTAGTGATAAAAAAAGTCCTTGTGGATTTAATTAACCTTTTTTTGGTTAATTCTCCTTTAAAGGGGTGTGGCAGGGGTGTGTCCTATGCCTACATACATTTGTTAGTAGGTGTCCCTCATTTCCATATCAAAATGTTGGGAGGTATGCCTGAGCACATGTACCCTGGTCTGTTACACAGTATCTCAACATGCAATGCAACACTTTTCCTCAGCCAATTACCAGGACTGTAACAAAACCTGTGCACTCATTAGTCAGGTCCCCTCCCACTGTCCAATATGCCTCCCAATTGGACCAGTCGGGACAGTCAAACAAACTGAGCTGCACCTGAGCACAATGAGCAGACCTAACCAATAGATCCTGCTCACTGGTAGGCAGAGAGTACTCTAATGCCGCATACACATGACCAGACTTTTCGTCGGACTAGGCCTGACGGTCTCCCCCCGACAGACTTTCAACGGAGGTCCGACGTTTCGTTTTGAACATGATGATGTAAACGGGACTAAACAAGGAAATTCAATAGCCAGTAGCCAATAGCTGCGCTTGCATCGTATTTGGTCTGTCGGACTAGCACACAGGCGAGCGGTTTTCCCGATTTTTAGTCCGTCGGATAGATTTGAAACGTGTTTTATTTCTAGGTCCCTCTGAAATTAAGGAAAAAAAAGTCCGCTGGAGCCCACACACGATAGAATTGTCCAACGGATTCCGGTCCGCCGGACCAAGTCTGCCGGAATGTCCGATCATGTGTATGTGGCATAAAAGTTTCACCTGACCATTTTGCTGGTAAGCAGACAGGCCAAAAATGATACTCTCTACCAGCACCTACCTAGGAGGGTGCTACATAAGTAAGGAGGTTTAAGTGGTGCAGAGGTCAGGAGTAAGCAATGCAGAGTTAGTAGTATATAATGCACTGTGTAGGGTTCTGGAATTCATATGAGTTAAGAGATAACCTAACAAGACCCCATTAAAAAGTAAGAGAGGTCGGAAGGCTTCAGAGATCAGAAGTAATGCTGAGTTGACTGGTCAGTAGGATTTTAAGCAGAAATCAGAGGTCAGCAGTACATAATGCAGGGGTTAGTAGCATGTAACCCAGAGTTCAGAGATCAGTAAGTCAGAAACCAGAGGTCAGCAGTACATATTATAATGTTGCAGGCGTTAGAAGTAAGTAACATACCCCCCCACATGCAAAAAAAACAAACCCTTCCTCCAGAACAAGCCTCTAGCCACCCCCCCCCCCCCCCCTAAAAAATCCACTCACTAGACCTACAGCCAATTTGCAGCCACTTCCTACCAAAGTGTAATGGCGTGCACACGACATTTTGGTCTGAAAAATCTCTGATGGATTTTGCGACAGAATTCTGCTCAAGCTTGGCTTGCATACACACGGTCACACAAAAGTTCTCTGAACTTTTGACGGTCAAGAACGCGGTGACGTACAACACTAAGCCCTTGTACACACGGTCGGAGAATCCATCGGAATGTGTCCTATCGGACCGTGTTGTCGGATAATCCGACTGTGTGTGGTATGCATCGGACTGTTTCCGTCGGAATATCCGTCGGACCAAATTTTCCAACTTGCTGGAAATATTTTCCGACAAACTGGTCCGATAGGACATACTCCGATCATGTGTAAAGAATTTTGATCGGACAAAGTGCCACGCATGCTCAGATCAAATTCCTACATCAAAGCTATTGGCTACTAGCCTGAATGTAGTCCCATCGTAACGAAATTACGTCATCACGTTCTGAAAGATCGGATTTTTCGACAACTTTGTCCGACCGTGTGTATGCAACAGTTTCGGACAAGATCCGACAGACAAAATCAGACGGATTTGGTTGTCGGAATCTCCGACCGTGTGTACAAGGGCTTAGACGAGCCGAGAAAATGAAGTTCAATGCTTCCGAGCATGTGTTGAATTATTTCTGAGCATGCGTAGGAATTTTGCACGTCGGAATTTGTACAGACGATCAGAACTTTTTCCGACCGAAAAATTGATAACCTGCTCTCAATCTTTTGCTGGCAGAAATTCCACCAGCAAAAGTCCGATGGTGCGTACACACGATCGCATTTTATGACCAAAGGCTCTCATCTGACTTTTGCTGGTGGAATTTCCGATCGTGTGTATGGGGCATTCGTTGTGTTTGTTTTTCTACATAGATTTTTTTTTCTCAGAAGATAGAATGAGTCGTGTTTGGAGCATTGCAGTTCTCACTTTCGTGGTTGATATATTGAGTGACCCCGGGGGAGAGATTCCGGGCTGTTATTTGTTTTCTTTTGTTCTACATCGCTCACAGGACAAGTGTTTGGGCTCCAGCCGCATCTGTCGCTACAAATCTCTGGCGGAGATGATACGTTAGGAGGCGGCAGACACTTCATAATTGCGAGTTTTCTCAATATTGTTCCTCTTGGTCGCTGACCTCTGTCACAGGAAGAGTATTTTAGATTACAACATTAGTTAGAAAGACGACCGCTGTGCCAATATAAGTCGGCTCATTGCCACCTCCACCGCAAACTTATGGCTCTCATTCCGGGAAATGTTCAACGCCGGGAGAAACGTAATGTTTCTACATTAAGGAGATAGGATTGGAGCGATGAATGTTCATCCAAAACCCAGAAACTATTCTTAAAGTGGCCACAGACCTTTTTTTGCCAAGATTCAGTGATGGTCCAGTGCCTATGGGGTGCATTTTCAGCCAGCAAAGTTGATCAGGCAGAAAGCAACATTCCCAACACCATAACATGAGCCTTTCCTCCTCCCTCCATTGTGCAAGCTAAAGATGGCCAAACTCACAATGCCCAACCCTTAAAGGCTAAGTTCACATTTTTTCTTTTTCGAAAATCCAGCTCCCTTATGTACCAATATACCATTAATGAATCGCTGCAGAAAAATAAAAGCTTTCTTTGATTTTTAGAATAAGGCCTTACCTTAGCCTCTGCTGTGTTCATAGAAAACCTCAATACTTCCTTGTATGTAGATTTGGAACAGAGAAACCAGTAAGACACAGGAAGAAGTTTACCAGCTGACCTCATTAGCACACACATCCTGCATCCATCAACTAGGTTTGCACCGCATCCCTCCCTCGTGCATTTGCTTGGCTTATCAATGTAAGCTGCCACAGCTGCTAAGTTTGCACTAGGGTTGCCACCTGTCCAGGATTCACCCTGACAGTTCGGGTTTTGAATTATCTGTCTGGGTCTCGGTCCACCTGAAACCCGGACACATTATTCAGACCAGGCTGCGGCTCCCCAAGTAACTGAGATAGCCACACACAAATCTGTTGCCATCCGGAAGCTGCAGGCGGATGTCAGATGGCAGGTGCGGCATCACTGGGAGGCTGGGCATTGATGCCAGCAAGAGCATTTTGGACACACCCACTGTTTGCCACTGCGAGCTATGCGAGCCGCAATACTACTTTCCTTGGGACTCCCAAAGGTGTCCCAGGTCTTTTATAATCCTATAGTGCATACTATGGAAAAAATACATTTGCTCTGTGCCACTAACGTGTTCAGGTTTGGCTTGAAGAAAAATTGGCAAGGTCAGTAGTAATGCAGAGTGCAGGTGTCAGCAGTATGTAACTGAGAGGTCAGTAGTAATGCAGAGTGCAAGGTTAGTAGAAAGTATCGCAGAGTACACGGGTCAATAGTAAAGGAGAGTACAGAGGTCAGAAGTAAATAAAGCAGAGTGCAGAGGTCATTAGTATGTAATGCAAAGTTCAGAGGTTGGTAGTAAGTCACACAGGGTTCAACTGTCAGTAGTAAGTGTAGCACTGTCTCCGTAGGGCTTGCTGTGTGTTGACTTCATAGGCCTCTCTCCAGTTGCCTGAAGCTGATTATTAAGGGTTTTCCACTCTGGTTGGTAGGGATTCCCACTTGTACCCCACTCTTACTCCCCACTCAATGACCAGTCTGGGGAATTTGGGTTTTTGTATCTTATTTTGGAACTTGGATGGGAGAAGGGATTAGTGGGATACTCCAAATGGAACTATTTCAGTGCTCTTAACCTTTCTTCATAACTATGGTCCTCCAGTCTGTTTATTAGTTTTGTTGCTCTTCTCTGGACTCTCTCCAGTACCAGCACATCCTTCCTGAGGAAGGACTGGTGCCCATACATGACCTAATTATTACCAGAGAGGCTTGGACTAGTCATATTGCCAGCAAAAATCAAACCACAAGATCACATTTTTAGCTGGGTCAATGATTGGACTTCTGTAGACCACCTTCTGTAGACTACCTATGGTGGTCTACAGAAGAGGCAAAGCAATGAGCTCTTTTCCTGACCGATGGAAGGCATCTACCTGGCTTCAAATCAATATCCAGCTTCTTATATGAAGCGACTCCGTTTATTATCTTGTTGGAATTTCCCGGCCTCATGCTGAGAAGCCATTACTCCACCGTTTGAAGTTGCAGCCACTAGGGAATGTCTCCGAGCGAGCTAACCGCCAACCTCTTCCCATTCCCTGCTCTGTTCTTCCCACTCATTGAGCTGTGATGAAGTCCAGAAATACATTTCTTTGACAATTTCCAAAGCCAATTTCACAGACTCCGTCCTTCTATAAAAGCCACCGAGAAAAGAAGTCAGAGGATGGAAAAAGTTTGGCAAAACATTTTCTAAACTCTGTGCACTTGTACAGAGTGATGCTGAGAACTTTAGGTTTATTATTTTGAACCCATTCAAGTCAGAGACCACCCAGATTATTACCAGCAATTTCCAGCCATGGTAAAGGGGAGACCTGTCCACCGGAACATGCTGGATTGTCCTTGCAATGTCTCTAATGACTTTCTAATGCCGCGTACACATGACCGGACTTTCTGACAGCAAAGGTCTGACGGAACGAGTCCGTCAGACAATTCGATCTTGTGTGGGCTCCATCGGACCTTTGCTTGCCAAAAATCCGGCGGACTTTAGAAATAGAACATGTTTTATATTTTTTCCACCGGAACTCCGCCGGACCGAGAAATCCGTTCATGTGTATGCTAGTCCGAAGGACAAAAACTGACGCGAGGGCAGCTATTGGCTACTGGCTATGAACTTCCTTATTCTAGTCCGGTCGTACGTCATCACGTTCAAATCCGTCGGACTTTGGTGTGATTGTGTGTGGCCAAGTCCGTTCATTCGGAAAGTCTGTCGGAACTCCGCCAAAACTCAGTCGGAAAGACCGCCGGACCTAGTCCCTCGAAAAGTCCGGTCATGTGTACGCGGCATTAGTCCTCCTCGCTCTCAGCAAAATGCAAACCCTTCCTGCCCAGCACCAGCATTTGACAACTTCTTAGCAGGATAGCTCAGGTGGGTTCGGACTCATGTTCTGAGATCATCACTGGTCTTTACACTCCAGAGGTGAGAATAACCACCTGAGCCCACTGATTCAGTATATTAAAGGGAATGGGGGGGGGGGGGGTACACTAGTTAAAATGACTGCTCCTGCAAGGAATGAACATGGGTTGCTTGTATTTTCACTCAACTACGGCAAGGAGCGGAATCGGCTTATTCTCTGAAAGCAGACACGTTCATTGTTTCCTGTTGCTGAGGGACCTCCCTGTGACTATTCTCTTTCACTTCATAATTATTTAACAGATGTTGGGTACCTTTTTATTATTCAACAAGGGTTTTTGACAAAAGTAATTTTATTTTTTACTGGACTTCACACTGGAATATGTTTATTTCCCCTTCTATTTCCTGTCTTAAATGGCAATTAAAAACGCAGCATGTGCCTTGAAAGTTATTGAAGGTCATTTTAGCAGGAGCTGCTGGTGAATGGTTCCCTATTCCCGCACAGCCAGGCAACAAGCATTTTTCCACTCACATCCAGACACAAGGCACCGTCTCTGAGCTTGGTTTTGTTGTTTTTATTAGGAGTGGTGCGATTGCGCATTAATGTTCAGCACCGTTCGCAGCCGCATTTGCACTGGCAAATGCCTGAGTGCCCATAATCTGTGAACTTGCTGATTGTTATTAGCAGATGTGTCTGTTCTTCTGGGAGCCATTCTCTGATAGGCAGTGTGTGTTTGGCCCCTGAAATGCGTTGGCAATATGTTGCTATGAATCATGTTATCATTACATTACCTTGGACACCTGGACATTTATTTGGCGCTCTCATTAGATTGTATGTGGATGGTTATCATTCATGGCATGCCTTGAATGTAAGTGTTTGGGGAAATAGTTAAATTGATAGGTTTAATCAGGACAACCGACTAGAGCTCTTTTTTGTCAATTCCAATTGGTTTTCGCAATTCCAAAGGCCATTATCCCTTGAGGGGGCCGTGTTCTGTGTAGAGTTGCCAAGCTGGAGTCATTGAGCCCAACCAACAATCTGGATTGACAGATAAGAGATCCAAGTCCAAACACCTCACATCTACTTTTTTTTGGGACTCATATGCCCTCAGACATTGATCCATCCAAGGTGAGGGTGGAGGTACAGAATATAATACAAATGTAGAGGAAACTGGTCTTTTGAACAAATGCAGCCATGTTCCTTGGGGCTTATGTACATCACACTTTCCTTGGTTAATGGGAAGGGAAAAAAAGCTCAAACCATTGTGAAGCAGGTCAGAAACTGAATGCACCTGAAAGCACACCACATACGTACACAGGTCCTAAGACCCCTTTCACACTGGGGCATTTTTCAGGCGTTTTTCAGGCACTTTATCGTTAAAAAAAAAAGCGCATGCAAAACGCCTGAAAGAATCTGCAATCCCAATGTGAAAACCTGAGTGCTTTCACACTGAGATCCCTTTCACACTGGGGCATTTTTCAGGTGCTTTAGCGTTAAAATAAGTGCTTGTAAAGCACCTGAAAGAAGCCTCAACTGCAATTCCAATGTGAAAGCCCGAGTGCTTTCACACTGAGGCGTTGCACTGGCAGGGCGTCAAAAAAAGTCCTGCAAGCAGCTCCTTTGCAGCGCTTTTGGAGCGGTGAATACACCGATCCTAAAGCGTCCCTTCCCATTGAAATCCATGGGAAGCGCCTGCAAAACGCCTGAAAAGGGCCTGCAAAGCGCTTTTGGCAGCAGCGCTTTGTGGGCACTTTTATCCCTTTTATTTGGCCACCAGCAGGGGTTAAAAGCGCCCCACTAGCGCTCAAAAAACGGTGGTGGTTTAAGCGGCGCTTTACGAGCATTTTTCCGGTGCTGGCAGTGTGAAAGGGCTCTTAAAGTACTTAGGCTTTCACATTGGGATTGCAGATAAGGCTTCTTTCTAGCTCTTTACGTGTGCTTTTTTTTAACGCTAAAGCGCCTGAAAAAACGCCTAAAAAAGCACCCCAGTGTGAAAGGGGTCTAATACAGACAGACTGTCTGTATTGCCTCATAACAACCAGCCAGATCCAACCTGTCCTGGAAAGAAGCAACTGGAGACCAAAACTTTTAAACCAATTGGTCATTATGTATAAAAAAAAAACAAAAAAACTCACCTGGATCTGAACAAAAAGATCAACTCAGCGTGTGCTCATTAATTACCACAAAAAAAGGGGAAAACTTCAGGTTAAGCCTAGTACACATGTGCCGAATATCAGGCTGCATTGGCCGGTTCAATAGAAACCGGCTAACATTCAGCCTGTGTGTACTGCAGCTGGTCCAACAGAAGTCAGACGGCTTCTGTTGAAGGGCCATGACCGATAAAGGTCTGCCGACTGGCTCCTGATCAACGCTTTCAGCCAATGGCTGACAGCCCTGACCATTGTGTTCTGACCCCCCCCCCCCATCAGAACACAATAGCATACCAAAGTAGATAGCTATACTGACATCGTATTGTTAGTACAGTGGCTCCAACCTGAGCTTTTTTTTTTTTCCTTCAGCCCTGCTGGGTTGAATGAAAAAAAAAAAAAAAAGATGAGTAGCGCGTACTAGAATTTACATTGCAGCTGTTGGGATTTTCACCTGCACCGATCAGAAAATCTGGCTCGTGTATAAACTCTCCATTACGTACAAATGTTCTCTGTCAGCACTTTACTGTGCAGTAAAAATGCCATCCAGCGACCTGCGCTTCAATTGCATCACAAGCAACCATAATAATTAGAGGATCACTCAAAGAACTCGTGTGAAACGAGCCGCTGTGAAAGTTCATGCAAAAATTGTGAGGCAGAGTGATGCCGCCGTGGCCCATTGAGCGCGTTTTAGATGGCTTTTTCCAGATAATTGTCTCGCCTATCTGCTTCCCAGTTAACCAGCTGCACAGTAGAAGTGGATATCAAAATGAAATTGAGTGAAAAAAAAAAGAAGATTGTTCAAGGTGATCACTCAATGATAAATAAGCTAAAATAACATTTATTAGCAACCGTTTTTTTGGGGGGGGGGGTGTGAGGATTGAGGGGACGGTCAGTAAATTCTTAATGTGAACCGGTCACAGGTGTGCTTATGTAAGAAACTAAACATGAATCCAACAATATTGTAGAGTCTTCATTATTATAACTGACAATACTCACCTCTGAGTTTTATTTTGATGATGACTCTGGTGTTGGGAGTCACAGCTACGTAACAGGTCCCCCAAAAGTGTTAGTGACCTGTCAATGCCAAACCGTATGCCAATTAATGTGCTATAAACATGAAGCAGTATAGAGCATTCCTAAAACAGAATACATCTATCTCACTATCCTTATAAAAACCCCCAAACAAGGGGTTCTTTATTTTGGGGTATTGGGCAGAACTATTCGAATGTTTCTTTTTTTTTTCTAACTGTACATCCAGAACTTCTGGTTTACAGCAGAGAAACAGCCTGTTATTACAGATTCGCTTATTCTAAACTAGACACAGTTCTTTCGGGCTTGTATCATGTGAAAATAGCTTCTATGAAGTAGAGCTTGGGGACCAATGAGAAAATAGGACTGGACAGGTTATGAAGAGGTTGGCCAAGAGGAACCGCAGAGACTTTCAGTGAACCAACAAGAAGCACAGTAGAGCCTCCTCAAAGCAGATGTCTTACTTAGGCAATTAAAGGTTATAGGTCTATGGCCACAAGGGGTCTATTGGCTGTGACTTATGGCTCTAACATGGCCAACTGGTATTTTGGGTTCCCACTCAACAGCTTGATTTTTCAAATCCAGCAGCAGGAGGAGCAATCTCCAAGATCCCAATAAATTGCAGGCACATCGATAGAATCTTTATTAAAGATAGCTTTCCCTAAATCAAGTGACAGAGGGATGAAAATCTTCAAGCAAAGCCTTCCAACGCAGTCACAAGCCAAGAATTCACAAGCAAAGTCCGTAGGGAGTTAAAAGTGCCTAAGAACTTACAAAGTCTTCAGGAAGTCACAGGTAAAGCCTCCAAGAATTCACAAACAAAGGCTCCAAGAAGTCACAAGCCAAGTCTTCAAAAAAAAAAAAAAAAACACAAGCAAAGCCTCCAAGAAGCCAAGAGCCAAGTCTCCAAGAAGTTGTAAGCAGCTTCCAAGAAGTCACAAGCCAGGTCTCCAAGAAGCCAAGAGTCAAGTCACCAAAAAGTCACAAACAAAGCCCCCAAGAAGTCACAAACAAAGCCTCCAAGAAGTCACATTCAAAGTCATCAAGAAGTTAAGAGCCAAGTCACCAAGAAGTCGCAAACAAAGCCCCCAAGAAGTCACAAACAAAGCCTCCAAAAAGTCACAATCAAAGTCATCAAGAAGTCAAGAGCCAAGTCTCCAAGAAGTCATAAGCAGCCTCCAAAAAGTCACAATCAAAGTCATCAAGAAGTCATAAGTCAAGTCTTCAAAAAAATCACAAGCAAAGCCTCCAAGAAGTAATGAACCAAGTCTCCAAGAAGTTATAAGCAGCGTCCAAGAATTCACAAGCTAAGTCTCCAAGAAGTCACGAGTCAAATCACCAAGAAGTCACAAAAAAAAGCCTCTAAGGCCGCGTACACACACGGGGACTGTTCGCCCAACTTTGTCCGTCAAACAGTTTCGGCAAACAGTCCGCTCAAAATTAGCATGGACGGACATGGCCACACACGACGAACGAACAGTTTGCTGAAACCGTGCGCGATGACGTGAACGGCACGTACGACGGGACGAAAAATACGACGTCCTATACACTGCATTATAACTTTCGGCGTGTAAATCCTTTCTGAGCATGCGCGGAACTTAGTTTGACGAACAAGCCTACACACGAGGGGACTGTTCGCTGAAACAAAGTTTCAGCGGACAGTTTTTTGGAATTTCCGAAAAACCTTGTTCAGCGGACTGTTCGCTGAAACTGTCCGCTGAAAGCCCACACACGAGCGGACTGTTTGCCGAAACACTGTTCAGCGGACAAAGTTGGGCGAACAGTCCGCGCGTGTGTACGCGGCCTTAGAAGTTACAATCAAAGTCATCAAGAAGTCATGAGCCAAGTCTCCAAGAAGTCATAATTAGATACAAAAAGTCATATTTAACGTTATCAAGGAGTCACATGTCAAGTCTCCAAGAAGTCACAAGTAGTGATGGACGAACTTCCGACGGGACGTTTCGCGAACGCGAAACGCGAACGGGCACAAACGTTCGCGAAAACGACCGTTCGCCGCGGGCTCCATTGACTTCAATGGGAGGCGAATTTCGCAAACCTTTAGGTCGAATTTGCGGCCACGGGGTAATTATTAGGGGGTAGCACGTAGTCCCACCACCTGGACAATAGCATAATACATGTATGAGGTGAATTTGGGATCGATAACTACAAGCATTTTTTTTTTATTTGGGAAATTGTTCTGACAATTCAGGACTATGGAGCTAATGAAGGCAATGGAGGAGAGGGAAGGTCAGGGACCAGGGTAGGCAAACAAGAGGGTGCAGGAGATACAGAGCACTGACAGCAGCACCGTAATACAGAGCACTGACATCAGCACCGTGACATACAGCGCTGACAGCAGCTCCGTGACATACAGCGCTGACAGCAGCTCCGTGACATACAGCGCTGACAGCAGCTCCGTGACATACAGCGCTGACAGCAGCTCCGTGACATACAGCGCTGACAGCAGCTCCGTGACATACAGCGCTGACAGCAGCACCGTGACATACAGCGCTGACAGCAGCTCCGTGACATACAGCGCTGACAGCAGCTCCGTGACATACAGCGCTGACAGCAGCTCCGTGACATACAGCGCTGACAGCAGCTCCGTGACATACAGCGCTGACAGCAGCTCCGTGACATACAGCGCTGACAGCAGCACCGTGACATACAGCGCTGACAGCAGCTCCGTGACATACAGCGCTGACAGCAGCTCCGTGACATACAGCGCGGACAGCAGCTCCGTGACATACAGCGCTGACAGCAGCTCCGTGACATACAGCGCTGACAGCAGCTCCGTGACATACAGCGCTGACAGCAGCTCCGTGACATACAGCGCTGACAGCAGCTCCGTGACATACAGCGCTGACAGCAGCTCCGTGACATACAGCGCTGACAGCAGCTCCGTGACATACAGCGCTGACAGCAGCTCCGTGACATACAGCGCTGACAGCAGCTCCGTGACATACAGCGCTGACAGCAGCTCCGTGACATACAGCGCTGACAGCAGCACCGTAAGCAGCCCCAGGAGGAAGTCAGCACAGCACAGGGATGGTGTGATCCCCTCATAATAAGAACCCCCAGGAGGAAGTCAGCACAGCACAGGGATGGTGGGAGCCCCTCATAATAAGAACACCCAGGAGGAAGTCAGCACAGCACAGGGATGGTGGGAACCCCTCATAATAAGCAGCCCCAGTAGAAATATGACACCGCTCAACCTCTTCAAAGAGGAGGGTAGGGGCATATAGTACGGTGTGCTTTTTTGGGTCAGGGAAGTGAGCCAAATGAATTAAGAAGGTCTGTGTGCTTGATTCCAAAAATTGTTTATAGACATATACATGGTCTACTGATCACATGTGTTGAATTCCTCCGAGATCCATGCCTCATTCATTTTTAGAAATGTGAGGTAGTTAACACTGTGGTGAGCTAGGCGAGTACGCTTATCGGTCACAATCCCCCCTGCTGCGCTGAACGTCCTTTCGGACAGGACACTGGATGAGGGGCAAGCCAACAGTTCGATTGCAAATTGGGCAAGCTCTGGCCAGAGGTCAAGCCTGCCCACCCAGTAGTCTAGGGGTTCATCACTCCTCAGAGCGTCCACATCGGCCGTTAACCCAATGTAGTCGGACACCTGACGGTCTAGGCGTTCCCTGATGCTGGATCCGGATGACACCTGTCGATGGGTCGGCTGAAAGAATGACCTCATATCCGAAGTCACCAACACATCTTCAAACCGGCCTCTTCTTGCAGGCGCTGTTGGATTGGTACCCGCAAATCCTTCTCTGGGAGTGGGAATTGCTCCTCTGCCAGCGCACGCAAAAGCAGAATGCAGCATTTCTCGAAGCAAGGCCTGGAAGTGCTGCATTCTGACAGCCCTCTGCGACGGCGGTAACATTTCCGCCATTTTGTGTTTGTACCGGGGGTCTAAGTACGTTGCCACCCAGTACTGGTCCTTGACCCTCATGCTTTTTATACGGGGGTCCCTATTAAAACACTGGAGCATGAAGGCCCCCATTTGCACTAAAGTGGAAGCGGTGTGGTGGCCTGGCTCCTGCTCATCATCCAGGATAATGTCGTCCTCTTCATTCTCCTCTCCCCATCCTCGCACAACAGGGATCCCAGAAAGGTTTAAAGCATGCTCTTCTTGCTCCTGCTCATCCGCCCCGGCACCATCCTCCTCTGACTCCTCATCAGACTCCTGTTGTTGACTTGTCTCAGATAGAGTAGCCCCCCCTGGGAATTCATCCAGCATTGCGACTTCCTCATCTTCCCGCTCCTGCTCCTCCACAGCCTGATCAATGACACGACGCAATGCACGCTCCAGAAAGAAGGCATAAGGTACCATGTCACTGATGGCGCCATGGCTGCGACTGACCAGTTTGGTGATCTCCTCAAATGGCCGCAGAAGTCTGCATGTGTCGCGCATGAGCAGCCACTGGCGCGGTGAAAAAAAACCCAGCTCCCCAGAACCGTTTCTTTCGCAGAGTTCATACAGGTAGACGTTAACTGCACGTTTCTGCTGGAGCAGCCTATCAAGCATATAGAAGGTTGAGTTCCATCGCGTCGGGCAATCGCAAATAAGACGTCTGACCGGCAGATGGTGTCGCCGCTGAATGTCAGCAAGGCGAGCCATGGCCGTGTAAGATCTTCTGAAATGGGCCGAGATTTTCCTTGCCTGCCGCAAGATGTCCTGGACCCCAGGGTATTTGACAAGGAATCGCTGCACGACCAAGTTTAAGACGTGTGCCATGCACGGCACGTGCGTGATTTTGCCCTGTTTCAATGCGCTAAGCAGATTGGCACCGTTGTCACACACCACTTTACCAACTGTCAAATTGAGCGGTGTTAGCCACTCATCTGCCTGTGAACGCAAAGCTGAAAGGAGTGCCGGGCCAGTGTGGCTCTTTGCTTCCAGGCACAACAGACGCAGCACGGCATGGCAACGTCTCACCTGGCATGTGGAATAGGTTCTGGGGAGCTTGGGCGGTGCAGTGGAAGAGACGCTAGCAGCGGAAAAGGAGGAGGCAGCTGAGGAGGAGAGGGAGGAGGATGGAGTAGGAGGAGGAGAAGAAGAGTCAGGCCTGCATGCAATCCGTGGCGGTAAAACCAAATCTACACGGGTGCCACGGGTTACATGCTTGACGGCCGTCAGAAGGTTCACCCAGTGGGCAGTAAAACTGATATACCTTCCCTGCCCGTGTTTGCTAGACCACGTGTCTGTGGTCAGATGTATCTTGGCACCGACACTGTGTGCCAGAGATACATTCACTTGCCGCTGAACATGGCCATATAGCTCTGGGATGCCCTTCTCTGAGAAATACTTCCTTCCTGGGACCTTCCATTGTGGTGTTCCAATGGCCACAAATTTGCGAAAGGCCTCCGAGTCCACCAGTTTATATGGCAGTAGTTGGCGGGCTATGAGTTCTGACAAGCCAGCCGCCAACCGTTGGGCAAGAGGGTTATCCGGCGTCATCATTTTTTTACGCTCAAACATTAGGCCCACGGAAGCCTGCCTTTTTGCAGAAAAATGTGAGCTTGGTGTGATGGAAGGTGGAGTGGAGGACAATTGTGAGGAGAGAGGAGAAGGAGAAGTAGAAGACGAGGCTGGACGGTGAGAGCCTGCAGTGTGGCTTTGTGTGTTCCGTTGCTCCCACTGGGCTCGGTGATGGCTGCTCATGTGCCTTCTTAAGGCGGTCGTCCCTAGGTGAGTATTGGGCTTACCGCGACTAACGCGTTGACTGCAAAGATTGCAGATGGCAACGCTATTGTCAGCAGCGGACACGTTAAAAAAAGCCCACACTGCGGAGCCATGTGCCGGTGTCCTGGGAGCGCCAGATGTGACCGTACATGGTCGATGACTCGCTCCTGATACATTTGCAGTCTGCTTTGTCCCTGCTGTGCAATGTAAGTCATTGCTGCTTCTCCTCCCTATCTGCTGGTCCATATCTCCCTCTGAACTCCCCTCCTCTTCCTCTCTTGTGGGCACCCACGTGACATCACTAGACACGTCATCATCAACGTCACCTTCCCCACCGCTATAAGTAGAGTAGGCAGCAACACCGGGGACCAACCTCCTCCTTGGGCTGATCTGGGTACTGGCGTCAGACTGCTGAGTAGCGCTTGTTGCTACCTCCTCTTCCTGATCCAATACCAAGAGTGGCTGCGCATCAGAAATGTCCTCTTGATATGGATCGGAAAATAATTCCAGTGACTCAAGCGGAAGGTATGTGGTGGTGGTGGTGGTGGTCGTGTTGTTGGTGGTAGTGTCTTTGGGGGTGCACATAGCAGAGAGTGAAGAAGAGGGTGCAGATCGAGAGGATGAGGAGGGTGCAGAAGAGTAAGGCTGAGCGAGCCACTCAACCAAGTCTGGTGCATCCTTTAAAGTAATTGAACGCACCTTCTGCAACTTCCCACTTTGGCTCAAGCCTGTTGCTCCTGCCCTACCCCTACCACCCCTGCGGAAGGGCCTGCCTCTTCCTCTGCATGTCATTTTTTAAATGACCCTGTGACAAAACTCTTAGTCCCTATACCGCTGAAGGACTGCTGCAGTATAGGTGAGCGGTCAGCAGTGGTGCACGTCAACCCTATCTATTGTGGACCTATAGCGGTCCTTACAGAACAGCAGACTGTACCGCACTCAAGCCTATGTACCGTAGCACCCTATACCAAGTTACCAGTCCTTATAAGAACTTTTGTGGACCAAGCAGGTTGTGTATTAGTGTTTAGCAGACTGTACGTCAGTCCCTATACCGCTGAAGGACTGCTGCAGTATAGGGCAGCGGTCAGCAGTGGTGCACGTCAACCCTATCTATTGTGGACCTATAGCGGTCCTTACAGAACAGCAGACTGTACCGCACTCAAGCCTATGTACCGTAGCACCCTATACCAAGTTACCAGTCCTTATAAGAACTTTTGTGGACCAAGCAGGTTGTGTGTTAGTGATTAGCAGACTGTACGTCAGTCCCTATACCAATGAAGGACTGCTGCAGTATAGGGCAGCGGTCAGCAGTAGTGCACGGCAACCCTATGTATTGTGGACCGATAGCGGTCCTTACAGAACAGCAGACTGTAACGCACTCAGGCCTATGTACCGTAGCACCCTATACCAAGTTACCAGTCCTTATAAGAACTTTTGTGGAACAAGCAGGTTGTGTGTTAGTGATTAGCAGACTGTACGTCAGTCCCTATACCAATGAAGGACTGCTGCAGTATAGGGCAGCGGTCAGCAGTAGTGCACGGCAACCCTATGTATTGTGGACCGATAGCGGTCCTTACAGAACAGCAGACTGTAACGCACTCAGGCCTATGTACCGTAGCACCCTATACCAAGTTACCAGTCCTTATAAGAACTTTTGTGGACCAAGCAGGTTGTGTGTTAGTGATTAGCAGACTGTACGTCAGTCCCTATACCAATGAAGGACTGCTGCAGTATAGGGCAGCGGTCAGCAGTAGTGCACGGCAACCCTATGTATTGTGGACCGATAGCGGTCCTTACAGAACAGCAGACTGTAACGCACTCAGGCCTATGTACCGTAGCACCCTATACCAAGTTACCAGTCCTTATAAGAACTTTTGTGGACCAAGCAGGTTGTGTGTTAGTGATTAGCAGACTGTACGTCAGTCCCTATACCAATGAAGGACTGCTGCAGTATAGGGCAGCGGTCAGCAGTAGTGCACGGCAACCCTATGTATTGTGGACCGATAGCGGTCCTTACAGAACAGCAGACTGTACTGCACTCAGGCCTATGTACCGTAGCACCCTATACCAAGTTACCAGTCCTTATAAAAACTTTTGTGGACCAAGCAGGTTGTGTGTTAGTGTTTAGCAGACTGTGCGTCAGTCCCTATACCGCTGAAGGACTGCTGCAGTATAGGGCAGCGGTCAGCAGTAGTGCACGGCAACCCTATGTATTGTGGACCGATAGCGGTCCTTACAGAACAGCAGACTGTAACGCACTCAGGCCTATGTACCGTAGCACCCTATACCAAGTTACCAGTCCTTATAAGAACTTTTGTGGACCAAGCAGGTTGTGTGTTAGTGATTAGCAGACTGTACGTCAGTCCCTATACCAATGAAGGACTGCTGCAGTATAGGGCAGCGGTCAGCAGTAGTGCACGGCAACCCTATGTATTGTGGACCGATAGCGGTCCTTACAGAACAGCAGACTGTAACGCACTCAGGCCTATGTACCGTAGCACCCTATACCAAGTTACCAGTCCTTATAAGAACTTTTGTGGACCAAGCAGGTTGTGTGTTAGTGATTAGCAGACTGTACGTCAGTCCCTATACCAATGAAGGACTGCTGCAGTATAGGGCAGCGGTCAGCAGTAGTGCACGGCAACCCTATGTATTGTGGACCGATAGCGGTCCTTACAGAACAGCAGACTGTACTGCACTCAGGCCTATGTACCGTAGCACCCTATACCAAGTTACCAGTCCTTATAAAAACTTTTGTGGACCAAGCAGGTTGTGTGTTAGTGTTTAGCAGACTGTGCGTCAGTCCCTATACCGCTGAAGGACTGCTGCAGTATAGGGCAGCGGTCAGCAGTAGTGCACGGCAACCCTATGTATTGTGGACCGATAGCGGTCCTTACAGAACAGCAGACTGTAACGCACTCAGGCCTATGTACCGTAGCACCCTATACCAAGTTACCAGTCCTTATAAGAACTTTTGTGGACCAAGCAGGTTGTGTGTTAGTGATTAGCAGACTGTACGTCAGTCCCTATACCAATGAAGGACTGCTGCAGTATAGGGCAGCGGTCAGCAGTAGTGCACGGCAACCCTATGTATTGTGGACCGATAGCGGTCCTTACAGAACAGCAGACTGTAACGCACTCAGGCCTATGTACCGTAGCACCCTATACCAAGTTACCAGTCCTTATAAGAACTTTTGTGGACCAAGCAGGTTGTGTGTTAGTGATTAGCAGACTGTACGTCAGTCCCTATACCAATGAAGGACTGCTGCAGTATAGGGCAGCGGTCAGCAGTAGTGCACGGCAACCCTATGTATTGTGGACCGATAGCGGTCCTTACAGAACAGCAGACTGTACCGCACCCAAGCCTATGTACCGTAGCACCCTAGACAGACCAAGTTACCAGTCCTGATAAAGAGCTTTGTGGAACAAGTGAGTTGTGAATGATTAGCAGACTGCAGCAGAAGGGCAGCAGTCAAGTATAATATTCTTTCTATATTTGGAAGAAAGAATATTATACGTGTACAAGCCTATTACCGTACCACTGATACCAGTCCTGAAAAGAACCTTTGTGGAACTAATAGTAACAGCAAGTCTTTAAAATTATCCTCACTGCCTGACACACTGCTTCCTGCCTGTCCCTATACAAATTGGCAAAAAAGAGTAGGCTGGAACGATTAGCTGGAACAGCTCTTTTGTGGACCTGATAGTAACAGCTAATGATGATGATGATGATGATGATGAAGAAAGACTAATCTGGCTGAGCTGTCCCTAAAATAGCAGCATACAGCGCTCTGTCCCTTTATCTAAACTGACAAAAGAAACTCAGGCTGCTGACCTAACACCTATACCAGTCCTGAAAAGAACTTTTGTGTACCAAATAGCTAGCGTTTTCTCTGTCCCTACTCCACACAGGATCCTTTCCCTACAGTGACAGAAGAAAGAATGTAAAATGGCCACCGGATCGGGTGTATTTATAGGTTAGGGGGAATGTCCAAGTGTCCATGAGCTGTCATGTCTCAATTGGTTGTCCTGTAACACATGATAAACGTGTCACGAAAGGTTAAAGTTCTTGTATACATTAAACACGTAAGTCCGCCGGGGCGAACGACGGAAAAAGGCGTTCGAACCCGCGGACGGCGAAAGTCGGAAATTCGCCGCGAAACGACCGCCGGGCGAACCGTTCGGCCATCACTAGTCACAAGTAAAATAAAAAGTTTGTTTTCTCATTATCAGTCAAAAAAAATCTGGAACCCCTCACCATGTGTAGGTGATAAACCTTTGTGACACCAATACACTGTTCACAATCCTGTGCCCCACACAGACGCACTTTGTTTAGACATCACAATTATTCCTTTAGCATTACACAGAAACCCTCTCTATATATTAAACTAATAGCATGTATTTAATGTAATGAATGACCTCAACAGGTGCTATTCATAGAATTTTATAACACCAGGGACATTTCTATCACTACACATAGGCTGTAGAAGACTAGAAGCAAACGAACGAAGCAATCGATAGTCACATTTCCTTGCAGTCAATACAATTATCTGTGATGTGACAGAAGAAAACAGGAGGACGCACGGAGAAACAAACCATTGTTCATGTCAACAACAGCAAAATAATGCAGAGGTGTTACCTCCTTATGGGCCTTACTGGAAATTCTGTTTGTGCAGCTCAACTCTCCAGCTCCATGTTGCGTCTTGAAAAAGATGGCTTTAGAAATAAATAAATAAAAGAAGCTGAGAAATAAAAATTGCTAAAAGTGTTTAATAAAGTTAGGGCAAAATAACAGAAGAAAATCAAATTTATACATCTCTGTAATACACACATATTCCCCCATATTTTATCCTTTTAAAAAGAGTGTGTACAGAAAAGTACCCATTAATCTGCCAGAAATCCAGTAAGCTCCATACTTCCTGTAATCAGATGGCAGTGCTGCCGCCTCTGCTGCACCGAAATCCCAAGAAGCATTGTCAGTTTTCATACAGAGCCTATAAAAAGTTCCCCGTCCTTCTCAGACACAAGCTGCACTCGGCACAACACATTCTCAAAAGAATTTTTATTTTCTTTGAGAAAGCACAAAACTTGTTTGAACAGAATTTGTTCCTGGTGGCTATTTAAATAATGGAATGAATAACATTTTGCATCGTGGTGTGCAGAGCTCCTGTGAGATGGTAAAAGTGAAGGAAAGAGCATGCTAGAAACAAAAGAATGAAGTCCACATTTTAGAAAATACTTGGCTAATGGCCAATGACACAGCTAAGATGGGCGCCCCAATGCAAACTCTAAACCTGCACCCCTATGACATCATCTTATTAATTGGTCGGTCAAACCCCTAATAAAGGGTTCCATGTTGGGTGGATGCTGCACTATAGATTTCCTCATAGTTGGGTGATATCTCAATTTATGAGGTTTCTACTCTTGCAAGCCCCAATGCAAACTATGGACATGCACCCTCATGACATAATCTCATTATTAAATAGCCAGTCAATCATCAATAAGGAGTTTGGTTTTTGGTAGATGCTGCACTGAACAGTTTCACATAGTTGGGGGACTCTATTTAAGAGGTCTCTACTGCTGTCATGATTATGAGTGACATTCACTATTCCTACTGGATATTTTATTTTATTTTATGTAACAGGAGGTTCTGGAATACCTAAAACTCCTAGGTAGACAGGGACAGAGTTGTCTCATGTGGAATAGCGCTGGAACTATAGGAGGATTGGTTCTGATGGATTTACAATGGAATGCGTCTTCCTTCAAAGTAATGGATCCATACTGAAATTATAGTTTAGGTGGACCTTGTTCTGGTCCTGGGCAGTTACCTCTCTGATCGTAAGATAAAGAGCCCTCAGTGGATTATAAATTCTGAGCGTGGGTGTTGAGGACTAGCATCTAGTACAAGGGTTCTTATGGTTGAAGAGGAAGTAAACCCTGATGAGTTTACTTCCTCTTTCATTCCCTGCAAAGGTAAAGCATAATGGACTACTATGCATCGCATAGTAGTCCATTATGTGTCACTTACCTGACACAGGAGCCAGCGAATTCACCGCTGTCCCCTGTAGTCCGGCGCATCCATCTTCTCGGTAGGTCTCGTTGCTCCGCCGCTGTCATTCGGCAAAGCCGCGATGGCGTCACTCCCGCGCATGTGCAGGGGAGCCGTCACTCGCGGCATATCGCTGTTGACCGCGGCGCGCTCAGTGCGCCTGCGCGACGCTGTCTACGGCGCATGCGCTGTAGACAGCGGTGCCTGTCTTTCGGCAAATATCTCCTAAACCGTGTAGGTTTAGGAGATATTTCTTGGACCTACAGGTAAGCCTTAATCTAGGCTTACCTGTAGGTCAAAGTTGGTTGTAAGGGTTTACAGTCACTTTAAGGGCATTAAATACAGCCAATGTGTTTTGGGGAGGGGGGAGGGAGAGATCAGGGCCTAGCACTGGAAGTTATTAGCATCACAATAAGATGGAATAGGAGACATATGTTAGAGATTCATAAAGGCTGTCAAATCTTAACGGTACTATGAACTATGTAGGGCAATAACTTCACAACAAGATATAGTAACCTTACAAGAGGACCTCAATAAAGTAATGAGGTGGGCAACTACATGGCAAATGAGGTTTATTGGCAAAGTAATGCATTTGGGGGCTAAAAATGTGAATGCTAGTTACTCGCTAGGGGGAGAACCTCTGGGGAAATCCAGGATGAAAAAAGATCTAGGGGTCCTAGTAGATGACAGGCTCAGCATGGCATGCAATGCCAAGCTGCAGTGAGCAAAGCTAGCAGAATATTAGCATGCATAAAAAAGGGAATTTACTCCAGAGATAGAACAATAATCCTGCCACTTTATAAAACTCTGGTTCAGCCACAACTGGAGTATTGCGTCCAGTTCTGGTCACCAGTTCTCAGGAGGGAGGTGCAGGAACTGGAGAGAGTCCAGAGAAGGGCAGCAAAGTTAATAAGGGGACTGGAGGACCTCAGATATGAGTGTAGCGGCCATAACCCTTTGCAGGGTGGCCTTGACTCTTTGGGCTTACCAGTTACCTCCGCTTAGTTTGTTCTTCCACGTCTAGGGGTTCCCAGGGTTGATACCCAACAACTTTAGACGCTGACACCAATAAAATCCTTTTGAAAGGTTTTTATTTGCAGGGGTAACATCCAACAACACAGTCTCATATGGGAACAGAGGGCAAGGGTGAAGAAACTCGGGCACCTTGAACTGCAGATATAACAAAGTCTCTAGTACCACCCAGAGAGTAGCCACTCATAGCTGGGCACTTCAAGGCTGAACAAATCTCTAGCCAGAGATTATGGCAATCAGCGCTTTGACTCAGAACTTGTGAAATCTCTGACCTTGAACAAGTTGTAACTGAAAGTGAACAGGAACCTTTTTTCTCAGTCCTGGAACGTTCTCTGTCTCCTTGGTAGTACTGGAAAAGTGTGAATTTGTCAGTGTCCTTCACAACTAAGCAACCAGGCACTTCTCAGGATTCCAGCTTGTTGGCCCTCCTCCGAAGAGTCCTCTCCCAGTCGCTTACACGAGCTGCGGTGCCCCTCCAAGCCGAGAGCACACCCGGACACCTTGAATCCTCCCTCAGTTACTGCGCCTCAGACCAGCCGGTTCTGAGACTCCGCAACAGACGAATCCTTACCCCAGACCAGGTGGGTCTATTGGGGTTAACCAACCGAAGCATGTTGCGGAGCATCGAACGCTCCCGTGACCGGTATCCCTCATGGGGCTACCCTGGTCCAGAAAACAGGAACAGACAGCTAGGGCCTAACGAATGAACCACCCGTAACATGTGACCTCAACATCTTAAGTACCCCTCCCCAGACTCCTCAGCGGGGCCTGGCCCACCCACTGATTGGCTCCGAGCTAGCTGATACTCAAAACATCCAACTAGGCCTGGTTCTGGCCTGTCAAGTGCACCTCACTGTACACATAACCAGGCAGAACTCTAACACAACCCAGCCAAACTGATGTCAAAGTTGACCTACATAATTAATCCTCAGAATCCATTACCATTCTGAGGCAAAAACTAAATTTACACATGATTGACACTTTGTCCAAAATGTCATCCACTACATGAGGAATGACTACAAACTTTAAATGTATTTTTTTTGGAAGAGACGCTTGAGAGGTGATATGATAGTGATATATACAGTAAATACCTCAATGGTAATTCTAGCATACGGAGGAAACTATTCAGTCTCAGGAAGTATAAGAAGACACTCAATTAAATTGAAGAAGAAGCGGTATAACCTTAAACTGCGTAGGGTTTTTTTTCAATGTCAGGGCTGTAAGGATGTGAAATTTACTTCCACAATTGGTGGTGTCAGTGGGAAGTATTGAAAAACTCTTGGATGGGTATCTGGCTAACACAGTATACAGGGATACGGGATATTATTTTTGGCATGAACACACACAAGTTGAACTGGATGGATTGATGTCTTTATTCAACCTTACCAACTATGTAACTATGAAAACCCGGCTGACAGTTCATAGTGTCGTTAAGATCTTATAGTCTTTATCAAGCCCTAAAATAGGTCTCCTATTCCATCTCATAATGATTTCAATAACATCCACTGCTCAAGCACTGAGGAAGGGGGAGGTCTTTCCCCCTGAAACACATTGGCTGTATTGGCTGCCTTAATCAAAAAACGTTTCTACCAGACCTCACCTATAACTAAAATAGCACCCAAATCTCCCAAATGATATAGCATGCTTCCAAGAACAGGAGTCTTCTAGCTAGGAAAAACATGCTAATGATTCCATGGGCACAAAGATGGGGCAAGAAGTTAGCCCTGTTCATCAAAGTCAAGGCCGGATCCACTCCAAGCCCAAGAGCCCAGCAGGTGTTGTAAACAATGGGTGACCATATGATTCTGTAAACCTTGACCAGTGTTGACATTTGGTTATCTCTTCTTCCAGAAAACCCTCCTCTATTATGGTCTGATCTCTCATCCTTGCCAGGTAATCCACATGCTCCACAATTTGACACAAGGTGGTTGATGAATTAGTTGAATCTAAGGAGTACAGAAGAAAAAGAACGCCACACCATTTGAGAGTGCAAGACTTCCAAGACTCTACAAAGTCCACTTCATCAAGGCTTTATTGGTTGAAAATTGATTAAGCCCTTGTACACACGGTCGGAGATTCTGGCGGAATGTTTCCTATCGGACCGTTTTGTCGGATATTCTGACTGTGTGTGGTATGCATCAGACTGTTTCCGTCGGAATATCCAACGGACCAAGTTTTCCAACTTGCCGGTAACATTTTCCGACAAAATGCTCCAATCGGACATACTCCGATCATGTGTAGCCCACTCCGACGAACAAAGTGTCACGCATGCTCAGATCAAATTCCTAGACCAAAGCTATTGGCTACTAGCCTGAACGTAGTCCCGTCATAACGAAATAATGGCATCACGTTATGTACAATTGGATTTTCCGACAACTTAGTCCGACCGTGTGTATGCAACATCACTTCCGGACCTCTTCCGGAATTAATCCGTCGGAATTACTCTGACGGATTTGGTTGTCGGAATCTCCGACCGTGTGTACAAGGGCTTAGAGTTGCAGCTGCTGAAACCTAACCCTATAACATATATCCACAGTTTTAGATTTCAGTATTATTTTCTTATCTCTGCTCTGACTTCCCACCTCTAAGCCCATGTGTCCAGCAACAGTTGAAAATAAATGGTTGTCCTCGTGATTCTGTAAACCCTAAACCATGTACTCAATTTCCCAGTATAGAAGTGATCACTTAACTAACCTCTCTTCCTAACAGCCCCCCTTGCAATGGTCTGATTGTATCCTCCCCTCTATTAATCCACTTATTCCACAATTTCATACAAAGTGGTTGATAGGTTTATGGAATCCTAGGGTTACAGACAAAAACAAGAGCACCACACCATTTGGGAGCCCAAGACATACTGTATTTCCTTACATGATATAAGCCAACACGTTTTGGAGACTTTAACCTCTCTTCGTCAAAGCTTTAATGGTGGCATATTGGTTAAGGGTTGCAACAACCAGCTGCTGAAACCTAATTATAAAATCTATATCCACAGTTTTATGTTTCAGTATCGTTTCCTTATCTCGAGTCTGATTTCTTGCCTCTAAGCCCATGAGCCAAGCAGTAGCTGAAGAGAAAAGGGTGTCCGCTTGATTCTGTAAACCCTAAACCACAGTGACCTTTGCACTCTAATCCCCCTGTCTAGAAATGGTCTCTTAACTGATCTCTCATCCCCAAAAGCCCCCTCCGCCATGATCTGATCGCTTTCTTCCCATCTAACAATCCATATTGATCCACAATTTAATACAAAGTGATTGATGAATTTGTGGAATCCAATTGATACAGATGAAAACAACAGCAGTCCAAGACCTATTTCTTTACATGATATAAGCCAACTTGTTTACACTTTACAACACCCACTTCATCAAGGCTTTAGTGGTCGAATATTGGTTAAGGGTTCAAACAACTAGCTGCTGAAACGTAATACTATAACCTTTATCCACAGTGTTATTTTTAAGTAATCTTTCCTTCTTGACTCTGATTTCCTGCCACTTAGCCCATAAGCCAAGCAGCAGATGAAGAGAAAAGGGTGCCAGCGTGATTCTGTAAACCTTAAACCAGGGGTCTTCAAACTACGGCCCTCCAGTTGTTCGGAAACTACAATTCCCATCATGCCTAGCAATGTCTGTGAATGTCAGAGTTTTACAAAGCCTCATGGGATGCGTAGTTCCGCAACAGCTGGAGGGCCATAGTTTGAGGATCCCTGCCTTAAACCATGGTGACATTTGTACTCTAATCCCTTGGTCTAGAAGAGGTCTGTTAACCAACCTCTCTTCCCAACAGCCCCCTCCACCATAGTCTGATCTCTTCCTCCCCTAAAAACAATCCACTTGTTCCTCGCCTCTTGAAGACCGTGCTAGGATGAGATTTGCCTCTCCTCTTATGCACTTCAAACTCAATTACCATCTGCACTTACCGCCATCCAAAGTTCCATTTCATGTCTGGGAGCAGCCGGCCACCCCGTCGTTCACAACTGTTTTGTATTTGAGATATGCTGGCTGGCACCCTGCTCTTCATCGCGCTGCTTCTTGTCGATAGCAATAGGACTTGTATCAATAACGGCGGCCTTTTATAATGCCAGATAAAATGCTTTGTCTCTGCTTTCCATCTCACCAAAAGATTACTTTTCCTTTAGAAATCTCCAGCAAAGGCTTATGAGACACTTGGAGCGTGTTCTACATGGTACTCAACGCTTAACAACTGAAACTTGTTTTGTTTCAGTTAAGATAAAAAGAATTATCTTTTGCAATCACAGACCTTCATGTATATACAGTTAAACACGGTTTAAAGCTCTATATTATTTATTTAGAAAAAACATCCTTTCTAATTAACAAGCTGAACTCCAGGCAAATAGATGAAAAGCATACACAAAAGTGAGTACACCCCTCACATTTTTGTAAATATTTCATTCTATCTTTTCATGTGACAACACTGAAGAAATGACGCTTTGCTACAATGTAAAGTAGTGAGTGTAAAGCTTGTATAACAGTGTAAATTTGCTTTCCCCTCAAAATAACTCAACACACAGCCCTTAATGTCTAAACCGCTGGCAACAAAAGTGAGTACACCCCTAAGTGAAAATGTCCAAATTGGGCCCAAAGTGTCAATATTTTGTGTGGCCACCATTATTTTCCAGCACTGCCTTAACCCTCTTGGGCATGAAGGTCACCAGAGCTTCACAGGTTGCCACTGGAGTCCTCTTCCCCTCCTCCATGATGATATCACGGAGCTGGTGGATGTTAGAGACCTTGCGCTCCTCCACCTTCTGTTTGAGGATGCCCCACAGATGCTCAAAAGGGTTTAGGTCTGGAGACATACTTGGCCAGTCCATCACCTTTACCCTCAGCTTCTTTAGCAAGGCAGTGGTCATCTTGGAGGTGTGTTTGGGGTCGTTATGTTGGAATACTCCCTGCGGCCCAGTCTCTGAAGGGAGGGGATCATGCTCTGCTTCAGTATGTCACAGTACATGTTGGCATTCATGGTTCCCTCAATGATCTGTAGCTCCCCAGTGCCGGCAGCACTCATGCAGCCCCAGACCATGACACTCCCACCACCATGCTTGACTGTAGACAAAACATGCTTGTCTTTGTACTCCTCACCTGGTTGCCGCCACACATGCTTGACACCACCTGAACCAAATAAGTTTATATTGGTCTCATCAGACCACAGGACATGGTTCTAGTAATCCATATCCTTAGGCCGCGTACACACGGGCGGATTGTTTGCCCAACTTAGTCCACTGAAACGTGTTTCAGCGGACAATCCGCTCGTGTGTGGGCTTCAGCGGACTTTTTCAGCGGACAGTCTGACGGACTAAGTCTTTCGGAATTTCCGTAATTTTGTCCGTCCAAACTTGGTTTCAGAGGACAGTCCGCTCGTGTGTAGGCAAGTTGGACGGACTAAGTATGGCGCATGCTCAGAAAGGATTTACACGCCGAAGGTTGCAATGCAGTGTATTGGACATCGAATTTCTAGTCCCGTCGTACGTGCCGTACACGTCATCGCGCAAGCTTTCGGCGGACTGTCTGTTCATCGTGTGTGGTCAAGTCCGTTCATTTAAAAGTTGGATGGACTGTCTGTCGGATTGTCTGACGAACTTAGTTGGCCAGACAATCCGCCCGTGTGTACGCGGCCTTAGTCTGCTTGTCTTCAGCAAACTGTTCGCCGGCTTTCTTGTGCATCATCTTTAGAAGAGGCTTCCTTCTAGGATGACAACCATGCAGACCAATTTGATGCAGTGTGCGGCGTATGGTCTGAGCACTGACAGGCTGCCCCTCCAACCCTATAACCTCTGCAGCAGTGCTGGCAGCACTCATACATCTATTTCCAGAAGACAACCTCTGGATATGACGCTGAGCACGTGCACTCAACTTCTTTGGTCGGACATGGCGAGGCCTGTTCTGAGTGGAACCCGTCCTGTTAAACTGCTGTATGGTCTTGGCCACCCTGCTGCAGCTCAGTTTCAGGGTCTTGGAAATCTTCTTATAGCCTACGCCATCTTTATGTAAAGCAACAATAATTTTTTTCAGATGCTCAGAGAGTTCTTTGCCATGAGGTGCCATGTTAAACTTCCAGTGACCACTATGAGAGAGTGAGAACGATAACACAAAATTGAATACACCTGCTCCCCATCCACACCCTAGTGTTACAAGGTCTCAGGTGTGAATGGGGAGCAGTTGTGTTAAATTTGGTGTTTAGATGCGGCATTCATTATTTTTCGGATAATTCGTAACTTTGGATAAATTCGTATTCATTACAATCACTAACAGCCAAATTTGAAAGGAAATTCCAATAACTATAATTTAATAGTAATAATTAAGTTAATTATTAGTTATGTATTTCAGATTTTCAGATTTTCAAATTTCCAAATTTCCATTTTTTTTTAATTTCCAAATTCCTGATTTTTTTTTAAATGTCCACATTTTTTGGGATTTCCGAGTTTCCGTTCTTTTTCGAGTTTACAATTTTTATGAATTTACGAATTGCGATCATAACAAATTACCCGAAAGACAAAAAAAAACAAAACACGAATGAAACTGAAAACAAATACATTTTTCGGCAGTGCACATGTCTACCGGGGACAGTGCCAGAGAGGAGGTTAGTAATGCAGCCAGAGCTAAAAAAAATTTATCTTTACACATTTATTTATAGATGGTCTGGTTATTAAGAAAATACCTGGGCCAGACGGATTGACACCTTATTCTGTGGAGGTATTTAACGGCTGTATGCAAGAGGGTTTGCTCCCTCCCTCCATGAGACAATTTTCTGTGAGTCTGTTGCCAAAAGGCAAAGATCCTTGTGCGGGGTGCCGGTGGGCATTACTGGCGAGCCGCTCTTGAGAGTTGTAGCCTATGCTGATGAGGTTTCTGTCTTTATTTTTTCTGTCTTTATCTCTGAGACAGAGGAGGCACAGGAGGTGGTCTCAGTGATAGGGCAGTATTCCGAGGCATCAGGCTCCAAGGTCAACCGTGATAAAAGTGACGTTTTTTGCGTTTTTTGGATGAGCGAGGGAGGTGAGAGCTTTGCACTTCTGGACACCTTCCCCAGGCCTCAGCAGAAAATCAAAGTATTAGGCATCAAGTTTGGCCCTGATGATTAAAGTTAGTCAAGTTGGGAAGCCAGGCTGAATGATGCTGATGTCAAGGTGAAATGCTGGAAAGGGTGGTGGCGGCTCTCCTTGAAGGAAAGGGTGGACTTGATTAAGACCTACCTGATTCCTACCTTTCTGTATGTCAGCTTTGTTTGCATCTTGCCAGAGTCCTGCTATACCAGGATTTATAGTTGTTTCTTCCAATTATTATGGGGGAACAGGCTGAATCTTGTGAAGTGGCATGTGACTTGCCAATCTAGGGGGAGGGGTGGCCTATGGATGGTAAACCTGGTTGTGTTCTTCTATGTGATGTTTTTGAAACATAATTTTGGTAACATGCTAGCAGAGAGACTGCCTGGATGGGTAGGTATTTTAGAGATCTGGTTTAGACCTTTTCTGGGCTGTTGGGAGAGTGAAAAACCAAAGGGTCAAGCATGGTAAGCTCCCGGCTTATGTTGCCCTGTGTCTGAAAATTCTTAGACGGGGGCATGTGACAGCGGAGGATATCAGGTCCCTCCCTAGGAGACTCCTGGGTTAGAAGATCATGGGTACTGTCTTTCATGCGCCACTGGCCTTAAGGGATTGCCCAGGTCATATTATGAGGGAGGGTTTACGTTTTGATAAATTCTGAGCAGATTCCCTTGAAATTTAGGGACTGGCTCGCTTTCCACGATAGGCTCTATGTGAGGGGGAACGTGAAGTTCCACTCTTTGGGCAATCATGGTTGTCCAAGAGTGGAGTGTCAGGGTGAAGCGGAAACCATGGACCGCTTTCTGCTTCAATGCCCTTTCAATGTAGAAGTCTATAAAAAGATGGGGAGGGCTCTGAGTATTCCTTTCCTGCCTAACATGTCTTATGCTGAGTGGGTGTATGGAGCATTGCGGAATCACAAGGGATTTGATTTGCACGCTCTTTTTCTAGTCAGTTTAGTAGCCCGATATTATACCTGGAATGCACGGTGTCGGGTATCCCTTTGGCAGAAAGTCCTTCCTGTTCCAGTGGTGGTGTGTGAGATTCTTGGTGAGGAAGGGAAAATGCGGGGTCTCGAGAAAGACAGATGGCGGCAAAGGATCTGGATAAAGGTGTGGAGGAATATCAGGCCGCTGTTTGTTGATCTCTGGGTGTTGGGTTCTTTCCTTGTTTTCTCTCTGGACACTCCCTTAGATTTTCCAAGATAAACATAATTTTGAAGAAAGGCTACGTACACCTGACAATCTATGTTTCTTGGTCTAAATGTCAAGTTGGGCAATGTGTAGAATTTTTGAAGATGTCTGTGCTATTTAGTGATTTTATATATATATATATATATATATATATATATATATATATATATATATATATTTACAGTGATATTGCTCTTGGTTGGGAAAAAAAAACTTTTGTTCATATATTATAGGTTGAAGTAAGCCTTTGCTATTATTATTATGTTTAGTCGTGTATACAATAAGTTATGCATACATAAAAATAAAAAAATGTAATATTTATTTTTTTGTTTTTCTTATTTGCAAGATTTTCAAAATAAAAAAAATGCCAACTCAATATTGAACCCTATGGACTAAGCCCTTGTGCACACGGTCGGACATTCCGACGGAAAATGTCCATGTTGTCGGATAATCCGACCGTGTGTGGGCTCCATCGGACTGTTTCCGTCGGAATATCCAACCAACAAAGTTTTAGAGCAGGGCTATAAAATTTTCCGACAACATGATCCGATGGGACTTTGTCCGATTGTTTGTAGAGAATGGCAATCGGACAAAGTGCCACACATGCTCAGATCAAATTCCTAGACCAAAGCTATTGGCTACTAGCCTGAACGTAGTCCCGTCGTAATGAAATAACGTCACCATGTTCTGAACGATCGGATTTTCCGACAACTTTGTCCCACCGTGTGTATGCAACAGTTTCGGACAAAATCCGTCGGACAAAATCCAACGGATTTGGTTGTCAGAATGTCCGACCGCGTGTACAAGGGCAAAGACTTCGATGTCATCAAAGTAAAGGCAGGGGTCACAATACTTTTGGTATTATAGTGTATATTCCCAATGGGGTAGCAATGCGCTTGACCCATACAAATCTAGCCCAAAAATATCAAAGAGATTGTACTGCGCCGGATGGTATGGAGAACACAAATGGTAATCTTGATCTCTAAGACCTCTTTCACACTGAGGAGCTTGAAAACTGCCCATAAAACACCAAGCGCTTTTGCGAGGCTTTTCAGGCGCTCTTAAAGCAATTTTGAGGCGTTAGCAGTCCACTTTTTTGAAGGTCACGTGACTCAAAAGAACAATTTTTGGATGCTTTTGAAGCGCTTTTCGTGCGCTTTTGAGGTGCTTCCCACTGATTTCAATGGAGAGGGGCGCTTTTGAGGCGCTTTTTTTAACGCTTCAAACATGCTCCAAAGATGCTGCTTGCAGGAGTTTTTTCACCCCCCCTCCCCAGTGTGAGAGCATTCATTGATTTTAATGGAAAAATTTGGTCTTCGTTAGCTTTTCAGGCGCTTTTTTTGGCGTGATAGCCTGAAAAGCGCCTCAGTGTGAAGTGTTTCACCAAAAATGGCTTCTTCAGGAGATCCTACTTACATTGAAAAACAGATTACAATTACTTATATTAAAATAATAAATACTGTTAAAATTATTACCTCTAAGTGCCATATCAAGTACTCACATGTATATGGTTCAAAACCCTCAGGCCGCGTACACACGCGGGGACTGTTCACTCAACTTTGTCCGCTGAACAGTGTTTCAGCGGACAGTCCGCTCGTGTGTACGCCGCCTCAGAGACGCTCAGTCTCAACATAGTGATAAAAAGATTGCCAGCAAAGCAGACGGGGGTCTTCCGCTGAATGTCTGTGAGCAGGTGCCGTCATCTGACATCCAATCTCACGGTTAGTTTATGAGATAATGCCGAGAATGCCCACTAACCGCCTCCTAAATAGATGTAATGTCACCGACAACGGCAGAGATGTGTTTTAATTCGATAAGGGTCTTGTAAAACAGAACACTTTGTAACGCGCTCTGGCAGGTGGTGAGATTAATGAGTCATTTACAAGGTCTGGACATTTCTATTTTTAATGAAACTAACTTTTTATTTTTTTATTTTCGCGGGCTCCTATCAGGAATCAGAAAATATTACACGCACTTTTATTACCTGTCTCGGCATTAACTATACCCCGGCCTGCCTCTTGTTTGATTTATCCCGTCTTCAAAATCAACACTTCTACCTGACACCCCGGAGTTATTATATATTTATTGTTCTCATTCGTCATTTGCCAGATGGTTAATTTGTTGTGAGACGCGAGAACGCCGAGACTAAACCGCAACAATATAACAGATGCCTTAGACTTTGGGTCATGTTTAAAGGGCCAGTTCCTACATACACGATCATGAGTGAAACATTTAGTCACCCTCTTCACGCCCTATAGGAGCACATTTGGTTTTACACATCTGCTGCAATGCATAGAGATGCTTAATCTTTGATGCCTATAGTGCCGCAATTTGGGTGCCATTCAAACTAACAAGGATCGCAAGGGCATCCCGCGGTTTGCAGTGCTTCCAAAACGTGGGCAGAATCGCTGCGATTTCACCCGCAAAACGGAACGCCATGGTGTGAATGGCGCCTTAGTGTCCCCTGATACAGTGCTTTGAAAAAGTGTTCATACCCCTTGAAATTTATTTATGTATTTTATTGGGATTTTATGTGATAGACCAACACAAAGTGGCACATAATTGTGAAGTGGAGGGAAAATGATGAATGTTTTTTTTTTTTCAAATAAATATCTGAAAAGTGTGGCCTGCATTTGTATTCAGTTACCTTTTACTATGATAACAAAAATCTAGTGGAACCAATCGCCTTCAGAAATCACCCAATTAGTGTAGCGCTGGCTCCTGATGAGCAGGCGCTATGGTTTTTTCTAAAGTTAATTTGCCTGAAACCACAGTTGGGTTTTGGGCTATTTCTCAAAATTTCTGGTTTCAGTACCAGTCCAGCTGGGTTGCACTGGGTTCTCCTTGACCACAGGTGTCGCTGTCACCACCAGCAAGAGTAGAAATGCAGTCTAGCTGGGTGTATTGAATGCCACTGTTCTCTCGGAACTAGCCCAGTGGGAGTGTTCTCCTACTGTGCATTCTGGGGGGGGGGGGGGGGGGTGGTATTTAAGGTACTGATGCCACGTGGTTCAGGGTTCCATCTTTTATTTTCTGTCTGTTCGGTTCTGGTGGTCCTCCTTGACCCAGCCCCATGGCCCTCCTGGCCTGGGGCGCGGAACCATGCATCCCAAGTCTCGGTGCCGGCTGGCCCGAGGCAACGCAACTGCAGGGACAGGCCTGACTGGATCCAAGGGTGGTCCGGTGCCGCCTCCTCTGAAGGGAGAGGCCCAACAACTGAAGAACCCCAGGGGAGGACTCTTCAGGAGAAGACCGTGCGCAAGGCTGGCTTCTCTGAAGGAGCCTGGAGGCTTAGTTGAAGGACGCAACCTGGATCCACACTCATATACGGTACCGCCGTACCGGCTGAGAGAACCTGGTACCGTATATTAGCTCATTTAAATTTATCTATGTCCCTCAGTAACGCTCAAGTGTACATCACAAGTCTGTGGCAGAGACTTTGTCGAACACCCTACCGGCTGTTCGTAGACCTCAGTATACAGTATATATATGGAAGAAAAAAAGCCAAAGATAAATCCAAGGAAAACTCCAAGCTCACTTACTGACTACAAAACAAAAAAGGGGGAAAACGCTGCGCTACCTATGAAAATTACAAAAATTGTGATGTGACACAAAACAGCAGCTAACATACAAACAAACTAAGTCTAAGTAACAAAATGTGACAAACAATGTAGCGCTAAAATGTCAAAAAAGTGACCACAAGCAACAGAACTGGATATAAGTCACACCTATACCCAATATGTTTAGTTGTGAAATCAAACTTAGAAGCCAGCACACATCACATGTTGTGCTGCCTAATAAAGAAAAATGTTGATGTGCTTGAGTGAACCAACAACATAAACAAAAAAAAGTGCAACTATAACAAAATAGTGTAGAACATGAGTCCAGATATTCCGTTGACACAAACTATACAAAGCCTTCAGTCAATAGCCAGAAATCTTGCAGAAAAAGGTGGGTACCCTTACCGGAGGTGATGGACACAAACTACTATATAGCAAATGTGTCATACAGGCTTGTATACGTCACAAATGATTCGTGTACGTTGGATCATGGATCACCATCAGAGTAGTCGATACCTTCTCCGTTCACCAGCTTCAAGATTGGTGCACCACAGGTCTCAAAAAATACATATCGTAGCAATGTGGGGGGGGGACAGGTAATGCCCCAGTAGAAGACTTATTAGTCGAAACGCGTCAGGATGGCGTTTCCTGCTCCCCGTATTGCTTTTTTATTGTTCTTTTTATACAATATATTGGATTACGTGATTTTTTGGATATTATTATATTTTTTATGTCATTCGTATTTTTATAAATAAAACCTTCAATGGTGGAATTTCACTATGCGAGGCATTGTGTCCATACTTTTCGTTTATGGTGAACCCGCTCCGAGCTCCTAGTTGACTGGAACCTTTGAGATACAGCGGAGAATTCCTTGAGACCTGTGGTGCACCAATCTTGAAGCTGGTGAATGGAGAAGGTATCAGCTGCTCTGATGGTGATCCATGATCCAACGTACACGAATCGTTTGTGACGTATACAAGCCTGTATGACACATTTGCTATATAGTAGTTTGTGTCCATCACCTCCGGTAAGGGTACCCACCTTTTTCTGCAAGATTTCTGGCTATTGACTGAAGGCTTTGTATAGTTTGTGTCAACGGAATATCTGGACTCATGTTCTACACTATTTTGTTATAGTTGCACTTTTTTTGTTTATGTTGTCGGTTCACTCAAGCACATCAACATTTTTCTTTATTAGGCAGCACAACATGTAATATGTGTGCTGGCTTCTAAGTTTGATTTCACTACTAAACATATTGGGTATAGGTGTGACTTATATCCAGTTCTGTTGCTTGTGGTCACTTTTTTGACATTTTAGCGCTATATTGTTTGTCACATTTTGTCACTTACTGACTAGCCTGCGGACAACCAAATTAACCTGTCTAACAATATGCATTAAAAAAACAGGAGTTTAGTCTGCACACATTTGCAAATACATGTGTAAGCTACAGGCCCCGCCAAGGCACCCTGGTATCTGTAGTCCTTTCACTAGCTTATGAGTGACTGCACAATGGGAGCACATGCATTCTGATGGACAGATGGGGGGCAGATGGACTGAAGGGCCCACCCCTTCTTAAATGTACAGGGGCACACTGAGCATCCAGCACTTTGGTTGTCGATTTGGTTGTCCCCAGGCTGGTCAGTAAGTCAGCTAGGAGTTTTCCTTGGATTTATCCTTGGCTTTTTTCCTTAACATATATTGCCTTTGTATGCTGCTTGCTGCAATGGGCAGTTATAGGTTGGGGGGCAGTGACTTTCTTTTTTGTATTACTGTTATATTAGTCAAGCTGACACCTTTGCAGACATTGAGCTATATGCTGGGTGCTCAGTGTGCCCTGTACCATTTTAAGAAGGGGTGGGCTCCCTTCAGTCCATCTGCCCTCCATCTATCCATCAGAATGCATGTGCTTCCATTGTGGAGTCACTCATAAGCTAGCGATAGGACTACAGATGCCAGGGTGCCTTGGCGGGGCTTGTAGCTTACGCATTTATTTGCAAATGTGTGCAGACTAAACCCCTGTTTTTAACGCATACCGTTAGACAGGTTAATTTGGTTAAAAGATATAAGTTGCGCTACCCACGAAAAACAACAAAACATTAGCAGCCAAAATCAACAATGATAGTGATTTGTAAAACAGTGCAAAAAAGGAAAAAATTCAGCGCTAAACTAAACAAATCTACCCCAGAAAAACACTTCTTGGGGAAGAGTATTTACTTAATAGTGTATGTGAAAACAAAAAATTTATATTGTGAATATATAAAATTGTGCACAACAATGCAAAGCAGAAGGAGTTTCTTAAGAACTTGTCAGTCTTATATATAAACCAATGCATTAACGTCCATCAAATGACTATATATGGAATAATCAAGGTTGGTCTTCTCAACAGGTAAACCTATCCTGGAACATTCATATAGTTCATATATATATACTTCACGCTGAAAAATGGCAGATATGCATCTAGTAATAAAGAAGGTAATGGGCACTCTTACCACCGGGTGTGGACCCACACATCATATGATGGTGAGTCAATCAGGCATGGAATAATCCCCACGGTGAATCTTCCAACCGGGATCGGTGTGGACCAGATGTAACATAACCACCTCAATATCCAGGGAATTCCATATGGAACAGATATCATCCAGTTTCCAAAATAAGACGCGCTCTCATCAGACTAAGCCCTTGTACACACGGTCGGAGATTCCGACAACCAAATCCGTCGGATTTTGTCCGTCGGATTTTGTCCAACGGATCTTGTCCGAAACTGTTGCATACACACGGTCGGACAAAGTTGTCGGAAAATCCGATCTTTCAGAACGTGATGACGTAATTTCGTTATGATGGGACTACGTTCAGACTAGTAGCCAATAGCTTTGATGTAAGAATTTGATCTGAGCATGCGTGGCACTTTGTCCGATCGGAATTCTCTACACATGATCGGAGTATGTCCGATCGGAGCATTTTGTCGGAAAATATTTCCGGCAAGTTGGAAAATTTGGTCCAACGGATATTCCGACGGAAACAGTCCAATGCAGACCACACACACAGTCGGAATATCTGACAAAACGCTCCGATCGCACACATTCCGTCGGAATCTCCGACCGTGTGTACAAGGGCTAAGAGGGTTAGTTTGGTTGTCCGTGGGCTGGTCGGTAAGTGAGCTTCGCGTTTTTCTTGGATTTATCCTTGGCTTTTGTTTCTAACATATTGCCTTCCAAGGCTGTTTGCTGCAATGGCCAGTTACAGGTGGGGGCAGTGGCTTTATTTTTTTTTGTATTACAGTATATACAGAGCCTAGTGGATTGATAGCCCTCTCCAAGAGCCGAGCTAACAACATGGCTGCCGTACCGGCAACACTTTTTAGCTTATCCTTTGCAACAAATACTTTTTTTTTTTTTTTTTTTAAAGCTAAGTCTTTGAAACCTCCGCTGCTTATCCAGTCAAAGCGAAGCAAGCAGACAAAAGAGACATTAACATAGAGGAAAACGCTGCTATAATCGAGACTTTGAAACTGTTATTTACTCAAATCTATTGAGCTTGAAAGAGCCCAAGATGACATTAATTTACAGCATAACAATGGAGCGCACATGGGAGGAGGGGGGCAGGGCAAAACCTTTGTGGCGTGGCAAAAAAATGACAGAAGTGGTGTGAAAAAGAGTCATTTTGTGTGGAAAGCTAATTGAAATAACGGAGAGGCGACAGGTGATGGAATTTCAGGTCCCTTCGTTCGGCTGGGTTTGATGAGCAGCGGGACGCAGATGGTGATGGAAATATTAACATGTGGTGAATGGATGCGGAGACGGGCAATCCGGGGGGTCGGCCAAAAATAGCATTGAATAGAACATGATTAAAGCCTGGGACTGCAAAAACCTACATTATCCCCGTAAACGAAAAACCGGGTAACTTTGCCAGATTATTTGTTTATTCCCAGAAGAGAGTCCAGCAGCGGAACAGTAATTGGTGCAACAGGTGGGCAAGACTCCACCAGTAAATGCCGTTACTGGAAATCCAAGGACATAGAATGAATAAGGGGGGCTCCTTCATCATGGACGACAGAAATGATAAGATGGAAGAGGATTTGATTGTTCATCATCCATCCACTACCGAAATATCATGCGCACTGACGTGCATTTGACATGCGTTTTTACACGCATTTGCAGTGCATTATTCCTGAGCTTACATTTCCTGTAAGGTCACTTGTGTCTTCTTTATTCTATGGGCTTTTTTGTGCACTGTGTTATGGCGCATTTTTGTGCAGTTATAGGCATTTGCGCATGTTTCCTTGCATTTACAGTGCAGAAAAATTCAGCTTGCTGTTCTCTTTTTACAACACTTCACTGCACTACGATAGTGTGAACAATGTCCATAGGGAAATCCTATGCATTAAGGTGAAAAAACACCTGTCAGTGAACGCCCCCCCCCAGTTTTACTTATCTGAACCTTCAAACTTGTCCCATGGGGGCTCGCCATATCTCTGCTAGTGGGTCATCAGCTTTTGATTGGATAGATTTATAGCAGCACAGCCATTGGCTCCCACTGCTGTCAATCAAATCCAATGATGCAGCCGCAAAGGGACGGGGCCGAGTCCTACATTCGGCGTCTACGGACGCTGAGTGCTGGACTTGGGAGCACGCCCACAAGGTAACCCCCTGGGAGAGCGCTTCTCCCAGGGGGTTATCTGATGTGGGGAGGAGCCAAGAGAGCGGCCAAAGGGACTCCAGAAGAGCAGGATCGGGGCCACTTTGTGCAAAACTAGCTGAACAGTAGCTGTAAGTATGATATGTTTGTTACTTAAAAAAGAACCGGGAGGGGGGGGGGGATACTCCCAATGCAGTGGGAACACTCCCAATGCAGTAACGCTGTGCACGGTTTAACTGCTCATTTTTGTCTAGGGGAGGGGAAGAGCCAAGATACACTCATCGAATCCGCCGATCCTCCCAGCACAAGACTGGCCCCTGCCGATACTGTCCCCTGTGGTCTTGTGGACTGTTCCTGACGTCCTCATGCCCATAGGCTGCCACTGGATGTGAGGATGGCAGGAACAGTCCACTGCTGGGTGTGGGGGGCGCTGTATTCCCAGAGGATAGAAGGATCGGTGAGTATAGTCTCTGGGTTTACCCCAAGACAAAACGAGCAGTTAACCCATGCAGCCCCACTGTATGGGAAAACATTTTTTCCCCAGAGTTCTGCTTTTACCTGGTCAGAGGTCACAAGAAAGGAGTAACTCAAAAAGTAGTTCTTTGATGGGTCTCGCCAGGATGAGTTTCAGCACCGCGGACAGCTCCCTTCCTAGCAATCCTCGGGTGACACTGCAGCCCACAGAGAGATCTCCTTTTATACGGTACCTGCTGCATTATACTGTATATGTGACTATATAGCTTTTACATTTTTTCTCTTGTTTTTATTTTTTATATTATAAACTCTATGGTGTATAAAGATCCAGTCCTTTTTCTGAACCTAATATCATTAATAAAAGAACTTATTGGGTTTGGGTCGCCCCATCCCTTCCTTCGTTTCCCTGTTCTCCTCCAAGGAACGAAGTTGAAAGTACTTTCAAATGACCTTTGTCAAGTCATGGAATGCACTGAGGATTTTTGTACCAATGTTCGTACAAAAATCTGCACAAACATTCATTCGAAAACATACTAGTGTATAGTCATCAAGGTATAGGGCATTTCTCCATTGGCCACCAATGTGAGGGGTTCCTTTCCCCAATAACCATAAATATAAGAGGTCCTTCTGTGCTAACCACCAAGACCACTTCAGTACTTATCAATGTAAGCAGCATTTTTCCACTGGCCACCAATAGGACGGGTTCCTTGTGCTTCCAGAAAAAGGTAACACTGCTCCAGGAGATACCAATCTGATAGATCATAATGGGCTGGGTGCAAGCCCTGGCTCACTGCCAAAGTAAGGAAAAAGAAAGATACGGCTGCACAACACCAATGATCCAAGTAGATTTATTGATAAGTCAATGTCATCATGAGTGCTACCAAGACAATGACACGGAAGAGCTGACACGTTTCACACTTAACTAGAGCTTCTTCTTCAAAAAAAAAAAACCCTTGTCCCACTGACCATAAATGTAAGAAGTCCTCCTCTGCTGACCACCAGGGGGCTCTTCTTCAGTACTCATCAATGTAGGTGGAATTTTTCCACTGGCCACCAATGGGATGGGTCCCTTGTTCTACTGACCATTAATGTAAGAGGTTCTTCTCTGCTCACCAACAGGGGGCTCTTCTTCAGTACTCAAAGAAAACCTGTGGTCGGACTTTAAAGGCACAACAAACACTGGGAGTACAAAAAATATTTAACATTTATTGAAAAATACATATAGTATAAAGACCAGAGACATGAAAGAAATAATGCTTAAAATCACATATGGAGATAGAAATCAATACATGATGTGAGCCCTAATGTGTCTACACGTTTCGTTGTACACTTCTTCAGGACACATTTGTGGTTCAGAAATTGCAATGAGAAGGATCTCACTATCTTGCAGGAGGATCATGTAAATACACGTTAATCAATCAGTGAGCGATTGGACAAAAAAAATTTCCAATAGAGAAAAACATGAGAAAGCTCATGGGCAATCGGAGCTGAATACAACCGAAACCTATATAGGTCACCTGTGGGCTGATCATCTAAATATTGAATTGGGTCATGGTGAATAGATCAAAAAGGATCCTTAGGTCACAAAAAAGACCATAGGTAGAAGCCTAACTATTTATCCAATACGGTAGATCCAGATCCCAGCTAGCATCATCCCAAATAAGTATTTGGTGGTATCACAAAATCCCTGATCACTCTGTCCCAGGGGATTTTTGTGATACCCCCAAATACTTATTTGGGATGATGCTAGCTGCAGTGACTATTTTTAGCTCTGATCGTTGTATAAATATCAATGGTCCCAAAAAAAAAAAAAAAAAAAAAAAAAAAGTGTCAAAAGTGTCCCATCTGTCCGCTGCAGTGTCCCATTCCCACTAAAAATCGCTGATCATGCCATTACTAGTAGAAAAAAATAATAATAAAAATGCCTTAAATATTCCCTATTTTGTAGATGGTATAACTTTTGCGCAAACCAATAAATATACGCTTATTGCGCTTTTTTTTTTTACTAAAAATATGTAGAATACATATTGGCCTTAACTGATGAAGAAATTCGTTTTTTTTTGGGGGGGGGGGGGGGATATTTATTATAGTAAAAATTTAAAAATATTGGGTTTTTTTTCCAAATTTTTTGTTTATAGTGAAAAAAAAAAAAATGGCAGAGGTGACCAAATGCCACCAAAAGAAAGCTCTAATTGTGGTAAAACCTGTCTAGTTTTTAATAAGAAGTCGCCTCGCTAAACAGCTCACAGACCTCTGATCCCCGCCAAGACCCGCCGGCACCATTCCGGAAAAGGAGATGATTCCGGAGTAAGCCTCCTTGGGTATTTGCAGAACTTGCGAGCGATATGAATTGTTGTCTTGTGGATTGGGGATAAAACCGCGGATATCAAGCAAGATGTCAGAGCATTTCTCTCCCTGACATTTCGATATCCGGGAAGGAATGATGTAAAGTATAAATATTGTTTGAACGCTGTACATAATGATAACCCAAGGGACCCGGCGCGCTTCTCCTGCTACATCTGCTGTGAAGAGACGCGACAGCGAAGCGGCGCCATTGGTTGGGTGAGGTGACTAAGCAGCCAATTAGACCCAAGTCAATTAGCGCCAATCAAGGGCCGGATTCCCAGAATGCTCAGACATTTGTCAAGTCAACAGATGGACTGTTCTGAGTGTCTCACCTCCTGTTTAGATTTAACGTCTGCGAGACAAAGAAAAAAAAAAAAAAGCTCCGCGAGAAAAAAAAAAAGAAAAGATGATGAATAATACATGGCTGCCGAGGTGGAACGCCGAGCGGATTTCTGAGAGGGAAGCAGATGGCGGCGATGAACACATTTCTGGTCAAAGAATAAAAGAGGGCCTATAGGAATGTGACTTCAAGTCAACAACCAAAATCAACATTTTAAATGTATTTTTAACCATTTCCGGACCGCCGCGCGCCTATATACGGCCTTACTTTGACGGGGGATATCGTTGTTATGGCAAGTAGCTGCCATTGCCCCGGCATCCTCTTGTTCGGTCACTGGTCCGCTTTTAAGATAAAAGTGGTCTCTGTGGCGGATTCGCCCAGAGATCACTTTTATTGCTTTTGCCCTCCGCTGCTTACCGGATCCGTCAGCAGCGGTGGAGGCTATCAGATGTTCCTCCTTCCTTGGTATGGAGACGAGTGAGGGGAAGATGGCCCCCACCCGTCTCCATGACATTGCAGGGCGGAAGCGACGTCAAAACGTCACTTCCGCCCATAGCTCTTAAAGGGCCATTTTTTAAATGACAAATTTTTTATTTAATGCATTGTAGTGTAAATAGGAGATCTTTTTGACCCCAGATCTCATATTTAAGAGGTCCTGTCTTGCTTTTTTTTTCTATTATAAGGTATGTTTACATTTCTTGTAATAGGAATAAAAGTGATGCAAGTTTTATTTTTTTATTTTTTAAAACAGTGTAAAAATAAAAAATTAAAAGGTAAAACAAATAAGAATAAAAAAAAAAAATGTAAACCCACCCTGTGCTGCTGAGCTCACGTAAAGAAGCGAACGCATACGTGAGTAGCCCCCACATATGAAAACAGTGTTCAAACCACACATGTGAGGTATCGCCACGATTGTTAGAGCGAGAGGAATAATTCTAGCCCTAGACCTCCTCTGTAACTCAAAACATGCAAGCAGTAGAATTTTTTAAACTTTGCCCATGGAGATTTTTAAGGGTAAACTTTTGTCGCCTCTCCACGAGCGGGCGCAATTTTAAAGCATGACATGTTGGGTATCAATTTACTCGGCGTAACATTGTCTTTTTACAATATAAAAAAATTGGGCTAACTTTACTGCTGTCTTATTGCTGCATAGCATCAAATAAAAAGCTTGATGCGTTTCATGGATTGTCTCCACTCATTATAGGTACCCCTTATGTATGTATAGCTGCTTCTGATGAGTGGAGACAACCCATGAAACTCATCAAGCTTTTTATTTGATGCTATGCCACAACAATCATGTGAATACCATGGGTTTGACTTGCTTGAATCACGGGCGCTGGTTGGCGGGATGGGTGCTGGTTGGTTGGTGGGGTGCAGGTGGGATGGGTGCTGGTTGGTTGGTGGGGTGCAGGTGGGATGGGGGCTGGTTGGTTGGTGGGGTGCAGGTGGGATGGGTGCTGGTTGGCGGGGTGCAGGCAGGGATGGGTGCTGGTTGGTTGACGAGGTACAGGCGGGCATGGGCGCTGGTTCATGGGGTGCAGGTGGGGATGGGTGCTGGTTGGCGAGGTGCAGGCGAGGATGGGTGCTGGTTGGCGGGGTGCAGGTTGGTTGACGAGGTACAGGCGGGGATGGGCGCTGGTTCATGGGGTGCAGGTGGGGATGGGCGCTGGTTGGTGGGGTGCAGGCGGGGATGGGCGCTGGTTGGCGGGGTTGCGCGCTGGTTGGTGGGGTGCAGGTGGGGATGTGCACTGGTTGGCGGGGATGGGCACTGGATGGCGGGGTGCAGGCGGGGATAGGCACTGGTTGGCGGGGTGCAGGCATAATCATGTTTATCTTTATTCTGTATGATTTATTTTTCTACCACTCATGTTATCTATTGCACGATGCTCAATTGTGCTATTAATAAATATTTCAATTACTATCATTGAATGATTCAATCTACCCAAGTTTTGTGTTTCATACAAAGTCCCATATCCCCCTTTCTCCCCTCTTTTACTACTGTGAACCGGGATTAAAAGAAACAAAAAACACTGAGCCGCAGCCAGATCAAAACGCACGTCTGTACCATGTGATCCAGTGCAGGCACTGCATTTGCAACCTGCGTTTGGGGTGTTGTTAACAATGACACCCGCGGCAAACCACAACTTTAGGCTAGGTTCACACCTATGTGAATTGGATATGGGTTTAACCGCATCCAATTCCCGTCAGGAGATTGTGACCACCTCTCTATGGAGGCGGATCACACATCTCCGATGCGAATTGCACAGGAGCCCTGTGCGTCTTTTGGTCCATTTCAGGTCTGAATTCAGCCCAAAATTTGGTCTGAAATCGGACCTGAAAAAGTGGAGACGCCCCGGACCCCCTGCTGGGAGCCACTGCGTGTTCTAGTGTGCCACCCTTCCTCTGTGCTTTTTGAACATGGAGAGGTAAACGCACAAGGAGCACGGGTTTCCCGCACCACGTTCTGGTGCGTACTAGGGGTGCAACGGATCTAAAAACTCACGGATCGGATCGTTCCTCAGATCATAGTCACGGATCGGATCATCAAATAATTGAATTTGCAAAAACCTGTGAAAATTCCACCGCCATTAGTCCCCACTGTAATATCCACAATCTCCCCCACTATAATATTGGCTGAGCATGGCTGGATATGGCAGAGTATTGGCAAGGTTTTGCAGAGTAAGCTGTCAAAGAGCAGCACTGTGGGCACTACAGATGCAGCCCACAGCGCTGCATCCATCCGATCTCTCCCCTCCATTATACAGATCAGTACAGAGAGGTTTGTTTACAAGCGATTGCTCCGTCATTTGACAGAGCGATCACATTGCAAATGGCCTGGGTGTAGAAAGATGGCCGCTGCTTCAGAGCTAGGCTGAAGCCGCGGCCTTTCCTAAAGCCCGTGACTGCGGAGTGCTCCGCGGATCGCGGTGTGTGCCGATCCGAGCGGGGTGACCCGTTCGGATTACAGATCGGTGACGATCCGTTGCACCCCTAGTGCGTACCGATCCTTATTGTATGCCAGCAGCTGTTATGGGAGGGCACACATTGTTCTTGTCAGTAGTGATGTGGTTGTTGTGTGAATACATCTAAACTATGGACAGATTTCTTACACATCAGCAGTAGTTGTGGGTGGGCACACATTCTTGTTGCTCGTGGTGATGGTATTGTTGTTGGCAGTTGGGTTATTATTATACAGGTTTTATATAGGGCCAACAGTTTGCTCAGCGCTTTACAACATGAGGGCAGACAGTACAGCTACATTACAAGAGGAATCAGAGGGCCCTGCTCGTTAGAGCTTACAATCTAAAAAGGAAGGGGCAATTGATACAAAAGGTAATAGCTGTGGGGAATGAGCTGATGGAAGAAGTAAAACAATGTTCCAATATTCATTTTTCACACGATGTATACCAGAGCTCATGTTTTAATACCGTATATACTCGAGTATAAGCCGAGATTTTCAGCCTCTTTTTTGAGGCTGAAAGTGCCCCCCTCGGCTTATACTCGAGTCATCGCTGTCTGCCCGCTCGATCAGCGTGTCGAGCAGACAGACAGCGGCCATTCTAGAATTCAAAAGCCGCGCCTCCGGCTCCGCCTTCGCCTGTGATAGGCGGAACACTGAATTTCCCAGCAGCCTGTGTTCCGCCTATCACGGGCATCGTCTCATCCTCGTACTACGGACGAGGATGAGACGATGCCCGTGATAGGCGGAACACAGGCTGCTGGGAAATTGAGTGTTCCGCCTATCACGGACATCCGATAGGCGGAACAGCAGTCAGTGGGAAATTGAGTGTTCCGCCTATCACCGACGGAGGCGCGGCTTTTGAATCCTAGAATGGCCGCCGACGAAGAGCTGAAGGACGGAGGCTCGGCTCGGGACGGGACGGGCCGCAGGCTGGACGGGCCGCAGGCTGGACGGGACGCAGGCTGGACGGGACGCAGGCTGGACGGACACAGGCAGGCTGGACACAGGTAGGCTGCACGGACACACACACACACACACACACACACACACACACGGATGCATGGACACACACACACACGGATGCATGGATACACACACACACACACACGGATGCATGGACACACACACAGGGATGGATGGACACACAGGGATGGACAGGCATGTCTCACCCTCGGCTTATACACGAGTCAATAATTTTTTCCAGTTTTTTGGGGGTAAATTGGGGGCCTCGGCTTATATTCGGGTCGGCCTATACTCGAGTATATACGGTAAATACTTTTTATACCTCATGTTAACTAATCAGTGTTTTGGATAATAAAACCAAGACATTTTTATAACTCCTTTGTTTCCCATTTGCTGCTAAAAAAAAACATAGGGAAACTTCTGTTTTGTTTGTATTTTTTATGCGGCACGGGGTTTGCAGCTAACTCAGGTCCCTCCATGTGCCCTTTTCGAACCGTAAAACAGTGTTCGTTAGAAGCAGGATAGGCTTCTTTGAAGAAAAGGGTTTTCAGGAATCGTCTAAAGATGGATAGATTAGGGGACAGTCGGACAGATTGGGGTAGGGAGTTCCAAAGGATGGGAGAGGCTCTGGAGAAATCCTGGAGGCAAGCATGGGAGGAGGTGACAAGGGAACTGGAGAGCAGGAGGTCTTGGGAGGACCGAAGAGAGCGGTTTGGTTGGCATTTTGGGACTAGGTTAGTGATGTAACTGAGGGCAGAGTTATGGATGGCTTTGTATAGGATTGGCAGAGGGGTGGAGGACACTGAATGGTTGGTAAGATGGATGAGTCTGGCAGCGGCGTTCGTTATGGACTGAAGGGGGGATAGTCTATGTAAAGGTAATCCAATGAGGAGAGAGTTGCAGTAGTCGAGGCGAGAGATGACCAGGGAGTGAATTAGAAGCTTGGTGGTATCATTAGTTAAAAAGGGGCGTATTCTGGAAATGTTGCGGAGGCGGCATGATTTGGACAGGGCTTGTATGTGGGCCTGAAAGGACAGTTCGGAGTTTAAGGTTACCCCTAGCACCCTGGCATGTGGGGACGGACTGATAGATGTGCCATTGATCTTGACAGAGAAGTCAGGGGAAGGGGCACGTGGGGGAGGAAATATTAATAGCTCGGTTTTAGATAAAGTTTGAGGAAGTGGTTTGACATCCAGGCTGATATGTATATCGGTTAGTAAATCAGTGATGTGTGAGGAGATTGATGGGGTGAGCCGAAAGGCAGAGAGATAGATTTGGGTGTCATCAGCATATAAGTGGTAGTGGAAGCCATGGGAGGCTATCAGCTGACCCAGGGAGGACGTGTAGATCGAGAATAGTAGGAGGTCCCAGGACAGAACCTTGGGGGACCCCAACAGAAAGGGGAGTTGGAGAAGAGGAAGTGGAGTTGTAAATGAGACTGAAGGTGTGATGAGATGGGTACGATTCAAACCAACAGAGAGTGCAGCCGTATTAAAGTAATGCGTGGATGATGTGTGTGTACTGTGATCGGCACAGGTGGGGATGGTGTACTGGTTGGTTGGCAGGATGAAGGCAGGATGGGTGCTGGTTTGTTGGCAGGGTGCAGGCGGGATGGGCGCTGGTTGGTTGGCAGGGTGCCAGCAGGGATGGGCGCTGGTTGGTTGGGATGGGCGCTGGTTGGTTGGAGGGGTGCAGGCAGGGATGGGCGCTGGTTGGTTGGAGAGGTGCAGGCGGGGCTGAGCGCTGGTTGGTTGGAGAGGTGCTGACGGCGGGTGGGCGCTGGTTGGTTGGCAGGGTGCAGGCAGGGATGGGCGCTGACGGTGGTGGGTGCTGGTTGCCAGGGTGCAGGCAGGGATGGGCGCTGGTTGGTTGGCGGGGTGCAGGCGCGGATGGGCGCTCGTTGGTTGGCGAGGTGCAGGCGCGGATGGACGCAGGCAGGGATGGGCGCTGGTTGGCGGGGTGGGCACTGGGTAGCACTGTCCAGGTAGGTGGCCATGCAGCCATACATAGGAGGGTGGCCCTGCTGGTAGTCCATGGTGGCCTTGGCTCGGTCCTGCTTGCTGTTATGGAAGAGATCGGCCAGGAACTCGTCGTTGAAGGCGGCCGGATCGATGTAGGCGCTGATGTCTATGGAGTTCTCGTTGTCGCACAGCTCGGTCACGTCCCCGGTGGCGGCGGGGGGCTCCCTGTAGCCGTAGGCGGCGTGCTGCTGAGGCTGGGCGCTCATGGATGGCCGGGATTCGACCTCGTAGAAGTTGGCTAGCTCCATGGAGCTCCTATAGCCGGCCAAGCATGGTGACGAGCTCCGGGAATCCAGGGTGAGCTCGGGCTGACTGTGCGCGATCAATCGCCGGACTCTCCAAGCAGGCGACACCGCTCAATACTGAGTGCCGGAGCGCCGCTGTCACTCTATATATAGGCGGGGGGCGAGGGCGGGGCAGCGACACCTCATGGCCGCTTACAGGTACTGCACACAAGGCTGCGCTACACCGAGAAAACTTCTGCAACTTCTCCGGCCGCCTTCAGCGCTTCCTTCCCCGCAACTCCCTCCGAGGTCCGCCCGCCTGTGCCGCGTCCCCAATCAGTGTCATGTCCTCGGGGCGCACACTGCCTACAACGCCGATACGTGGGCACTATTCACATGTCTAGCTGTCTAACATCAAGTTGCTTGAATTTCTGCCCAGTGCCCAATCACAGCCCGCACCCACAGCCAGGTTCCGCCTAGTGTGCCTGCTAACCAATCGCAGACCGCACACACAGCCAGGCCCCGCCTCCCTCTCGTGCCTGCTGATCAATCACAGCCCGTGCCCACAAACAAGGTCCCGCCTCTCTTTGCTGCTAGCCAATAATAGCGCGCACACAGTGAAGGGGCCCGCCTCTCGTGCATACTGATCAATCATAGCCCGTACCCAACAAGCAAGGGGCCCGCCTCTAGTACCCGCTAACCAATCAGTAGCCCGCGGCAAAGTTCTCCTTGTTAGTGTATTGCAGGGATGTGAGTCGTGTAGGAGATCACCCCGCACATCTCGGAGCTCCTATTACCGCCTCTCACCCCTATCAGGGACTGGAGATACGAGTCCCGAACGTCTTATTGGCTCTGGAGTCTGCCTAGTGGGCGGGGCGCCGCACAGGACACACCCAGGTCTACCCTGTGCGGACAGGTGACACGCCCCCTTTTCTGGCACTTTTTGTTCCCATGTGACAATCACTATTTTTTTGCTAGAAAATTACTTCGTTCCCCAAACATTACACATTCTTTTTATTTTATTTTTTTTTAAAGCAAAGACCCCTAGAGAATAAATTGGTGGGTTTTGCAATTTCTTTTTTATATTATACAGTATTTTAAAACACAATTTTTTGGGGAAAAAAATACACTTTTATGAATTTTAATGCAAAAAAAAATATGTACATAAACCATTTTTTTATTTTTTTTGTAAAAGATGATGTCATGCCGAGTAAATCGATACCCGACATGTCATGCTTTAAAATTGCGCACACCTGTGCAACAGCGACTGACAGCATACCTGTTACTATCCATTGGCGACGATTTAAATGCCTTTACAGGTTTCCACTTTATATTTACACAGGAGGTCTGGTGCTAGAATCGCAGCCCACGATCTGGTACCGATCATATTGTAAGTCAAACAACATACTTTGTTTCCAGTCGTTTGACTGACAACGTGATATTCTCCTCTGACCCTTTTATTCCTAATGGAATTATCGCATTCGGCGCGGTGAACCGCTCTTAGCGGCGATCCAACTTACTTCTTTGAAAACAATAAGCTCAGTTTAGTCCCTGAAGAAGATAAAAAAACATTTGTGTTTTTCGAAACGCGTTGGAAGATCTGTCGCCTTGACAGCTTCTGGGCTTTGCTTCATAGTTGGTCTTTTAATTCTGCGTTTTCATGTATGTTTTGGTTTTGTCCAATGCTTTGTATTGTGTTTTTCACCACGAGTTGTCTGTTCATGTAATAAAATCCAATTATTTTCTACATATTTCCTGTCTGTGATCCATTCCAAGTCCCACTTCTCTGAGGAAATTGGTTTCACTATATTACACTTGTTTGTGCGCAGTGCGGAGGGTTTTTATTTCTTTTTTACTTATATTGCTTTGCCTTTTATATTAGTATGTGATTTTTTTTTCTCCCCTTTGTCTGTAGCTGATGTAAACACTTCAGCACATTCTGTACATTGCAGGGTTAGAATACAATGTATCATAAAATAATTATTGGTAACATACTTTCTATTGTTGCTAAATATAGCAATGAGAATGACGTATTTCTAAAAAAGAAGCAACAAGTACAGAAGCCACAAGTTCAATGTTCATTACCAGCCACTAGGGGAGCCGTTGTAGCTGCATCTATGGAAGATAACCCAGGTCATCTCAGCCAAGCCAAGTGCAATTTATCTTTCAAGAACTGGGGAGATCCCTTTGGAACTGGTTGGGGCGCCTCCAGTGAAGGATTTTGTGAATGCTAAAGCCAACTTCATATTAACCACTTGCCGACCGGCGCACGACGATATACGTCGTCAGAATGGCACGGGCAGGCATATGGGCATACCTGTACGTCCCTGCCTTCCCGCGGGTGGGGGGCCCGATCGGGGCCCCCCCCGGTGCCAGCGGCGGTCGGTATCCGTTCAGGAGCGATCCGGGATGAGGGGGCGGCCATTCGTTCATGGCCACCCCCTCGCGATCGCTCCTGACGAATGGAAGGGAGGCGTGACATCACTTCCTCTCCTGTAATGTAAACACAGGCAGAGGAAGTGATGTAATCTCTCCTCCGTGTCGGTATTTTTCGTTCCGGCACCGAGGAGAGAGGATCGGTGAGTTGCACCAACACGACACTACACAGTAGAACATGCCAGGCACACTCTCACCCCCCCATCACCCCCGCCCCCCCAGTCACAGTGACACCAATTGCATTTTTCTTTTTTTTTTTTGCATTGGTGTCATTTGTGACTGTAATAACTGTTAGGGCAGTTAGGGTTAGCCCCCTTTAGTTCTAAGGTACCCCCCTAACCCCCCCAATAAAGGTTTAACCCTGTGATCACCCCCCGTCGCCAGTGTCACTAAGGCTGGGTTCACATTGCAGCGGTTTATGAGAACGGATGTGATTCGCACCGCACTGCAGTGCAAATCACATCCGATCTCTGTGCGATTCGAGTTCAGCCATACAGATAGTATGGCTGAATTCGTGCCGCACCCGCCGCAAATTCGCACGGGACCCTTTTTTTGGTCCGCAGCAGAATCGGATCGCATGGGTGTTCACACCATGCGATCCGAGTTTGCAGATCGCACTGCGATATGCGAACTGATCTGGAGGTGTCATTAACATTTCACTGACACTCCCAGCAGTTCGCATAGGGCAGTGTGAACTGCCGCCGGGAGGCATGCGATGCGGGAACCCGCCGCGGATTCGTGGCGTTCCCGCATCGCTCCAGTGTGAACCCAGCCTAATAAGCGATCGTTTTTCTGATCGCTGTATTAGGCCGCGTACACACGCGGGGACTGTTCGCCCAACTTTGTCCGTCAAACAGTTTCAGGCAAACAGTCCGCTCAAAATTAGCATGGACGGACATGGCCACACACGACGAACGAACAGTTTGCTGAAACCGTGCGCGATGACGTGAACGGCACGTACGACGGGACGAAAAATACGACGTCCTATACACTGCATTATAACTTTCGGCGTGTAAATCCTTTCTGAGCATGCGCGGAACTTAGTTTGACGAACAAGCCTACACACGAGGGGACTGTTCGCTGAAATAAAGTTTCAGCGGACAGTTTTTCGGAATTTCCGAAAAACCTTGTTCAGCGGACTGTTCGCTGAAACTGTCCGCTGAAAGCCCACACACGAGCGGACTATCCGCCGAAACACTGTTCAGCGGACAAAGTTGGGCGAACAGTCCGCGCGTGTGGGTTCACATTGCAGCGGTTTATGAGAACGGATGTGATTCGCACCGCACTGCAGTGCAAATCACATCCGATCTCTGTGCGATTCGAGTTCAGCCATACAGATAGTATGGCTGAATTCGTGCCGCACCCGCCGCAAATTCGCACGGGACCCTTTTTTTGGTCCGCAGCAGAATCGGATCGCATGGGTGTTCACACCATGCGATCCGAGTTTGCAGATCGCACTGCGATATGCGAACTGATCTGGAGGTGTCATTAACATTTCACTGACACTCCCAGCAGTTCGCATAGGGCAGTGTGAACTGCCGCCGGGAGGCATGCGATGCGGGAACCCGCCGCGGATTCGTGGCGTTCCCGCATCGCTCCAGTGTGAACCCAGCCTAATAAGCGATCGTTTTTCTGATCGCTGTATTAGGCCGCGTACACACGCGGGGACTGTTCGCCCAACTTTGTCCGTCAAACAGTTTCAGGCAAACAGTCCGCTCAAAATTAGCATGGACGGACATGGCCACACACGACGAACGAACAGTTTGCTGAAACCGTGCGCGATGACGTGAACGGCACGTACGACGGGACGAAAAATACGACGTCCTATACACTGCATTATAACTTTCGGCGTGTAAATCCTTTCTGAGCATGCGCGGAACTTAGTTTGACGAACAAGCCTACACACGAGGGGACTGTTCGCTGAAATAAAGTTTCAGCGGACAGTTTTTCGGAATTTCCGAAAAACCTTGTTCAGCGGACTGTTCGCTGAAACTGTCCGCTGAAAGCCCACACACGAGCGGACTATCCGCCGAAACACTGTTCAGCGGACAAAGTTGGGCGAACAGTCCGCGCGTGTGTACGCGGCCTTAGTGTCACAGGTGACGCTAGTTAGGCAGGTAGGTATTTAGGTTCGCCGCAGCTTTTTATAGTGCCAGGGACCCCCATATACTACCGCATAAAGCCCCCTGATTGCCCCCTAGTTAACCCTTTCACCAGTGATCACCATATAACTGTTACAGGTGACGCTGGTTGGTTAGTTATTTTTTTATAGTTTCAGGGCACCCGCCATTTATTACCTAATAAAGGTCTAAATTTAGGGGTGTCTACTTTCCAAAATGGGGTCATTTGGGGGGGGGGGGGGTTGTGCCATCTTGGCATTTTATGGCCTTCAAAACTGTAATAGGTAGTGAGGAGGCGGTGCTTGGATTTCGGGGCCCCGTACGCGGCTAGGCTCCCAAAAAGTCCCACATATGTGGTATCCCCGTACTCAGGAGAAGCAGCAGAATTTATTTTGGGGTGTCATTTCACATATGTCCATAGCATGTGTGAGCAATATATCATTTAGTGACAACTTTGTGAAAAAAAAAAAAAAAAAAGGTTTGTAATTTTCCCGCAACTTGTGCCAAATATAAAATATTCCATGGACTCAACATGCCTCTCAGCAAATAGCTTGGGGTGTCTACTTTCTAAAATGGGGTCATTTGGGGGGGTTTTGTGCCATCTTGGCATTTTATGGCCTTCAAAACTGTGATAGGTAGTGAGGAGTGAAATTACAAATGTATGCCCTTAGAAATCCTGAAGGCGGTGCTTGGTTTTCGGGGCCCCGTACGCGGCTAGGCTTCCAAAAAGTCGACCACATGTGATATCCCCATACTCAGGAGAAGCAGCAGAATGTATTTTGGGGTACAATTCCACATCTAACCATGGCATGTGTGAGCAATATATCATTTAGTGTCAACTTTGTGTAAAAAAAAAAAAAAATTATTCAATCGCTTGAGGCAAAAAAATTAAATATTCAATGGGCTCAACATGCCTCTTATCAATTTCCTTAGGGTGTCTACTTTCCAAAATGGGGTCATTTGGGGGGGGTTTGTACTGCCCTGCCATTTTAGCACCTCAAGAAATGAGATAGGCAGTCATAAACTAAAAGCTGCGTAAATTCCAGAAAACGTACCTTAGTTTGTAGATGTGACAACTTTTGCGCAAACCAATAAATATACAGTTATTGACTTTTTTTTTACCAAAGACATGTGGCTGAATACATTTTGGCCTAAATGTATGACTAAAATTGAGTTTATTGGAATTTTCTAATAACAAAAAGTAGAAAATATCATTTTTTTTCAAAATTTGCGGTCTTTTTACGTTTATATAGCAAAAAATAAAAATCGCAGAGTCAGTCAAATACCTTTAAAAGAAAGTTCTATTTGTGGGAAAAAAAGGACGCAAATTTTGTTTGGGTACAACATTGCATGACCGCGCAATTACCAGTTAAAGCAGCGCAGTGCCAAATTGTAAAAAGACCTCTGGTCATTTACCAGCAAAATGGTCCGGTCTGAAAGTGGTTAATGGCCATGGGTCTGGAATGGGCTGTCCAACAAGCTGATATAGGTGAGATGGGTAGGTGGCCTCAAACTTTTTGACATGAAGAGGAGATACAAAGTTATCTTTTTTTTTTTATATACTTACATTATCTGAAGTCCTCAAGCCATGCATTTGATACTGCAGAGTAGTCTTTCCTTTCAGTGAGCTAGACGGTGATGACAGCACTAGTTTAAAGCACCATTACACAGTGAAGACAAAGTGCCCTCATGATGCCCACTCAGGGGGAATGCCCTGACACCCCGCATTCATAAGATGTACTCGGTCTTTTGGGTTAAGTGGCACTGGGGGAGTTAATTTCAATCCACTGTTATACTCCACACAGCTATGCATTTATTTGTAGCCCATTCATAAAATGCATGCCATGATGTAGACAAGTCTACAACATTGCATGGCATTGTCTCTGGTTAATGTAACTTAGAAAGCCTTGTAATTCCAGGAGAGATGGTTATGTGACTTTGACAGATCAGCTAAACCAGCCGCTCTCAACCAGGTTTCCATGAAGCCCCTAGGGTTCCTTCAGAGGTTGTTAGGAGTTTCTCCAGTCATGTCTCCAGACCTAAACCGTATTGAGCATCTGTGGGACATCCTCAAACAGAAGGTGGAGGAGTGCAAGGTCTCTAAAATCCACCAGCTCCGTGATGTCGTCATGGAGGAGGGGAAGAGGACTCCAGTGGCAACCTGTGAAGCTCTGGTGACCTCCATACCCAAGAGGGTTAAGGCAGTGCTGGAAAATAATAATGGACACACAACATATTGACACTTTGGGCCCAATTTGGACATTTTCACTTAGGGGTGTACTCACTTTTGTTTCTAGCGGTTTAGACATTAATGGCTGTGTGTTGAGTTATTTTGAGGGGACAGCAAATTGACACTGCTATACAAGCTTTACACTCACTACTTTACATTGTAGCAAAGCGTCATTCATTCAGTGTTGTTACATGAAAAGATAGAATAAAATATTTACAATGATGTAAGGGGGGGGGGAGGGGGGGAAATCACTTTTGGGAGATACTATACCTGAAGGGAGAAAAGGTAACAGTGACTTTGTACCTTGCCTCGGATCAGCTACAGCAACAAACTTGCGTCATTCTCGGTCAGAGCTGCGATTTCCAGTTTAAATGTTAAGTTAAATTGTAACTCCGGGGTGGTAGGATGTTTGTAATGACTGGCGGAAGAACTGCTTTTCCATTAGCAGCATGCCATCCTAATTCCTCCACTTTATTTTTATTCCAACTTGGGAAAGGTCAAAGCATGAAGCGGTGATGGTGAAAGAAGAAAAAAAAAAAACTAGTGAAAAGCGGTCGGATTCCTCGCCAGCGTTCCATTATTGGCATATTAGGTGGGGCAATTCAACACATTTTCAGTGGAAACCAATGGGGGGGGGGGGGGGGGGTAGCCTTATGAACTGACCAAGATTAAAAAAAAAAAGCCACAAACAAATTTGAAATGGAGCACAAAATGTTCATGTAAATATATTCCTCAATAGCCATAGAGCAGGGATATGCAATTAGCGGACCTCCAGCTGTTGCAAAACTACAAGTCCCATCATGCCTCTGCCTCTGGGTGTCATGCTTGTGGATGTCAGAGTCTTGCTATGCCTCATGGGACTTGTAGTTCTGCAACAGCTGGAAGTCCGCTAATTGCATATCCCTGCCATAAAGGATATAAATCCACCTCATGTGCACACACTATCTTGGCAAACCCAGATATTATTTTGTAAAAGTAGCAATGTCATCATCACTGGGGTGTACATACCCTGTGCAGACTGCAGTTGTGGCCCCCCTGTGTTGTCACCCTGTCACATGCTCCCCCTGGTGGAGAGTAAACATGGCTGTGCTGACACACATTGCTCAGGCACAGGCCACCGTTGCCAGTATCATGGAGTGGATCCAGTGCAATGATGGGCATCAGACTTTGAAGCGAGGGTATGTACACAGAAAGTGGCTGCAGGAGGCTTTTTTCAGATCGATAAATGAGATTTGTTCAACATAGATTATCTTCAGTGCTCCCCTTGCCAGGCTCAGGGTAAAAAAAAAAAAAAAAAAACTGTGGGCGTGGCCTTGCCTTATTTCCACCAACGACGGCATAGGTATAGACATAGTAATTGTTATGTGGACCAGAAACACACGGGACCCCAAGATAAAGACTAAATATAACGTCAAGGTAAAATAAGTTAAAGTGTTACTAAATCCACAACAGCAAAATCAGTCTGTATATGCAGTACAGCATGCTTATTATGGAACCTAAGGGGTTAATCCTCTGCACTGTGTATAAAGGCTGCTTGATCCTGTCTTCTCTGATCCTCCCCTTCTTCCACTGTCCCCAATCCACCCCCTGATAATACAGAGCCTTTGGAGACACTCTGCACATGCTCAGTTTGGTGTGTATTGCTAGAGGTATTTTTTTTTTTGGAAGAGTGCATGTGATCAGCACAGGGCTAATCCGCACTGTCCAGAGAGTCGGGGGTCATGCAGCCACATAGAACAATCAGAGGAGAATGAAAACTTCTCCTACAAGCTTTAACCAGACACTGATAGAAGTCACAAGACTGCTGTATACTGCTGATAAGAAAAGGTATTTAGCAGTTTATATTTACAAAAATAATTGCATTTCCATGTTCTGTGTACTGTGGGAGACCAGATATAGTGAATGCAGGGTCCGGGGTTTAGTAACACTTGAAATGCACATTTATGGGTCTATTGATGAAACATTTGCATTTGAGCACTAGATGGCACTAAGTATCATAGGAAGGTCCTGTGTTACTTCAGGCCATACAGTGGCCAAATATATTTTTGGTTTTAAATCAATAATAAAAAAAATGTGATCAGCACAGGGAATAGACTAATAACATTCACACAGACTGAATATAGATGCATTTTCACTGGGCGAATGGCTATGCACATTTTTTTCAAATACACATCAAGATTGTTGTTAAATTGGTCTGGTGACAGGGTCTCTTTAGGTATCACCTTTGCCTTAATGCACAGTAATACCTCGGATTGCGAGGAGTGCGGTTTACAAGCGTTTCCCAGTACAAGCTATTTGTTTTTTTTAAATCCTGACTGGGTTTGCGAGCGTTGTCTGGCAAAACTAGCAGGATTTAAGCCTCTGGGGTGTGCAGTACCGCATTTGGCCAGAGGTGCGGGGGGTGCGCTGGTGACACTCTGAGCCGTTCGAAAACACTCAGAAACACACCGTTCCCAAGAGTCTCCGAGCCTTTCCAAGTGTATGTGAGCGCCCTCTTGAGTGTTTCCAGATGTCTTCGGCGCCCCCCCCCCCCCACCTCTGGTGATATGCGGTACTGCATACACTAGCAGTGCCACTGGAACAGATTATCTGAGTTTCCGTTATTTCCTATGCGGAAATTTGCTTTGATATACGAGTGCTTTGGATTACAAGCATTCTTCTGGAATGAATTATGCTCGTAATCCAAGGTACAACTGTACTAATATCTCCATAGCAGCGGGTGGGAACATTTAATCCAGCCACAGCGGGTAGCAGAATGACAGTCGTGTTCATTATTGTGGCATCGAAGTCAGTATTGGTTTGTCTCGTCCAAGAACCATTCCAGCTCCATATTGGTTCTGGAACACGGGGGGGGGGGGGTCCGGGCCGTTAACGAGTGCCGCAGCCAATGTCAGTACACCTTTGTGCACGCCGCCATCTCCCGGGGCATTCGTTACAAACCGAACCCATAAACAAAAAAAAAAAAAACAATCACTCTCCCCTCGATATCCTGCTATTGTAGAAATGCATTTATTTGGTAACCGATATGTTAGTACATCTGAAAAGCAATAACGGAGCTGCGCTGCCAAGATTCCCCGGCTGTTCCGCCAAACAAACTGCATCCACTTAGCGGGACAGAGCGAGGTTTGTATTTGGCTTTTTTTTTTTTTTTTTACTGACGCTCCAGTTCCTTCAAATATCAAATGATTAAAAACACGATTGGATTTGCTGCGTGTTTGGTTTGGCAATTAAATCTGCAGAAATTGTTTTTTTTTTTTTTTTTTTAGAAGATTTTTAGAGATTAGAAAAAGTCAATTATTGGAAGGCACAGGAAACGCAGTGGCTATGGGGGGTCCCGCCCCCCTCCTCCAGAGACGTCATTCACAACCCTTGGCTGAGGATGACTTTGCTCAGGGTTTTGCCTTCATCTTTGGAGTCCGCCATGAAAGATTCGATCTCCTCCACGGTGCGGGGGACGCAGGTGAGAAGCTCCACGCCGCTGGCGGTCACTGCGATGTCGTCTTCTATTCGCACCTATGGAAAAGAAGATTAGGGTGTGCGGTTACTATCGTATCATAAATGGAAATACAACACTTAGGGCAGTGATGGCGAAGCTTGGCACCCCAGATGTTTTGGAACTACATTTCCCATGATGCTCAACTACACTGCAGAGTGCATGAGCATCATGGGAAATGTAGTCCCAAAACATGACTTGACTTAGGGCATATTTATAAAGCCGTTCATCTGATATTCGCTGCTGGTGAATCTTTCTGGTGCATGGCATGCGATTTGACTGACTGCAACTGATTTGCCAATAGTCAATGTTTGGGAAAAGTCACCGTGACTGCTTGATAATTATAACCCTTTACAAGTCTACAGTTTGGCCTGACCCTCTGTGACAGCCGGAGGGGCAGGAGAGGGGTGCGGGGCAGATACTGCCATTAGGGTGATCACCTGGCCACAGAGAGATCCTCATGGGAGATTTCACTTTTACTTCCTGGTGCGTCTCCAGAAAATTGATGGGAAATCTCCCCAGTGGGACAGAAATATGGATGAACGAAAAATAAATAGAAATAAACATTTTTTTTTTTTTATTAGATTTCACTTTAAAAAAAAAGTATAGTTCTGGAGTAAATGAAAGTATTTTATTTTTATAGCAGAACTATTGGAAAACTTTCTCTTTTTATTTTGGATAGAGCAAGGGAGGGCTATAACTCCTGTCATATTTTTTTTCCCACCATCTGTGTCCCATTGTGAAGATTTCTCTTCACTTCCTGTGCCATTGTGGAGATTTCTGTACACTTCCTGACCCATTGTGGAGATTTCTCTTCACTTCCTGTCCCATTGTGGAGATTTCTCTTCACTTCCTGTCCCATTGTAGAGATTTCTCTTTACTTCCTGTCCCATTGTGGAGATTTATCTTCACTTCCTGCCCCATTGTGGAGATTTCTCTTCACTTCCTGTCCTATAGCCAAATAGGAAGTGAGAGGAAATCCCTACAAATTAAGGGAATTCCTTGGGGACCCCCCCCCCCCCAGTCACCAGAACTGTTTCCCCATTGAAAGATTTCCCCTCAATTACTTTTATGGGAACAACCCAATTTTTTTTCCTTCTCTTTTAATAATAAAATTAATAATGGTAAACATGACAAATAGATCTCCTTAAAGGGGACACAGACAGCAATAAAAACCGACACACATTCCAATCCATCTCCACTCTATCCAAAACAAAAGTTTTGCCTTTAGTTATACTTTAAATATAAATTCAGTTCTATATTTGAATCGCATGTGATACGCACCGCACTGCTATGCAGATCACAGCGTTAAGCCTCGTCTGGCGTTTCTAGCTTTCAGAGGCGTTTCTCTTCCTCTAGTCAAAAACAGTGGTTCCCTATGGGAGCCCATTGATTTGCATAGAAGTTGCACCACAAGTCGGATCAAGATAATCCGACTTGCGGTGCGACTTTTGTGCTGAGGATCTTAAAGGGGAGCTCCACCAAAAAAAAAAAAAAAAATGCGTTAGGGTTCCCCCCAAGATGATACCAGACCCTTCGGTCTGGTATGGATCTTAAGGGGAACCCCCACACCCAAAAAAATGGTGTGGAGGTCCCCCTCAAGAGTCATATCAGACCCTTATTCAAGCACGCAGCCCGGCAGGTCAGGAAAGGGGTGGCGAGCGAGCACCCCAATAACACCCCCCCCCCCCCCCCGGTCATACCAGAACATTTTTATTGTACATTTTCTTCTGTGCCCTCTATCGACACTTTTTTTTACCATTTTATGAAGCAACTCGTGTTCTTTGAGTGAATAGGAAAGTATGGCGGTTTTTATATTCAGCCTAGTAATGAGCGCCCGTTACTATCTCAGAAAAACGCCCGGGTATTTCAAAAGAGAATTCCCTCTGCAGTACAGCCTGACCGCGGGGGACTCTCACCAGGGGCTGATCTTATAGGGGAAACAGTTACATCTTTATTGTCATGTCAGCTTCCTAACGGCTCTGCAATAAAGAACATTTACCGTGCAGGTTGTGCCAAATCCCACCAGGAATTGTGCTGACAGAACGGTTTTCTATCTTATCGCAGGGACAGAGATCACCAATGTCACCCGTATGAATCACTCCACACAGCGCCCTTCACCCACAGCCTCACTCACTAGTCATACGATTGAACTGAAAGGGGAAATGTCATCTTGTAGGATTTTAGAGAAATAAAAAGAGATCAGTTTGCTTTAAGTGTATCAATTCGCGCCTGACCACTCAAAACGTGATGCCGATGAGTTAAACCCACCAAGAATTTCTAATATCGTAAAGGGTATGCATGCCTGCTGTGACCATTATGAGTAATCTCACCATCCCAGCATTGAGTTCCCGGGTCTGTACACCTGCTGTGCCCATTATAACGAGTTCCTACCGTCCCTACACTGAGTTCACAAGGATGAATGCCTACTGTGCCCATTATGAGAGGTTCCCGCCATCCCTGAGCTCTCAGGTCTGAACACCTGCTGTGCCAATTGAGAGGTTCCTACCATCCCTGAGCTGAGTTCCTGGGTCTGTAAACCTGCTGTGCCCATTATGAGAGCTTCCCACCATCCCTGAGCTGAGTTCACTAAAAAGCATGCCTGCTGTGCCCTTTATGAGGGGTTCCCACCATCCCTGTGCTGAGTTCCTGGGTCTGCAAACCTGCTGTGCCCATTATGAGGGGTTCCCACTATCCCTGTGCTGAGTTCCTGGGTCTGCAAACCTGCTGTGCCCATTATGCGAGGTTCCCACCATCCCTGAGCTGAGTTCACTAAAAAGCATGCCTGCTGTGCCCATTATGAGAGGTTCCCACCATCCCTGAGCTGAGTTCACTAAAAAGCATGCCTGCTGTGCCCTTTATGAGGGGTTCCCACTATCCCTGTGCTGAGTTCCTGGGTTTGCAAACCTGCTGTGCCCATTATGAGAGTTTCCCGCCATCCCTGAGCTCTCAGGTCTGCACACCTGCTGTGCCCATTATGAGAGGTTCCCACCATACCTCTGCTGAGTTCACTAAAAAGCATGCCTGCTGTGCCCATTATGAGGAATGACTCATAACTGGGATGCATGCTTGCTGTGCCCATTGGGTGAGGTTTGTGTGAGAAGGTGGAGGGAGAGAATGTCTTGCTGACACCAAAAAAAATCTTTAGGCAATTCAGCCATGAAAACACAGCAGAGTGCAGCTTATGTGTTTGTATGCCTGGGGGAACGATGGTGGCTTCCAGAGAGCCTGCACACCTCTGTCCGGTCACCATATACGTCTGCCTGGAGCAGTGTCCTTTACATACGTGTTAATTGAAGTGAAGCCTTAATTTAGCACAGGTGGGGGTGGGGCGATGGTAACAGCAAAATTCACTTACACCGCCGAACCCTCGGAAGCGTCTCAGGACGTCGTTGTTAATAAAGCATGCCTGAGCGGGGTTGGCCAGGGCCTGGTCCAGGACGTGGTCGATGAAGTAGATTCCAGGCTCAATAGTGAGAACCATTCGCTCCTGGAGGGTGCGGGCTGTCCGCAGGCTTTTCAGGCCGGGCAGGTCAATGCGATCGGTACCCTAAAAACGAACCACAGAGAGATTATTGGCAAATGTCAACATGCAAATCTGACCACAAACATTTCATACAAAAACAGAGCCGGGCCGAGAGATAGAAAGAGGAGAACCTGAGCACTTCAGCAGAAGGTGGGGGAGAAAAAGGGGCGGGACCTGTAACCTATGGTGCAGACGATCAAAGCTTATGGGGGGGTTTTTATCTTACTCTAAACCAGCGGCCTTCAAACTGCGACCTGTAGCCATGCGCTTGCATTTATTTGGCCCTTGGGGGTGCTATTCGAGGAACATTTCTTCCCACTGATACCGTCAATGGGGTACTATTGCTCCCATTAAAACCAATGATGGAGCACTATTCCTCCCAATGACACCAACAATGGGGTACCATTCCTCCCACTGAGACCAATGATAGGGCAGTATTTCTCCCAGTGACAGCAACGTTCAGGCACTATCCCCCCAGTGACATCAAGGATGAGGCACTATTCCTCCCAGTGACACCAACGATGGGGCACTGTTCCTCCCAGTGACACCAAGAATGGGGCACTATTCCTCCCAGTGACACCAACGATGGGGCACTATTCCTCCCAGTGACACCAACGATGGGGCACTATTCCTCCCAGTGACACCAACGATGGGGCACTATTCCTCCCAGTGACACCAACGATGGGGCACTATTCCTCCCAGTGACACCAACGATGGGGCACTATTCCTCCCAGTGACACCAACGATGGGGCACTATTCCTCCCAGTGACACCAACGATGGGGCACTATTCCTCCCAGTGACACCAACGATGGGGCACTATTCCTCCCAGTGACACCAATCATGGGGTGCTGCTATTGTTCCCACTGATGCCAATTATGGGGCACTATTCCTCTTAGCGACACCAACAATAGGGCATTATTCCTCCAACTGACACCAACGATGGGGCACTATGCCTCCCACTGACACAAACGTTGGGGCACAATTCCTCCTCCTACTGACCACAGGCACACCGTCCAGCCCTGCTGCTGGCAGCCCGTTAAATTGTATGAGAGGCTGACAACTGCTGCGGCTGGATGGAGGTAGGCGGTGCACCAATCGGTGCGAATGTTTAGGGCAGTACCTATCCAGGAATGAATGCTCGGAACGCAAGCAGTCTGCATTGCGAGCCTTCGTCCATGGTCACATAATGCTCTAAATGTTGATACCGCTCGGTGCACCGTCCAGCTGGGACTCGGAGTCACATCCTATAGAGCAGATCCAGCTGGGTCCTTGGTTCCAGCTTGTACTGGAATCCTAAATAAACAACCCAGCCAAGCCAACGCTCTCCCCTGTCACAGGGAGGCCGCTTCCAGGCCTGGAACACACGGCGCAATTCATCTCCAACTCCTAACAAGCAGTAGAGAACATTCTGGCCATGGGGGGGAAGAAATCACAGTGAGGACGGAGAACAGAATCCGTTTCTGGATGGAGCTCCGGAGTACGATCGTCCAAGGCGGCTTCCAGGCTGACAACAGCGAGGCTCCCGCTGACACGGGAGAACGTCAGGAGGCCTGGCAGCCAAATGGACCCTCCCAAATTTACATGTTTAGATGATCTTTACTGATTGCAGATTTCTGGTGTACACTCGCTACATGCTGCCGATCTTTTCTCAAGTGTGGCAGAGATCACATGCCACCGTGCCCAGGTTTCTGGTCACATGACCCCGCGCCCAGGTTTCTGGTCACATGACCCCGCGCCCAGGTTTCTGGTCACATGACCCCGCGCCCAGGTTTCTGGTCACATGACCCCGCGCCCAGGTTTCTGGTCACATGACCCCGCGCCCAGGTTTCTGGTCACATGACCCCGCGCCCAGGTTTCTGGTCACATGACCCCGTGCCTAGGTTTCTAGTCACATGACCCCGTGCCTAGTTTTCTAGTCACATGACCTCGTGCCTAGGTTTCTAGGTCACATGACCCCGTGCCTAGGTTTCTAGCCATTTTTCCAGTACCAGGGGGTGTGTGGAGGCAATCGGTTGGCTGCCTGTCAGTTTTTACACACAATTGTAAAAACGCTGTCAGGTCTGTATAATGTATGGGTCTGGCAGCAAAAGGGTTAAACCCTCTGGGTTCTTTAGTTTAACACATTGAGCACAATAAATTAAACATTCCCCAGCAAACTATTTTTTTAGAATTCTTACCCAAAAGTTGCAATTTGCAGCTGTCAATGCTGCTGGTTCCTGCTCTCTCAGAGCTCCTTTTCTCAACTTCCAGTCTTTAGAGGAAATAGTCCATAACAGTGGACAGTGCAGTCTGTTAGACTGGAGATTGGGGTGGGGGATGAGGAGCAGGGGAGTGCTTTGACATTCCAGGCTATGGGGTTGTGTGATTCTATTGATTTACACAGTGTAGGGAGACAACTCTAATCCTGAATGTAAGGGCGGCTTTGTAGGATGCTGCAAGAGAAAGGAGCCCCCTTGAAACAGGACACCAGCTTAAACTGGAACATAGGCAAGGATTAAAAAGATAAAGAAGCTGCACATTCAGTGATTAAATCAGCTGAGGAAAGTGCTTAAAAATTGTGAGGGGTCACCTTAATTGCACATAGATGACAACATACCGTACATGCTTTCAGGCACTGGGAGATGGAAAAGGTTTAGGCAGCAAAGGGAGGTACTTAGCAGTGCAATGTTTCTTGTCATAGTGAGTCTCTATGGGCCTTTATAGCAGAGTGACCATCTGGCATTACGGGTGTGTAAAGCCACAAGACTTACAAATATTCAGAATCACAAATATTTCAAGAGGTTATAAAAATGTTTAGCTGTATTTATTTTAGCCGTGCGGTTTGGCTAGAGTTCCCCTTTAAACCAAAACTTCACTCAAACTACTAAAAACAGATGAGAAAAATAAAGATTTTAACTGGTAAGTTGTAGGAGGTTAACCTCTTGTTGACCGTTACTTATTCCAAAGGAAGCAATTGTTTTTTTAAACAGAAAACCTACCCCCTGAAGAAGACCCTGACCATGTAGGTCGAACTGCGTTGGGGAGTTTATATGACAGACTCTCTAATATGTGATGCTGTATATAATCTTGTGTTTAAAAATCTTGGGTTAAAAATAAAAATAGCATCCTATAGGGGAAAGGTCCCCCCCCCCCCCGGGGGAACCTTTCCCGTATAGGATGCAATTTTTATTTGTTCCGTTTTCTGATCTTGCTGTGTGAACTCCCATTGACTTCCAACGTACTGACCTCGGGGTATCCTCCAACATCATGGACATCGATGCCCAGGAAGTGACCCAGGCCATGGGGCATGAACACCGCGCCCATGTGAGCTTTGATCATGTCCTCCACGTTGCCCTTCAAGATGCCAGCTTTGGTCAGCTCCTCCAGGTGAACGCGGTCAGCCAGGCGGTGCATATCCGGCCAGCTCACCCCTGTATAATGACAAAAGGGACATTCGTTAAAGTGGAAGTCCAGTTAATTTTTTTTTTTTGTTTTTACTTTTCCATGTTAATGAAAAAAATAAATTAAAAAAAATCACAATATCTATCCTCTCCACACACTGCTCCTGGGCTGTCCCCGGCTTCCTCTAGTGCCGGCGGTCCTGCACGGGCAGTCACATCATTCTTATTTCTTGTGAGTCCAGCCTGTGATCAGACCGGTTGGGCTTATAGTACTCCAGGGCAGGGCTACTGATAAAGAGGGGGGATCCATCCTGCCTATACTAAGCCCAGGCCCCCTTCAGTTCAGCAAGGGACCCAGGAGCAGGGAAGGGACTCTTTAAATACCCTTTGGGTCCAAACAGCGTGATTTTCCGGACTGTGGCTCCCAGCAATAAAAGCTTCCCGGGCCCCATCAGTTCAGCAGTGGGGCTGGGGACAAAAAGTGGACTATTTACTAATTTTGGGGAGCAGGCGGAGTAATCCTTTGTGCCGCGACTCCTCACAATTAAAAGATTTCGGCCTCTTCTTCTACATCAATCTGCTGGAAGTTTAATGTAACCGTTAGAAGCTGCAGCACGAGGATTGCGATGACGGTCCACAAAAATGAGTCACATATTAAGTTGTTGAGAGCCGTGGCTGTGGAAGGATTACTTTACAATAAGGTATTTAACCACTTGCTTACTCGGCACTTAAACCCCCCTCCTGCCCAGACCAATTTTCAGCTTTCAGCGCTGTCACTCTTTGAATGACAATTGTGCGGTCATACAACACTGTACACAAATTAAATTTTTATAATTTTTTCCCCACAAATAGAGCTTTCTTGTGGTGGTATATTTGATCACCTCTGAGACTTTTAATTTTTGTTAAACTAATTAAAAAGGCTGAATTAAAAAAAAAAGAAAAAAAAAAAAAGATACAAAATGGTTTTATATTTTGTTAATACATTTTGCAAACAGGTAATTTTTCTGCTTCATTGATGTACACTGAGGCTACATTGATGGGCACCGATAGGCTGCATTGATTGGCACTGATAAGGCGACACTGATGGGCACTAATAGGCGGCACTGGTGGACACTGATAGATGGCATTGGTGGGCACTGATGGGCACTAATAGGTGGCAGTAATGGGCACTGATCGGCACTGGTAGGTGACACTGATAGACAGCACTACTAGGTGGCAGTGATGAGGAACTGATTGGCACCACTGGTGGGCATTGATAGGTGGCACTCGTGGGCATTGATGTGAACTATGGTGTGAACTGGCCCTAGAACTTCTGTGATCATAAAAAGGCATGTACTGGTGGGCTGATTGGTGGGCACTGATTTGTGGCACTGGCAGGCAGTACTGGTGGGCACATATGAGGCGGCTTCGCCTCTTCTTCACCGATGTCCCTTCAAACAGAAGACAGCGATCGGCTTTGTAAATTTTGGAAGTTCGTAAATTGGAAAATTTGTACATTTCGGAAGTTCGGACATTCGGAAATTCTAAAGTTCAGAAATTCGGAAATTCAAAAATTTGTCAATTTGTCAATTTGAAAATCTGAAAACAAGAATAAAAATCTGAAAATTCAAAACAAAGAAAATCCAAAAACCTGAAAATCTGAAATAACTAATAATAACTATTAAATTATAGGAATTTCCTTTAAAATTTGGCTGTTAGAGATTGTTCGATTTTACTGATTTTCTTTCTTTTTTGTCAGATTTTCAAATGTTCAGAAATTCGAAGTATAAATACATAAGGGGTCCATATAGTGAACTTGGTGTTGAGTTATTCACTTTATGGTCATCACTGAGGATAAGGGGGCACTCTTTACATCTGGAGGAAAAGAGATTTCATCTCAAAATACAGAAAGGTTTCTTCACAGTAAGATCTATGAAAATGTGGAATAGACTACACATGTGCCAAATTAGTTTTTCAATGAAACTCAACAAATTTGTTAATTCGGAAATATTTGAATTAAAGGAAACCCATTTGATGTCAATTCAAAATTTTTAAAATAAGAAAATAAGAATAAAAATACGAAAACCCCGACATAATAACTAATAAATAATAACCATTACTAACTATTAAATTATAGGTATTGAAATTTCCTTTCAAATTTGGCTGTTAGTGAACGTAATGAATATGAATTTATCCGAAGTTACGAATTATCTGAAATAATAAATGCCGCATCTAAACGAATGGAACGTAATGAATTAATAATTATAAATAATAATAAAAACTTTTTAAAATAATAATAATATATATAATAATAATAATATATATAATAATAATAAAAACTGTTTTATTATTCATTTGTTATTCGTTATTTTGGATAATTCGTAACTTCGGATAAATTCATATTCGTTACGTTCATAAACAGCCAAATATGAAAGGAAATTCCGATACGTATAGTTGAATAGTTAGTTATTGTTAGATTATTTCGGATTTACGGATTTTTGAATATATGAATTTAGGAATACCACATTTAAATGAATGGAACAGAACGAATTCAAATTTTTCCGAAAGTTACAAATTTATTCGAAATAACAAATTTTGATCATAACTGATGACACAAAAAAAAACAAAATTAATGAAACGAAAACGAACAAATTTTTCAGCAGTACACATGTCTAGAGGTGGTTCTGACCAGCTCAGTAGATTCCTTTAAAAAAAAAAAAAAAAAAAAAAAAGCCCTGGATTCTTTCCTAAATGTACATAATATAACTGGAAAATAACATTTATAGGTAAAGTTGATCCCGGGAAAATCTGATTGGCTCTCGGGGGATCAGGAAGGATTTTTTTTTTCCCCTGCTGGAGAAAATTAGATCATGCTTTGCTGGAGTTTTTCGCCTTCCTCTGGATCAACTGTGTATATAGGATTGTATGATTTTTTATTTTTATTGGTTGAACTGGACGGACTTGTGTCTTTTTTTCAACCAGATAACTACAGTGTGTAACTTTATCTCCGCACACAGCTGGACAGGAAACGTCCTTGCACTATGGAAGGTCCACAGGGAAGGGAATTGTGCTGACGTTATGTCTACTGACTTCACCATTCCCAGCCAAGTCATATCATGTAGAGAACAGGTCAGTGAACCAATGGGCAGTCTGGGGGGGATCAGACCGGCACACACCCGGATCTTGCCGGACCGAGACGGCCAACAATTTGAGACACACCCCACCTCACCCGCTAACATCCACGAGGCGAGGGGGGGGGGGGGGCCCTGAAACGCTTTTCATAGTCCCAGTGTGGTGTAAGTTCACCGAGTTTACAATGAATCTCATTCACATTCAGGTCAATTTCATGACGGCCAGGAGAAAAGAAAACAGCCGAAATGTCATTTATTAAAAACGGGGGCAGAGGGCGGGCACAGCCACACAAGTTTTAACCTGAAAAAAAACAAAAAAGGGCAGCACTAAACACCCATATTATAGCTGTAGGCAATAAAGGCAATATACTGAAACTCTTCACGATCATAAAAAGTCAATAAAATTGCAGTGCTAAAAATATTGTTCAAGAGAAAAGACAATTCTTTTTCTGACATAATTCACCTGAACTATATATTCAGTGCTGCGATTTTGTTGCCTTTTTATGATCACAGAAGTTTTAGGACCAGTTCACACCATAGAAACGCAGCCCGGATGGGTTCCAGATGCTTTTCAGCATGTGCGTTTTTGATGCGTTCCAGTGCATTTTTTTTCTCCTTTTTCTTAACCTGAAATAAGGACATGTGTGTTCCATTGTGTTTTTAGTGCGTTTTGATATTTTTTTCAGCATTCCAGCGCTGGGAAAATGCAGCATGTTCCAGAAAAAAAAAAAGAATATAAAAAAAAAAAAAAAATAAAAAAAAAAAAAAAAGAGTAGAACGCTCTGGAACTTCAAGCACTGGTGTGAACCTTGCCATTGAAAACCATATACCCTACCTTCCATGCATTTTTGATGCAGGAAAAATACGCATTGGAATGCATGTGGCGTGAACTGGCCCTTAAAGCTGAGCTCCGGCCTTCTCTTCTGTTGTGCGCAGCTCATCCTCCTTAAGGCCCCTTTCACACTGGGGCGGTTTTCAGGCGCTGAGCGGTGCGCTAGCAGGACGGTGAAAAAAGTCCTGCTAGCCACATCTTTGAAGAAGTGAAGGAGCGGTGTATTCACTGCTGAAATCAATGGGGCAGCGCGGCTATACCTTCGGCAAAGTGCCGCTGCAGTGGCGCTTTGCGGGCGGTTTTAACCCTTTTTTCCGCTAGCGGACGCAAAACGACGGTAAAGCGCCGCTAAAAATAGCGGCGGTTTACCGCCGATGCCCCAGTGTGAAAGGGGCCTAACATACTAATAACATTCTAACCACTTAAAGCGGAGTTCCACCCATTTAAAAGTCAGCAGCTACAAAAAAGTGTAGCTGCTGACTTTTAATAATCGGACATTCCCTTGTCCCAGGGTCCAGTGATGCGGGTGAATGAAGCCCCGCTCCTCTCCCCCTCCTCTCTGCTGCGACGGCATTGCAACTTCAAAGCCGGGCACACACTACGCGCTGTGAATGGCCGGGCAATCTTCTGGGACCTGTGACATGTCCCAGAAGATTGCACTGAGGAAGGGGGGAGAGGTGAACTTCCCGGGAGGAAGTGGGCGCCGGATGCCTCTAAAAGGGTAACCACTCCCCACCCCCCCCCAAAAAAAAAAATGACATGCCAAACATGGCATGTCAGGGGGTCACCATCACTTAAAGCGGAAGTTGCATTTTTGGGTGGAACTCCGCTTTAAGGACCGGGCCTATTTTTTACACTTGGTGTTTACAAGTCCAAATCAGTTTTTTTTTTTTTTTTTTGCTAGAAAAATACTTAGAACCCCCAAACATTATATATTTTTTTCCCAGACACCCTAGAGAATAAAATGGCGGTCGTTGCAATACTTTATGCCACACCGTATTTGCGCAGCGGTCTTACAAATGCATTTAAAAAAATTAAAAATACAATTTTGTGAATTAAAAAATAAGAAAACAGTTAAGTTAGCCCCATTCTATATAATGTGAAAAATGGACCCTCGCGCCACTAAGTGCTAAACGTGAAATAAATCTATGTGCATAAAAAATGGAAAATATTACAAAGTATAATAAAACAACCTGTGGGATGAAGAAAGTGCAAGTGCTGCTAAATATTACAAAAATGCAGCGGGACAAAAAATAGTAAACACAAACTATCACATAAATGAATAAAAATGAAAAGTCCTGCGCAAATCGTGCCACTGAAAAAATAGGATGATATATGTAATTGTGAAAAACAGAAGTCAATGGAAAACTAATACAAATAAATACACCAATAAGTGTAGGTGTATGGTGAAAAAGCTTGAGAAAGAGCAGGACCAAATGTTCCAAAATATCAGGCTCTCAGAACTCTCACCTCCAAGCAGGTATAATCAGGAAAAATACAGATGATCCCAGTAAACTTCTCCTTTTAGTTCCCTGTGCACAATTCTCAAGTGGTATATACTTCTGCCACTAGAGGGCCAATTCAACCTCTTGTATGTAATGCTGCAGCATTTGTATCCTCGTAGTATAAAACTTAAAGAGAACACAGAGGGAAGGAGGGAAGGGAGAGAGAGAGGGGACTCCAATAGTGTAGTGGTTTCAAAAACTAGATACATTTATTAAGAGAAAGCAATGGACTCTCACATTTAAAAAGAAAGTTCAAACGCCAGATCTCTATCTGTTTGAACTTTCTTTTTAAATGTGAGAGTCCATTGCTTTCTCTTAATAAATTTATTAATTAATAAATTTATTTGTATTAGTTTTCCATTGACTTCTGTTTTTCACATTTACATATAGCCCCATTCTATATTGTGAAAGATAATGTTACGCCGAGTAAATAGATACCCAACATGTCACGCTTCAAAATTGCGCCCGCTCGTGGAATGGCGACAAACTGACACTTAAAAATCTCCATAGGCGACCTTTAAAAATTTCTACAGGTTACCAGTTTTGAGTTATAGAGGAGGTCTAGCGCTTAAATTATTCTTGCTCTAACGATTGTGGCGATACCTCACATGTGTGGTTTGAAAACCGTTTACAAATGCGGGTGCGACGTGCGTATGCGTTCGCTTCTGCACACAAGTTCTTAGTTATTTTACTTTTTATTTGGTCCTTTTAAAAAACTAACCGGGGTGGTTAACTCTCCAGCCGCTGATAAAAGTGAATCCGCTTTTATCCAAAGTGGACCGCTCGCCGTTTTAAACGAAAATAGCAGGTTTATGGCAGGTATCTGCTGCCATAACAACGGTACTCAACGTCAAAATACCGACGTATAACGATAATAATAATAATTTCATTACATACTATAGTTAAAACACTTTAGGCCTGGAATATTTTTCCCCCTTTCTGACCAGAGCACTGTTTGTGATTCGCCACTGCCTCACTTTAACTGATAATTTTGCGCTATAAACAAAAAAAGAGCAACAATTTTGAAAAAAAAAAAAAAAAGCATATTTTTTTTTTACTTTTTGGTATAATAAAATATCCCCCAAACATCTATAAAAAATGTTTTTTTTCCTCAGTTAAGGCTGATATGTATTCTACAAAAAAAAAAAAAAATCACAGTAAGCGTATATTGATTGGTTTGCGCAAAAGTTATAGCCTCTACAAAATAGAGGATAGTTTTATGGCATTTTGATTTTTGATTTCTTTTTATTAGTAATGGCGGCGATCAGCGATTTTTATCGTGACTGCGACATTGTGGCGGACACATCGGACACTTTTGACACCATTTTGGGACCATTGTCATTTATACAGGGATCAGTGCTATAAAAGTGCACTGATTACAGTGTAAATGACACTGGCAGTGAAGGGGTTAACACTAGGGAGGGGATCAAGCGGTTAAGTGTGTCCTAGGGGGTGATTCTAACTGTGGGGGGGCTACCTAGGACATGACAGGGATCACTGCTCCCGATGACAGGGAGCAGTGTTCTCCGTCATATCACTAGGAAGAACGGGGAAATGCCTTTCTTCCGCTCTATGACAATGATAATGTTGGGAAGGGGATAAACCCAATGATGTCATCACTGGGTCTCTGTGCTTTTCTATGCAAAGCAGGCAGCTCATGGCTGGTGGGAGGAGCCAGCAGGGGGCTTTATATAGCTTCCTGAAATCATCACATCTCCAGACAATCTCCAGAGCCCTCAGCCCCGATGCAAGCAGTGAGCTGGCTCTTGGGAGGAGTTCTGCAAATATCAAATTGCCTTTATGGGTGGGTGTCATGTCAGTGAAGTGGGCGTTCCTATGCTGGCTGTATTTCAAGACAGTCTGCCTAGAAACAATTCGAGATGCACCCCACCTCACTCGATAACATCCACGAAGGTGGTGTGGTGTCTGAAAGGCTTCTCATAGTCCCAGCGCAGTGTACGTTCACCGAGTTTACAATGAACCTCATTCAAAAAACTGATCCGTTTCGAGGGGTATCCCCCTGAGGAAGAGGTGCATCGCCCCTTGGAACGCGTCAGTTATTTTTGAGGGTCTTCCTGTGGTTGGGACTCGTTCAGTGGCCCAGATACATCCAGGGCTCTGTGGATACTGATAAAAAGACATCTGTCTTATCATTCTAATAAAGTTATGGCAAAGGTAAGGCACATGGCTTGGTGTGCCCTCGGTTCTTGTTTTGCCGTATCCGTATTAGACGGAGGTCTGGGGGTGTCCGATGTCTCCCCGTCAGTCCCCCGCACAGGTAGTACATGTTCCAGGATGGAGAAGAAACACGGTAGAAGGCATGGACAGTCCCCGCCATTGTTTGTCACCAAACCACAGCCCGCCGCGGTTCTGTTGTTGTTTTCCGGCACATGGCTCAGGCCGGGTCATATTTCTTCCCCCTCTCACAATGAACATGGCTGCAGGATTTATGGTGTTGTTGGTGCGGGCAGAGCCTGCAGACAGGGGGTGAGGGGTCAGGGACTCTGGGAAGCAGACGGTCTGCAGTTCTCATCTCAGATGTTCAGGGGCTGGAAGGAGATAAGGACTGTTAACAAAATCACCGGCTGTCCTTAAATGTTCCGACAGTCAGCTAATGGTGGTGAAAGGGGACCAGGACCATGACATCTCCTGTACTGATACCCTGACAGGTCCTCTTCAAGCTCAACTCTGGGCACAAGCACTTTCCTTTACATATTATAAACGCTACTGCCAGACCCACCCACCTTACAAACCGCTCAGCATCGGCTGCTCCTCTCTACCAATCCCTCCATTGGCTTCCACTCACCCAACAAATTTAATTCCAACTTACCAAGTCATCCACAACTCGGCCCTCCGGCTACATCACTAACCGAGTCTCAAAACACCAACCAAATTGTCCCTTTTATTTCTCCCAAGACCTCCTACTCTCTAGTAGACATGTGCGGTTCATTTTGTTTCCAAATTAATATTCGGAAGCATTTTCGTTATTCGGATAAATCCAAATACCCGAATTACAATATAAACAAATTTTACCGAATGCTCCAAATAACAAAACGAAATTCGTCTAAATGTCGGACTGAAATTCAAAATGAATTTTATATCAAACTTCAGACGAATTCCAACCGTACAAATATTGCTGAAATCAAAGACTGTGTGTGTTACTCCAGTACCATTTAAAAATAATGCTGTTTTAGTTAAAGCGTTTGTTAACCCCAAAAAAACTTTAAATAAATGGATCCCGCTCCTTTAACCACTTAAGCCCCGGACCAATTTGCAGCCAAAAGGACCAGGCCCCTTTTTGCGATTCGGCACTGCGTGGCTTTAACTGACAATTGTGCGGTCGTGCGACATGGTTCACACACAAAATTTTTTTCCCCGCAAATGGAGCTTTCTTTTGGTGGTATTTGATCACCCCTGCGGTTTTTATTTTTTGCGCTATAAACAAAAATACAATGGCAATTTTGAAAAAAATGCATTATTTTTTACTTTTTGCTATAATAAATAGCCCCAAAAATATATATAAAGAAAACTTTTTTTCCTCAGTTTAGGCCGATACGTATTCTTCTACATATTTTTGGTAAAAAAATAAAAAATCTTAGTTAGCGATTATTGATTGGTTTGCACAAAAGTTATAGCGTTTACAAAATAGGGGATCATTTTATAGCATTTTTATAAATTTTTTTTTTTACTAGTAATGGCGGCGATCAGCGATTTCTATCGTGACTGCGACATTATGGAGGACACATCGGACATTTTTGACACATTTTTGGGACCATTGTCATTTATACAGCAATCAGTGCTATTTAAATGCACTGATTCCTGTGTAAATGACACTGGCAGTGAAGGAGTTAACCACTAGGGGGCAGTGTAGGGGTTATGTATGACGTGATGTGTTTTTTTTTATTGTAGGGGGCGTGGCCTGGCTTGTGAAATCACTGATCATCTTTCCCTATAAAAGGGAACAGACGATCGGTGACAGCCACACAGGGAAGCACGGGGAGAGTTTTGTTTACACAGACCTCTCCTCGTTCTTCAGCTCTGTGACCCGATCGCGGGATACCAGCGGCGATCGGGTCCGCTGATCCCGTGGCCATGGAGCACAGGACCGGGTCGGGAGCGCGCCACCGGCGGCGCGCTCCCGACCCACGGCTGGGCACTTAAAGAATTTATGTACCGGTACGTGATTGTGCCCAGCCGTGCCATTCTGCCAACGTATATCGGCGTGAGGCGGTCCTTAAGTGGTTAAAGCATGTTCTATGACACAGTGCTTGTCCTGTGTCATTTGGCCTCCTGTAACACCTAAAAAACCTGACTGATCCTAACAATTTCTCCCCTCCCCTCTGCAAACTGACCACGGTGTATCATGGCTGCTGAGCCTGAATATAAGCAGATTAAACGTCAGCTTTAACATTTGAAATGCAGTAGAAGAGACAGGTCCTCTTCACCAGCCAGCAGAGTCTGCCCCAGTTCTGGATGTGAGTAGCGGAGGAGAGGAGGCTCTCCAGAGTCTTTCCTAATAGCGTCCTATTATCTGAGTATGTGGAGAATGAAATCCCCATTTATCCCTCCTGCCATGTTTGTTCTGCCAGCTCGGCACCGCCATCCTGGAACATTCGGCTGATTAATAGGACGTCTTGTTTACATAAAGTATCCTAATGGTGGGATTTATTATTGGATGGTGATTGCTCTCACCGGAACTCGGGTGCTTCCTGGCTTACCAGTCACACGGCTGTCCTCAGCTTATGCTCCCTTCCCTTACCGGTCACATAGAAGTCCTCAGGTTCTGCTCCCTTCCCTTACCGGTCACATGGAAGTCCTCAGGTTCTGCTCCCTTCCCTTACTGGTCACATGGAAGTCCTCAGGTTCTGCTCCCTTCCCTTACCTGTCACATGGCAGGCCTCAGCTTCTGCTCCCTGTTCTTACTGGTCACATGGCAGTCCTTAGGTTCCGCTCCCTTCCCAATCACATGGAACTCCTCAGCTTCTGCTTCCTGCCCTTAAAAGTGACATGGAAGTCCTGAGGTCTTGCTCCCTTCCCTTACTGATCACATGGTAGTCCTCAGAATCTGCTCCCTTCCCTTACTGGTGACAGGGAAGTCCTCAAGTTTTGCTCCCCTCCCTTACTGGTCACATGGAAGTCCTCAGGCTCTGCTACCTTCCCTTACCTGTCACATGGAAGTCCTCGGGTTCTGCACCCTCCCTTCCCTTACTAGTCACATGGAAGTCCACAGGTTCTGCTCCCTTACCAGTGACATGAAAGTCCCCAGGTTTTGCTCCCTTCCCTTACTGATCACATGGCAGTCCTCAGGTTCTGCTCCCTTCCCTTACCGGTCACATGGAAGTCCTCAGGTTCTGCTCCCTTCCCTTACCGGTCACATGGAAGTCCTCAGGTTCTGCTCCCTTCCCTTACCAGTCACATGGAAGTCCTCAGGTTCTGCTCCCTTCCCTTATCGGTCACATAGAAGTCCTTAGGTTCTCCTCCCTGCCTCTACTGGTCACATGGCCAAATGGCATTTAAACATGTGATCTCTGCCAAAGGAGAAGATCGGATTTCAGGCAGAGCCACTAACACCGTAAAAAATGTTCTTCTTGTTTTGGATAGAAGAAGAGGATTGCAATTTGTCAATTTTTTTTATTGTCTGTGCCCCTGTTTGGCAGACTTTCCCTCACTTCCTGTGCCACCATGAAGAGCTATGAGGCTGTGTGGCTGTCACCGGCACAGGAAGGCACAGCCAGAAATAGAAGCACTTCCTGTTCTCACACAGGAAATCAGAGAAAATTTCTCCAGCTGGAACACAGAAAATAATAAAAACGTGGCTAAAGAAATCACATCAAGCTTATCACCCAATAAGGGTAATAAACAAAAAAAACGTGATTTTTACGCAAGATCTGAACTGGGCCTTATATTTTCCTGGAGTTCATAGATTGCAAAAGGAATGTTCCCTCCAATCAGTTGACAGTAGAACACAATGTCCGTACTTTGGAATAAGACGTTCCTATTGGTTCTGCTGGTGTTGAGTTGCGTCACGTTGGGACTGGCCCTGGTGTACTTTACCGGTTGCGGTTTCGGATAAATTGTTTCTCAGCATGTAATGACTGCTCAGCTGGGTGAAGTGTGAGAGCGAGTGGGGGGGGGGGGGCATTCATCAACCAGCCATATAAGAGAGCGCCGACAGCCACATCCTCACCATCAGAGCCGGGACCCTATCACCCCCCGACATACACGGTGAGAGCGCCTTGTCTGGCTGATCCAGACTTGCCGCCTGCTTCCTGTGGCTCTCTTCTGGTCCTGGCCAGCCCCTCCCACTCACCCACACTGACAGCGACGCTAAATTTATAGCGCTGCAGATCCGCCGCAGCCTCTTCTCCAGCCCTGCGTCTGAAGAGCGGCGCGTGGGCCTGCGACTGGCCGGCAGGAATTCTGCTGCGAGGACATAACGCACATCGGAAGCCACCTTTGTTACTGAGACACAGAGGTCGCTGCCGGAGATTTAGGTCAGCGTCAGAAGAAAGGGCTACGGTGTGTCTGCGTTCCTGGATGGAGAGGAAACTGAATCACACCTCTGCATGTATGCCGCTTCCTAGTTAACCACTTCAGCCCCAGAAGGTTTACCCCCCCCCCCTTCACGACCAAACCATTTTTTGTGATATTTTAACTGACAAATTAATTGCGGTCGTGCAATGTTTGTCCTTTTAGAGCTTTATTTTGGTGGTACTTGATCTCCTCTGCTGTATTTATTTTTTGTGCTATAAACAAAAAAAATAAAATAAAAAAAATAAAACGTACTTTCTGCTATAAAACATATAAAAAAAAAAAAAAAAAAGAAAAGAAAAATTTAAAAACACATTTTTTTCATCAGTTTAGGCCAATATGTATTCTGCTACATGTGTTTAGTAAAAAAATCCCAATAAGCATATATTGATTGGTTTGCCCAAATGTTATCACATCTACAAACTATGGGATATTTTTGGGGGATTTTTTTTTTTTTACTAGTAATGCGATCTTAGCGGGACTGCAACATTACCGTGGACAAATTGGACACTAAGTGACACTTTTTGGGGACCAGTGACACCAATACTGTGATCAATTCTAAAAATAGACACTGTTACAGTATAAATGACACATTGATGCAGCGTATCAGTGCCCGTCAGTGCAGCCTATCATTGCCCATCAGTGCAGCATATCATTCTCCATCAGTGCAGCATATCAGTACCTATCAATGCCCATAAGTGCAGCCTCATCAGTGCCCAGCAATGCATCAGGGAGGTATCAGGGGGATCTGCTGGCCGGGTGACACAGAGCAGGGACCTCCCACTGAGACGCTGCTTCTATATGAATAGCTGGGCGCTGTCAAACAAAGTCCCGCCTCCTAGACTGGTTACACTAATAGACAGCACACTGGTCCAATGCCGATCCAGGAAGTGGAACTTTGTTTTGACAGTGGCCGGCTATTCATATACAAGCTGCGTCTCAGAGGAAGATCCCTGCTCTGTGTCATCTGGCTGCCCGATCCTTCTGACAGTTTCCTGTCTGATCGCTTCTGGCAGAAGTGGTGCGGCCTTTTTTTTTTTACAGAACATCAGAGTGGCCCGGGGGGCAGGGAGCCCCCCTCCTGATGGCCGCACCGCTTCTGCCAGAAGCGATCAGACAGGAAACTGTCAGCCCAGTCTGCCCCTGCTCCAAACTCGCCTTCCACTAATTTCCACTTGCGAAATGCAAGCAGGAGAGTGGAAATTTTGAGGGCTGATACAACAGATTTACAAACCTCACATAGATACAATGTGACGACATATACTGTAGGTAGAAATGTTTAACCTCTCACCGGGTTTCACAGCATTCATGACGGCACGGGATGACTTGAGTACGGCTTCATAGATGGCTCTCTGGTCAGCGGTGAATTTCCCATTGGCGGGGAAGGAGCAGGTGATGTCTGAGCTGTAGCAGTAATATTCTCCTCCCATGTCGAACAGGCTGCAAGGGACAACAGACGAACGTTGTACAATTTTTCTTTCTATGCCGATGTTAAAGGAGAAGGCAAAACTTTTTTCGTGTTTATGTTAACCCATTTGTTTTTTTTTTATTTTGTCAACTTTGTTCCATTGGGGAGATTTCCCTTCACTTCCTGTCCTCAAGTCCAAATAGGAAGTGAGAGGAAATTCCTGGTAGTCACTAGAACTAGTGTCCCCACTGGAAGATCTCCGTACTTGGAACTCTGATGAAACAAGGTGTGTTCACCCCCGAAACGTGTTGGCTGTTATATGTGACCATTACATAACTTAATAAAGTGACTTAAAAACTTTCATTTAGCCTGGTGCTCTTGTTTTGTTTTCATGCTATTCATCCTTCATTAGATGTGGACATAAAGTTGGCCACCCAGACCGATAGACTGCATATTCATAGATCACCCACATTCAAATCCAATGCAACCCTTCAACAGATCCCTAGGAAATAGTGGGTGATTTTGATCAACTTTATTTTTCCAGAACTGTCTAATTCAACCATGCAGCCCTACTAGGTGACATTAGTAGTGTGCAGGGACCCTGGTGCCATGTGATACAACTTTGCTGCAGCCAGCATTAGAAATCTAGTGTCAGCTGGTCTAGGACCCTTGGAGAACCCCTCCGATCGTCAGGACCCTTGGAGAACCCCTCCGATCGCCAGGACCCTTGGAGAACCCCTCCGATCGTCAGGACCCTTGGAGAACCCCTCCGATCGCCAGGACCCTTGGAAAGCCCCTCCGATAGTCAGGACCCTTGGAGAGCCCCTCCGATCGTCAGGACCCTTGGAGAGTCCCTCCGATCGTCAGGACCCTTGGAGAAACCCTCTGATCGTCAGGACCCTTGGAGAAACCCTCTGATCGTCAGGACCCTTGGAGAAAACCCTTCCGATCGTCAGGACCCTTGGAGAAACCCTCTGATCGTCAGGACCCTTGGAGAAAACCCTTCCGATCGTCAGGACCCTTGGATAACCCCCCCCGATCTTCAGGACCCTTAGAGAACCCCTCCGATCTTCAGGACCCTTAGAGAACCCCTCCGATCTTCAGGACCCTTTAAGAATTCCTCAGATGTTCAGGGCCCCTCCAATATTCAGGACCCTTAGAGAACCCCTCCAATATTCAGGACCCCTTCAATGTTCAGGACCCCTCCAATCTTCAGGACTTCCCTGATCTTCAGGACCCTATGAAAACCCCTCCAGTCATCAGGACCCCTCCTGTCTTCACGGCCTTTGAGAACCCCTACAATTTACAGGACTCCTTAAAAATCAGCCAAGAGGTAGTGTCCCCATCATCAGGAAATGGCGTGGGCACTTGAATATGGATCTTCCCCACATTGCTTTGCAGAGAAAAAAAAATTGAGACCCAGTTTGTCACATGGCCACATAGGAATTCTAGGCTTTTATTTTTTTTATGAAACCAATTGATTAGTCAGAAGAGGATAGAGGTTTGGTCAGAAATCAGCTTTAATTTAGCTTTTCCCATTGGCCTTAATGTCGCTTACCCCTAACTTTTACTAAGATGGGTTGAATCTACCATTAGGTAATAGAGGCAAGAGAGTGGATTTTCTTTACTCAATTATCAGCAGCGCATTTTTTCCCCCACGATACACACAAACACTCTATTGGCTTATTACAGAAACATTATTCAGAAGAGCTCCAACTTTTGTCATTAAAATGCCCTCTTTGAAATCCACGCAGTGACTTTGCATAGGCTAAGATGATGTCATCAGTCTGCTGCAGGCAGGAGGAAGCATCCCCTCTTTCTCAGTGATCAGGCTGCACATTGTAACTTTGTAGCATTTCACAAGGTGAAATGCTTCAGGAAGGGCTGATCTGCGTCAGACATTTAATCAACACAGCCACCTGGATTCACATGACTGGCTCATCTTGGCATTTCAGCCAAGGAAGTAGATGGTATCTCTGGAAGATGTCTGAACAAAGATGGCTCTGGAGAGAAATGCAAATGAAGGCATTGTGAGGGGGAGTTGCTTTGATTTCTGTAATAAATACCTGGAAGGGTTACACTGGCACATTATTTAATATGAAAATTTTAGATAGCACCATCTTAAAGAAAACCAAAGGATCGTTGCTTCCAAAATCCACCAAAACCTCCTGGGCAGCAGTGCTCCCTTTCTTGCCCTTTCCATCTGTCACATGGGTGGATTTCATAAAACTGGAGAACACAGAATCTGGTGCAGTTGTGCACAGGAACCAATCAGCTTCTAGGTTTCATTGTCAAAGCTTAACCGCTTCAGCACCGGAAGATTTTACCCCCCCCCCTTCCTGACCAGAGCACTTTTTGCGATTTGGCACTGCGATGCTTTAACTGACAATTGTGCGGTCGTGGGACGTGGCTCCCAGACAAAATTTATATCTTTTTTTCCCCCCCACCAATAGCTTTCTTTTGATGGTATTTGATCCCCTCTGCGGTTTTTATTTATTGCGCTATAAACCAAAAAAAGCGACAATTTTGAAAAAAAAGCTATATTGTTTACTTTTTGCTATAATAAATAATATTATAATAATAATAATTTCCTCAGTTTAGGTCAATATGTATTCTTCTACAGATTTTTGGTAAAAAAAAAAAAAAAAATTATATATATATATATATATATATATATATATATATATATATATATATATATATATATCACAATAAGCGTATATTGATTGATTTGTGCTAAAGTTATAGCGTCTACAAAATAGGGGATAGTTTTATGGCACTTTTATTATTATTATTTTTTTTTTCCAGTAATGTCAGCGATCTGCGATTTTTATCAAGACTGCGACATTATGGCGGACACATCGGACACTTTTGACACTATTTTGGGACCATTGTCATTTATACAGCAATCAGTGCTATAAAAATGCACTGATTACTGTGTAAATGACACTGGCAGGGAAGGGGTTAAAACTAGGGGCGATCAAGGGGTTAAGTGTGTCCTAGGGAGTGATTCTAACTGTGGGGGGGAGGATGGGCTTCCATTCGCATGACGGCGATCACTGCTCCTGATGACAGGGAGCAGTGATCTCTGTCATGTCACAAGGCATAACGGGGGAAATGCCTTGTTTACATAGTCACCTCCCCGTTCTGCGGCTCCGTGACATGATCGCCGGGGAGACCAGTGGACAGCGAGTCCGCGGGCACGCTGTACATGGCAGGCATGCGCACGCCCGCTAGACCCACCAATTAAAAGGCGGACGTACAAGTACGCCCATTTGCCCACTGCTGCCATTGTACCGACGTATATCGGCGTGCGGCGGTCGGCAAGTGGTTAATTGAACAAACTGAAGTTAGAAGCGGATTGGTTCCTATGCACAACTGCACCAGATTCTGTGCGCTCCAGTTTTAGTAAATCTCCCCCATTGCTTTTTTTTTTTTTTTAGCAGAACCACAATTCTACCAAATGTGGAAGTACTGACTTCCTCTTAATCAAGCCTAGAGAAGTCCACTAGTCTGTAGGTGAGCCCCCCCCCCACCCCCAAAGTACCATGGTGTCTGCCGAACACAGCGCCATTCTTATTTCAGTGTCTCCCGGCACACGTACTCAAACAACGCCTTATCACGCCTCCATCCGATCCATATTATTCGTCACGGTACGAGCGCCTGCTCCGTCTTGTTGGATCAACACAGTGGAGGAGCCGCCGATTTTTACGGCCCTGCGAAATTAAATATTTGAATCTTTATGCTTAGCAGCAATTAAATGATAACGAGATTACATTAACCGGAGCGCTTGTAGATAGGGAGATGTGCTGAGAGCGCGCCACACCGTAATCGCCTTCAATGCCCGCCAAATCAAGGAAGAGGCAGCCGACAGTGGTGATTATTTAAAGGAGAAGAAGAAGTAGGGCCAAAGTTTATTTGGCCCTAACTTGTCTTGTGGGTCACAGGAGGGCACTTTGTTCTTCGCTCCCGTGACCCAGATTCAGCCGTCAGTGGGCTAAAGTTCGCTGTCGGCTGACATCACTTGGCCAGTCCAGACTCTGGAGGGAGTGCGCTTTAATTTGAGAGGGTTGAATCTTCCTCTTCAGACCATAAGCTTGAACAATTACTTGCCGAATCCATTTAGAAATAGTAGATTTCAATGCTGCCTGTCCTCTTTTAGGACCTTCAGGCAACACAAACAAAACACCTAAGACACTGGCGAAAAAACAGAGGTACTCCCAGTAGTGGGAGGGGTTATATAGGGAGCGGACTTCCTATCCATAGGTGTGTCAGTGTCCATCACCCGAAGGTGGCCTATAATCCACATAGCAACTACTATGGCTCTGTGTCCCGTGATGTACCATAAAAAAAGTTGTGTTCACCAAACTAGAGGCCGAAAAATAATAAAATAAAAGCCTCGTCACTTTGATTAACTAAATAAATTGTTGAAGTGTACCATCGTCCAAAATTATACGGAATATTAGGTCGGGAGGCCTGGTTCCCATATCAGGCTTACCGAAGACAAAAGTGAGCTAACGGACTATTGCGGTACATATAAAGAAGTTGATAACAAATTATTTAAACCAGAATAAAATACAAACAAAGTTTATTCAAATGATAAAATCATTTCACAATATATAAACTGGTATAGGCGGTGACGTATTTCTACTAGTTTCGCTCTAAATGAGCTTCTTCAGGAAATATTTACGTCTGTAAGAAAACGTGGGTATAATGAATTAAGCAGAAAAAAATTAAACAGAAAAAATATAATTTGGGATACAGTGTAGAAAAGGGAAAAGGTAAATGACGCAAAATATGTCTCTTACCCCCACCGCAGCGCCTACAGGGAAGGTCTGAACCCTTACATACAGATTATTTTGGGGTGGAATGTTCAAAAGCATTTATAACTTCCTTCTATGTTTACAAAATGCACAAGAGACCATTGTCAGCTACCTATAATGTAAATTTCCTAGCTAACTGGTTCTAAACCGCTAGGCCATGTCCCACTGCCGGGATGCGGCCTCCATCGTTCTGGACCTCCAGCTAGTTGCAGATGCCCTAATCTCCCATATCACCGCCCCAACCTTCCATAGTGATCTGCAGTGCTCGTTGACACACAAAGCCCCCAGGCCTCCTAAGTGTCCCCCATCAACCTCCCATAGTGCCCCCTAACTTGCTGCAAAGCCTCCAGCATTGCCCCACCATATCCTCCAGCCTTCCATATTGCCCTGAAAATCTCCACAGTCCCCTCCAGAGACCTCATCCTCTAAATGACCATCAAATCTGCTGCCAGGACAGGAAGTGAAGGGAAATCCCAATGGGATATAGATGATAAAAAAAAAACCTCACGGGGTTATAGCCCTCCCTCACTCCATCCATCCAAAAAAAGTTTTGCCTTAAGTTACACTTTAAGTGAACTTGGTCACCAACTTTTATCTTTATCCATGTAATACTGCCCCAATGCCATGCTCAAATTCCACTCAGAATATGCTCTACTGCAAGCGGTCTCAGTAGGGTTTTCACAGTGTGTCTGAGCGGGACTGCAGCCACTCTCCACATGACTCTGTACAGATGAGCGTTGTTGCAGTGTGCACATAGAGGATCTGGATTACTTTAAACAGACTAACCTACTTAACCACAGCAATGATACCGTGTGAAATTGAGTGGTGAGACTTCATATAAAGTCCCACCACTTGCTCTCAATTTTAATCAATGATAGGGATAGAGGCAGTTACCCCTTTGGTTCCTGCCTCATTTAAAGTCCCAAAATGTATTTTCTTTTAATGATAACTTGTACAGCGGGCGATACATTGTTTCCATTATTGATCTGACAGGGTGGAGTGATAGAATGTATAATGATGAGAAGTCACTCTGCGATGTGCTGCAGACGGGCCGCATGCTGCATGTAAACATGTGACGTGGGAAGTAGGTGAAGAGTCGCTGCCTCCCGTATGTGAGAAAGTGAATCAGAGTGATTCAGCATCACAAGATGTACAGACAGAGATGTGCCGACACCTGTCACCGCTGTCATTGTTTGTGAGGGCAGCCGGGGGGCGCCAACACAAAATGTACTGTTATCAGAGACATCTGCCCGAAAATCAGAGGAAAAATTACATTTCAGTATTTCCCACAGACTTCATGGGGAAACTTTGTGTCATTGTGCAGTATATAAAACCTCGACAGAAAATCTCCACCACACAGACTGCAAGACTTGAGAGCGGGAGAGAAAAACAGCAAAGCAGAATCACCGTCATACCCTCCACACTCCTCTCCTGTATATACTGCCCACGACATACCCTCCACACTCCTCTCCTGTATATACTGCCCACCGTCATACCCTCCACACTCCTCTCCTGTATATACTGCCCACCGTCATACCCTCCACACTCCTCTCCTGTATATACTGCCCACCGTCATACCCTCCACACTCCTCTCCTGTATATACTGCCCACCATCATACCCTCCACACTCCTCTCCTGTATATACTGCCCACGACATACCCTCCACAATCCTCTCCTGTACATACTGCCCACCGTCATACCCTCCACACTCCTCTCCTGTATATACTGCCCACCGTCATACCCTCCTCAATCCTCTCCTGTATATACTGCCCACCGTCATACCCTCCACACTACTCTCCTGTATATACTGCCCACCGTCATATCCTCCACACTCCTCTCCTGTATATACTGCCCGCCGTCATACCCTCCACACTCCTCTCCTGTATATACTGCCCACCGTCAAACCCTCCACACTCCTCTCCTGTATATACTGCCCACCACCATACCCTCCACACTCCTCTCCTGTACATACTGCCCACCGTCAAACCCTCCACACTCCTCTCCTGTATATACTGCCCACCACCATACCCTCCACACTCCTCTCCTGTACATACTGCCCACCGTCAAACCCTCCACACTCCTCTCCTGTATATACTGCCCACCACCATACCCTCCACACTCCTCTCCTGTACATACTGCCCACCATCATACCCTCCATATTCCTCTCCTGTATATACTATCCACCGTCATACCCTCCACACTCCTCTCCTTTATATACTGCCCACCGTCCTACCCTTCACACTCCTCTCCTGTATATACTGCCCACTGTCATACCCTCCACAATACTCTCCTGTATATACTCCCACCTTTCTACCCTTCACACTACTCTCCTGTTCATACTGCCCACTGTCATAACCTCCGCACTCCTCTCCTGTATATACTGCCCACCGTCATAACCTCCACACTACTCTCCTGTATATACTGCCCACCATCATACCCTCCAGACTCCTGTCCTGTATATACTGCCCACCATCATACCCTCCACACTACTCTCCTGTATATACTGCCCACCGTCATAACCTCCACACTACTCTCCTGTATATACTGCCCACCATCATATCCTCCACACTACTCTCCTGTACATACTGCCCACCGTCATACCTTCTGCACTCCTCTTCAAAGAGGACCTGTCATTTTCACCCACTCTGTTAATCTCTATGTAATTGTCTGTATGGTCCAACGCTGACCAGTTTTCTGCTTCAGAGTTGCAGACTTAACCAGGAGGCTCAGACGCAGGGCATTTTTCCATTGTTGAGCACTTGGCATTGGTAGCATTATAGCTACGAGAGCACTTCTGAATTCTTTCATCCCCCCTTTAGACCACCACAATCTTTCTTCATACAGTATGTGTCAGATTATTTTTGATGGGGTTAGCTGTACAAAGAAATAAAGTCTTCTACATTGAGTAATACGTGTGCCCACTCCTACCCTCATTATTAATAAAACGAGGCCGGAGTGTGGCTCGGCTAAACTAGATTTCATACAAGGGGGAAAATAAATAAGCAGGGATGCAGTTGATCCGGTAGACTCTCGTAACCTTTTTTCACTCTGCGGAGATGAAACCTTATTGAGCGCGCCCAAATCAAATATTAATCTGTATCCTGCACCGTGTTCTGCCGGGTGGAATAGGAACAAGATGAAAGTGATATGTTTACAATATTGATGAGACGGGCCGGCGGTGCACTCCACAGATGTCTTAACAATTGTGCCATGGTGAGCGCAGAGACTTCATACCGTGCTGAGGATAATGTGCTAGATGGAACACCATGGCAGGTCTGATCTTTTCATGCTTTATCCGTGACCGCACAAAGCACGCTTCTACTAAAGGTCCGCTGCCAATTCCTCCCCCTAATTCCTAGTTTCTTTTTTTTTTTAAGCAGAACTAAAAAAATAATAAAAAAAAAAAGTTTCTTTAATGCTCATCAGTTGAATATGAAATACTGCATATTAATATTATGTTTTATACATAAAAAAAAATAAATAAATTATATATATATATAATATATATATATATATATACACACACAGTAAATATATATATATATATATATATATATATATATATATATATATATTTATATATATATATATATATTTATATTTATTTATTTTTACGCACACACCCATATATACTTGCTTTGTGCACTGGTGCGCAGTCATGTTGGAACAGGAAGGGGCCATCCCCAAACTCTTCCCACAATGTTGGGAGCATGAAATTGTCCAAAATGTCTTGGTATACTGACGCTTTAAGACCCATTTCACAGTGGGGATGCCCGTGCGTTCACGGTAAAGTGACGCTTTTTGGCTGCTAGCGGGGAGGTTTTAATCCCAAAAAAGTGGTTAAAAACTCCTGTGTTGCAGCGCTTCCGATGCGCTTTTCAGGCGATTCGGAAGCACTGCCCATTCATTGCAATGGGCAGAGTGTTTTGGGAGCACTGTAGGGACGGGGAAAGGATAGGTAATAAATACATTATATACTAGAATAGAAGACACGTCCGTCACATACCACCTTGCTCCTCTCCAGCAGTTTTGGTCCAGAATAATGAAGGTCTTATAATCCTGAATACATCATGAATGTTTTAGCACTAGAAAACATTCCCATTTATCGCACGTGCTGTACGATCGGCTGGAGTTTAATGAAATTAGATATCTTTTCAAACACTGCCACCTTGTGGAGATCTCACTTCAGACCATTCTTGAACCATTTTTTTTTTTTTTTTTTTTAAGTGTGACTGGGCACATTATTCTGCTGAAAGAGGCCACTGCCTTTGGGAAAAAGTGTTTCTATGAAGGGGGTACTTGGTCAGGAACAATGTTTAGGTAGGCGATACATGTCAAGTAACATCCACATGAATGGCAGAACCCAAGTTTTCCCAGCAGAACATTGCCCAAAGCATCATATTGCCTCTGCCGGCTTGACTTCTTCCCATACTGCACCCTGGTGCCATCTCCTCCCCAGGTTAGCACGGCACACACACCTGGCAATCCACATAATGTAAAAGAAAATGTGTTTTATTAGACCAGGCCACCTTACTTCATTGCTCCTTGATGCAGTTGTGATGCTCACATGTCCATTGTAGGTGCTTTTGACTGTGGGCACGGGTCAGTGTGGGCACCCTTACGGGTCTGAAACTGGACTCAGGTAAGTACTTAGGGTGGTGAGGGGGCGATACAACCGTTGGGACAATTTTTATCTTAATGCAGGGAATGCATTAAAGCAGGGCTTGAAAATTCCGCCCGCCAAATGTGAGGGTAAATTCCTTTCTGGTGAGCACAGTAATGTCCTGTACATTTACTGATAGAGCGGGTGGCTTGCAATGTGATCTCCAGGAGCCGTGGATTGATTTGTATTCCACTTGCACTTCAGGCCTCATTTTGAAGCCGATTTCCAGTTTCTGACTTCCGGCTTCTTCGGCATCGCCATTACACTGGCAGCGCTGCTGAGGGGAGGTGCAGGAGAGGTCCGCTCTCCACCGCCGTGGGGGACACTAAGAGAGGTCCGCTCTCCACCGCCGCGGGGGACACAAGGAGAGGTCCGCTCTCCACCGCCGCGGGGGACACAAGGAGAGGTCCGCTCTCCACCGCCGCGGGGGACACAAGGAGGAGAGGCCTGCCAATGGTGCACATCCCTACACCCACCAGCTTAAGATAAACGATCTGGGGGCACTGGTTCAACAGGGGGGGCCCCTCTGGGGACACCGGTTCAAGAGGGGGGGCCCCTCTGGGGACACCGGTTCAAGAGGGGGGGCCCCTCTGGGGACACCGGTTCAAGAGGGGGGGCCCCTCTGGGGACACTGGTTCAAGAGGGGGGGCCCCTCTGGGGACACCGGTTCAAGAGGGGGGGCCCCTCTGGGGACACCGGTTCAAGAGGGGGGGCCCCTCTGGGGACACCGGTTCAAGAGGGCGGCCCCTCTGGGGACACCGGTTCAAGAGGGCGGCCCCTCTGGGGACACCGGTTCAAGAGGGCGGCCCCTCTGGGGACACCGGTTCAAGAGGGCGGCCCCTCTGGGGACACCGGTTCAAGAGGGCGGCCCTCTGGGGATACCGGTTCAAGAGGGCCGCCCTGTGGGGACACCGATTCAAGAGGGGGGCCCCTGTGGGGACACCGATTCAAGAGGGGGGCCCCTGTGGGGACACCGATTCAAGAGGGGGGCCCTCTGGGGACACCGATTCAAGAAGGGGGCCCTCTGGGGACACCGAGTGGGTGTCCCTTCCCTCCAATCAGCTCTCCTCATGGAGCCCTTCAGAGTGTAACGTCAACTCCCCCCCCCCCCTGCTTTCTGAAAGCTCAGACAAGGTGTATACATGCTGCACTTCGTAGAAGAGAGGAGGACTGCATATAAACAGGTACAACTTGTGTAGGAGGCTTTGTTTCATCTCCGTTTATCACCAGAGGCCAGTTACTTCACTGGGTATATGTAAGGGTTTACAACCACTTTAGAGTAAATAAATGTATTGCCTTTACAACCGTTTTAACCTGTGAATTGTCATAAAGTTATGCCTGATTGGTGTATGTATTTCTTATGCTCATCAGCTCCATCTAATGGCCATCATTTTAAAAAAAATACAGCGTTATGGCCACTAGATGGAGCTGGGGAGCATAAGAATTGCATATATCTTATGTTAAAAAAATAAAAGATACAATTTAACAATTCTGAGGAGTGTTAGACAGAATAAAATAAAAATAAAAATACTAATTCCTGCCAGTGTTAGGATAGTTAGAATAGGTTAGTGTTAGAATTCTCTAGAATTGCTACATTGTATTGTATTGTAAAAAAAAATAAAAAAATACATTTGTTCAGAAAAGAAATAGCCTAATAACATTTGTTTTTGCTCGATTCGCACAGAACAAATTTTGTTACGAATACACACCTAAACCACCTTTTAGTCCTTGTACACACGGTCGGACATTCCGATGGAAAATGTCCGATCGGACCGTGTTGTCGGATAATCCGACCGTGTGTGGGCTTCATCTGACTTTTTCCGTCGGAATGTCTGACCAACAAAGTTTGAGAGCTGGATAAAAAAAATTTCCGACAACATGATCCAATCAGACTTTGTCCGATCGTTTGTAGAGAATTCCGATCGGACACAGTGCCACGCATGCTCAGATCAAATTCCTAGACCAAAACTATTGGCTACTAGCCTGAACGTAGTCCCGTCGTACCGAAATAACGCCATCACGTTACGAACGATCAGATTTTCTGGCTACTTTGTCCGACCGTGTGTATGCAACATCAGTTTCGGACAAAATCCGACGGATTTTGTTGTCGGAATGTCCGACCGTGTGTACAGGGGCTTAGGCTGAGCACAATTGCCAAGTCCTGAGAGGAGAGCACTGTAATGCACACGATCGGACATTCCGACAACAAAATCCATGGGATTTTTCCCGACGGATGTTGGCTCAAACTTGTCTTGCATACACACGGTCACACAACGTTGTCGGAAATTGCGAACGTCAAGAATGCGGTGACGTACGACGAGCCGAGAAAAATGCGCGGCTCTTCTGCTCGATTCCGAGCATGCGTGGAACTTTGTGTGTCGGAATTGTGCACACGCGATCGGAATTTCCGACAACGGATTTTGTTGTCGGAAAATTTGAGAACCAGATCTCAAATTTTGTGTGACGGAAATTCCGATGGAAAATGTCCGATGGAGCCTATACATGGTCGGAATTTCGACAAAAAGCTCCTATCGCACATTTTCCGTCGGAAAATCCGACCGTGTGTACGCGACATTACTGATTACAGCAGGAGGGGAAATACATTTTAAGTTCAACATGGAGAGAAAAAAAAAAAAGGCGCAGGAAATCACAACGCACATTCCAATGCACATATTTAAATGAAACGTCTAAATAATCACATTAGTAGCTGCGGGGTGAAGTCCCTGCCAGGAATAGCTTGGCAGGCCGCGGAAAGGCTTTTTCCAGGCGCATTTGTCAAAAGCAATAAAAGAAGAAAAAAATTATTTGTGGTTCGTCGCTTATGATGCAACGGTAGGATCGCTGGCTAGAATGATAATCAACACGATCGCTGTAGATGGTTACATCTCCGTAAGTCGTGTTTACAGAGCGCCGGGATACCCGCAGTCCACAGGAAGGGGGGGGGGGGGGGCAAATATGACGGCTTGGCGGGGGAGATGTCTTTCTGCCTATAGAGCTCCCATTACCACCACAGCTTTCAGGAGTCCGACAAAGTTTCTCCAATGCCAGAAGCCAGGTTTCATTAAAGATGAACGGAAGACAAAAAGAGGACATTTCTGCTGTTATACAAAATGACTACAAGGCTATTTTGCTGAAGGGGGCAATAGCAGCTTCTGGGGTCAAGGGTGTACTTACTTTCTTTTCCCACAGTATATCTATTGAGATTTTTGTTACGTTATTTAAAAGGCACAACCAGGGGCGGACTGACAACTCATGGGGCCCCCGGGCAATAGGAGATTATGGGGCCCCCAGGCAATCAGAGATTATGGGGCCACATAGTATACACAAACACACACACAGTATAATATCACACACACAGTACACACAGACATGTTTCTATTGGCTGAGAAGGTACTGGAGAGGTGGGGCAGCTATAATCTCAGGATTTACATACTGTCCCTGGTTTTACTGAGGCTGGCAACCCTGATGGGGCCCCCTAGTGGCATAGGGCCCTCGGGCAGTGCCCGAGTAGCCCAATGGTCAGTCCGCCCCTGGGCACAACCTCCTTATGGTTTTACTCCAGTATATTATTATTATTATTTAACCACTTGACCACCGGGCACTTATACCCCCTTCCTAACCAGACCAATTTTTAGCTTTCGGTGCTCTCGCATTTTGAAGGACAATTACTCAGTCATGCAACACTGTACCCATATGAAATGTTTGTCCTTTTTTTCACACAAATAGAGCTTTCTTTTGGTGGTATTTAATCACCGCTGAGGTTTTTATTTTTTGCGCTATAAATCAAAAAAGACTGAAAATTCGGTAAAAATAAAATAAAAAATAAAATAAAAAATAAAATTCTTTGTTTCTGCGAAAATTTATTGCAGAGTATTGGTGAGTATTAGCAGAGTATTGGCAGAGTATTGCACAGTGTTGCAGAGTACTGGCAGAGTATTGTCACAAAGCAGTGCTGTGGGCACTACACATCCAGCCCACAGCACTGCCGCAATCTCTCCCCATCTCCCTTTGCACTGTACCGATCGGTACAGAGAGGGGAGGGAGAAACCGGGGTCATGACGTGATGCCGGTTTGTTTACAAGTGATCGCTCCGTAATTTGACGGAGCGATCATGTGGTGAACGGGAGCTACCAGCGGCTGTTTACCGCGATCCGTGATGCCGGCGGTCACGGATATTTGCGGGAGCAAGCCCCAGGGGGCGCGCGAGAGCAAGATTCTGGGGGGACGTCTATGGAAATCACGACTGCGCTCTAGCCGTCTTTCGGCTATGGCCCGGTCGGCAAGTGGTTAAGGTACTTGTATAGCGCCGTCAATTTACGCAGCGCTTTACATATACATTGTACATTCACATCGGCCCCTACCCTCAAGGAGCTTACAATCTAAGGTCCCTAATGCCCTGTACACACGGTGCGATCGGATCGTGTTGTCGGAAAATACGATCGTGTGTGGGCTCCATCTGACTTTTTCCGTCGGAATTTCCGACACACAAAGTTTGAGAGCTGGATCTAAAATTTTCCGACCAACAAAATCCGATCAATTAAATTCCGATTGCGTGTAGACAATTCCAACGGACAAAGTGCCACGCATGCTCAGAATAAATTACGAGATGAAAGCTATTGGCTACTGGCCCATTTATAGTCCTGCCGTACGTGTTTTATGTCACTGCTTTCAGAACGATCGGATTTTCCGACAACTTTGTGCGACCGTGTGTATGCTAGACAAGTTTGGGCCAAAATCCATCGGAAAAAGATCAGGCGAATTTTTTCGTCTGAAAGTCCGACTGTGTGTACAGGGCATACCTCGCATTCATATACTGGGGCCAATTTAGACAGAAGTCAATTAACCTCCCAGCAAGTCTTTGGAGTGTGGGAGGAAACCGGAGTACCCGGAGGAAACCCACACAGGCACAGGAGGAACATGCAAACTCCAGGCAGGTAGTGTCGTGGTTGGGATTCAAACCAGCGAGCATTTTTACTGCTAGGCGAGAGTGCTACCCACTACACCACTGTGCCGCCCTCATCACCTTTATCACAGTTTGAACGAAGATCTAATTTCTACAGGGTGTACTTTTTTTTCACATGACTATTTGATTAGTGCAAAAAAATAAAAATAACTGTTGATCTTGCCAGAAATTGTGTGCTGCCTCACGTCCGCCAGGCACAGCAGATGACAGTTCAGTGTAGCGGCTCGCTGTCGGTACCATGTGATCGCTGTGATTCATCACAGCAGCTCAAATAACAATTGTACACAATGGAAGGTTTCCATTCATTGTGTGCTATTGTGTTGATCTCTGTGATTGGTCACAGTGATCACATGGTATACACGGGGCCAATCACAGCTAATCACAATAGTACACACTGAATGAACAGATTTCATTCAGAAAAAAATGGTTGCTTACAGCAGTGATGATGATCACGGCTATAAGCGATTAGTGTGTATATTAAGACTGATCGATTTTCAGATATACAGTATCTCACAAAAGTGAGTACACCCCTCACATTTTTGTAAATATTTTCTTCTATCTTTTCATGTGACAACACTGAAGAAATGACACTTGTCTACAATGTAAAGTAGTGAGTGTACAGCTTGTATAACAGTGTAAATTTCCTGTCCCCTCAAAATACCTCAACACACAGCCATTAATGTCTAAACCACTGGCAACAAAAGTGAGTACACCCCTAAGTGAAAATGTCCAAATTGGGCCCAAAGTGTCAATATTTTGTGTGGCCACCATTATTTTACAGCACTGCCTTAACCCTCTTGGGCATGGAGGTCACCAGAGCTTCACAGGTTACCACTGGAGTCCTCTTCCCCTCCTCCATGATGACATCACAGAGCTGGAGGATGTTAGAGACCTTGCACTCCTCCACCTTCCGTTTGAGGATGTCCCATAGATGCTCAATACGGTTTAGGTCTGGAGACATGCTTGGCAAGTCCATTACCTTTACCCTCAGCTTCTTTAGCAAGGCAGTAGTCTTGAAGGTAGGTTTGGGGTTGTTATGTTGGAATACTGCCCTGCAGCCCAGTCTCTGAAGGGAGGGGATCATGCTCCATTTCAGTATGTCACAGTACATGTTGGCATTCACGGTTCCCTCAATGATCTGTAGCTCCCCAGTGCCGGCAGCACTCATGCAGCCCCAGACCATGACACTCCCACCACCATGCTTCACTGTAGACAAGACACACTTGTCTTTGTCCTCCTCACCTGGTTGCCGCCACACACGCTTCACACCATCTGAACCAAATAAGTTTATCTTCGTCTCATCAGACCACAGAACATGGTTCCAGTAATCCATGTCCTTAGTCTGCTTGTCTTCAGCAAACTGTTTGCGGGCTTTCTTGTGCATCATCTTTAGAAGAGGCTTCCTTCTGGGACTACAGCCATGCAGACCAATTTGATGCAGCGTGCGGCGTATGGTCTGAGCACTGAGAGGATGACCCCTCCACCCCTTCAACCTCTGCAGCAATGCTGGCAGCACTCATACGTCTATTTCCCAAAGACCATCTCTGGATATGACACTGAGCATGTGACCTCAACTTCTTTGGTCGACCATGGCGAGGCCTGTTCTGAGTGGAACCTGTCCTGTTAAACAGCTGTAGGGTCTTGGCCACCGTGCTGCAGCTCAGTTTCAGGGTCTTGGAAATCTTTTGATCATTATGTAGAGCAACAATTCCTTTTTTGAGATCCTCAGAGAGTTCTTTGCCATGAGGTGCCATGTTGAACTTCCAGTGACCAGTATGAAAGAGTGAGAGCGATAACACCAAATTTAACACACCTGCTCCCCATTCACAGCTGAGACCTTGTAACACTAACCAGTCACATGACACCGGGGAGGGAAAATGGCTAATTGGACCCAATTTGGACATTTTCACTTAGGGGTGTACTCACTTTTGTGAGATATTGTATATCCCATAGTTTGTGAACTCTATAACTCTCCTACAAACTAAATAATATACACTGATTTGGGTTATTTTCCCCAAAGAAATGTAGCAGAATACATTTTGGCCTAAATGTATGAAGAACAATTATTTGTAAAATTTTATAACAGGAAAATAAAAATGTGAGATTTTTTTGGTTTATTAAAAAAAAAAAAAAAAAAAAAAAAACTGTGGTGATAAAATACAACCAAAAGAAAGCTCTGTAAAAAACAAACAAACAAAAAAAACTTCTTCACCATCTTTAAAAAAAAAAAAAGTGCAATTCTTCTCTAATGATAAACATGAAAATGAAGATATCAACAATATTCATAATTCATTAACCTCCACCAGACACGACAGATTGGAGCCGTTCAATTTCACAGAACTACGGGAAGTGTGACCTCACAATAAATAAAGCCTGTTGTCAGCCTGTGAGAAGTCAGATCTCCCCGTCTTATCTGGCAGATCTTCCAGAGGACCTCAAAATATATCACTGAGCATTCCTGTCTTGCAGCATTGGGTTCCTGGGTTTGAGTCCAGGTCAGGACCCTTTAACCACCTGCCCAGGCCAATTTTCAGCACGGTCACACTTTGAATGACAATTGCGCGGTCATGCAACACTGTTCCCATATGACATTTTTATCATTTTTACAAACAGCTTATCACGGATGTAAACAAACACTGGTTATCAGTACTCCTTTCCTCCAACTGACAGCATGGAGGAAGGGAGAAGAGAGCCGATAACCGGCTTCACTAAAAGTGACATTGACACTGATAATCAGGGCACTAATTATCAGTGTCTAGATTATCAGTGCAGTCCCACCAGTGCTACCAATCAGTGACCATCAGTGCTTAGTAGTAACTCCTAGCAGAGCCCATCAGTGCTGCCAATCAGTGACCATCAGTGCTGCCAATCAGTGCTTATCATTAACTCCTAGCAGAGCCAATCAGTGCTTCCAATCAGTGACCATCAGTGCTGGCAATCAGTGCTTATCAGTAACTCCTAGGAGAGCCCATCAGTGCTGCCAATCAGTGCTCACCAGTGCTGCCAATCAATGCTCACCAGTGCTGCCAATCAGTGCCAACGAGTGCTGCCAATCAACGCTCACCAGTGCTGCAAATCAGTGCTCACTAGTGCTGCCAATCAGTGCTCACTAGTGCTGCCAATCAGTGCTCACTAGTGCTGCCAATCAGTGCTCACTAGTGCTGCCAGTGTCCATCAGTGCTGCCAATCAGTGCTCACCAGTGCTGCCAATCAGTGCTCACCAGTGCTGCCAATCAGTGCTCACCAGTGCTGCCAATCAGTGCTCACCAGTGCTGCCAATCAGTGCTCACCAGTGCTGCCAATCAGTGACCATCAGTGCTTATCAGTCACTCCTATAAGAGCCCATCAGTGCTGCCTATCAGTGCCGCCTCATCAGTGCAGACTTTCAGTGCCCATCAGTGAAGGAGAAAAACTACCTGTTTGCCAAATTTTGTAACAAAACTTTAAAATTTTCAGATTTTATTTGTTTATTTAGCAAAAAATAAAAAACCCCCAGTGGCGGTGATTAAATAGCACCAAAAAAAAAAGCTCTATTCGTCTAAAAAAAATGATAAAAATTTAATTTGGGTACAGTGCAGCATGGCTGCGCAATTGTCCTTCAAAGTGTGACAGCGCTGAAAGCTGGCCTGGGCAGGAAGGGGGTGAAGTGCCCGGTAGGCAAGTGGTTAAGAGGCGGCGGTAGACTCGGGTTTTCCCCATTCATTGTGGTGTCGGTGAAGAGCCGCCCATGCCTGGAGGACACTTGCGGGGACCCTGCAGTAGACGGCCCCCACTTACTGTGTACAGGGACTCCGGAATGGAGACAAAGTCGCCTTTAAAGCAACAGGGACAAAGGAAAGAAGTGCGGAAGTAGAGAGGAGTATTGGATACATTGTAGTATTAGAAGGGCGATGACAGAAGCTTCTAGAAGGCTTTAATTGAGACAGTAATAAGTGGGAGTGAATGAGCGCTCAGATACACGACCGAGGCGAGATTCCCCCATTCCCAGTGATGAGCTCTCCTTACACAATCCACACTTTATTTTCTCACCGGGCAGAGGATCCTCACAATGAATCTTCTCATCCACCGGAGAATTGGCAATGATCCCACAAGGGCTTAGAACTCGGTGAACACAATAAACTGAGCCGATGATGCCTTGTAGGTGAGCTTACACAAGACCACTCAGTCCTTTTTAGTCTGGGTGTTGTACCAGCAGCTGAAGTTATATGCAAATCCCAATTTTTCCTGCAAATATCACTCTTTTATCACAATACTTTCATTTGCTTTTTTTGCTGTCTTCGTTCATTCATCATTCAGGGTCGCCATCTATATACTGTACGCAGGTCGCGGTTCAGATATCCCAGTGCACGTCAGGAATCAGCAGCAAGGCTGGCCAAATCTGCATGGCTACACTGGGAAACTGGAACCAGACCATGTACGAGGGTTTTTCAAAAAGTTTCCACACTTTTTTTCAAATATACACGCACATGAACTTTAATGGCATCCCAGTCTTAGTCCGTAGGGTCCAATATTGAGTTGGCCCGCCCTTTGCAGCTATAACAGCTTCAACTCTTCTGGGAAGGCCGTCCACAAGGTTTAGGAGTGTGTCTATGGCAGGAATATGCAATTAGCGGACCTCCAGCTGTCGCAGAACTATAAGTCCCATGAGGCATAGCAAGACACTGACACCCACAAGCCTGACACCCAGAGGCAGAGACATGATGGGACTTGTAGTTTTGCAACAGCTGGAGGTCCACTAATTGCATATCCCTGCCCTAGGGGAATGTTTGACCATTCTTCTAGAAGTGCATTTGTGAGGCCAGGTACTGATGTTGGAAGCGAAGGCCTGGCTTGTGTTCTGTCAGGTTGAGGTCAGGACTCTGTCCCCTCTCTCTGCCTTTTCATACGGTCAGTGGGTCCCATCTTGCACGGAGAGGACTCTTCATTCTCATAAGGGCTTCTGAGGCTTCAGGTGCAGGATCCTAGGAACCTCTCCTATTTTTTCTTTAACTCCGTTTAGATGGGATCCCTCCTCATGATGGGGTCTCAGGTCTGAGACTCGCACAACGTTTTACAGGGATATCACTCCCTATAGATGTCCCTGACTCTCCTGAAGAGGGGGAGGGGGCGCAGAAATCGAGGAGGTGATGTATGGGGAGCGGACTACATCTTTATCCTGTGAAATAGCTATAACAGAGAAGTTTCCTCATGCAGCCCTTTTACATGTTTTATTTGTTGTAACAATGACCTATACAACTACTGTTTCGTGGGCGAGTTTCACAGAGGTCGCTATTGTCGGGGTCCTTGGGATGGCCTCCGGTCGGCCTCTGTCCTGGCTTTTGCCTCACTCCCCTCCTCTTCCCGTTCCGGAGTGAGGTGTATGGAGAGCTGACTGATGGGACATATTTATGATGTAGGTACTTCTGTTTTGCCACAGATGTTGTTTTCTTCTTCTGTAGCCGGGGTGGGGTGGGTAGGACTGGCTGGGAGTTTCCTAGTTAGTTGCACTTAGGTGAACGCTCATTGAATTTTGCCAAATTTATTTTAGGGCTTTGTCACCTAGTGCCAGCCTCTATATTACCTCTGATTTCCTAGTTAAATATTTTTATTGAAATTTGGATAAAAGAATACAAATTATAACAAGCGTCCAGAGGCGGACTGACAACTCATGGGGCCCCCGGGCAATAGGAGATTATGGGGCCCCCGGGCAATAGGAGAAGATTATGGGGCCCCCAGGTAATAGGAGATTATAGGGACCCCAGGCAATAGGAGATTATAGGGACCCCAGGCAATAGGAGATTATAGGGACCCCAGGCAATAGGAGATTATAGGGACCCCAGGCAATAGGAGATTATGGGGACCCCAGGCAATAGGTGATTATGGGGACCCCAGGCAATAGGTGATTATGGAGACCCCAGGCAATAGGAGATTATAGGGACCCCAGGCAATAGGAGATTATGGGGACCCCAGACAATAGGAGATTATGGGGACCCCAGACAATAGGAGATTATGGGGACCCCAGACAATAGGAGATTATGGGGACCCCAGGCAATAGGAGATTATGGGGCCACACAGTGTACACACACATACAGCATACACACACAGACACACAGAATACACACACAGAATACACACACACTGAAAAGGTACTGGAGAGGCATGGCAGCTATAATCTTGGGATTTTTTTTAAAAGACACAGATTTTTACATACTGTCCCTTGTTTTATTGAGGCTGGCAACCCTGATGGGGCCCCTTAGTGGCATGGGGCCCTCGGGCAGTGCCCAAATGGTCAATCCGCCCCTGCAAGCGTCATAACTTGGGATACATATATAAATAATAGAAACATATCTATATATTCATAACTATAATTAATCTTGCAGTAGAGAAGAAAATTAAGCATCGATGAGACAATATAGGATGGTAATAGATGTGAGGATCCAGAATAAGGTCATAATCTATGGTAATCATTTGTAGAGCATGCCTCCAGACCACCCATCCACCCCTTATGAGATCAAGCTGTGGATGGGCGGGGGCACGGTTATCTAGTTTTGGAAACGTAATTGCAAATAATATTTGGATTATGTGGTATATCATGTAAAGATGTAACAATCTCATTAATACATATTAGCTGAGCGTAACCAATTTTAAAAAGACAAATAGTGAAACTCTAATCCTCAGAAGAGCATAACTTGATGCAAATTGAGGAATAATGCAGTAAGTAAAATATTAAGGCATCCCAAAGTTGTCTTTTATATTAGTAAACAAGAAAAGGAAAATAAGAAAAGTAGATAAAGAATAGAGTATAAAAAACGTACGGGTAACAGTGGTATTAATGAATATCAAATAAGGGATACATTAACCACTTAAAGTGGAAGGCCACCCTGAAAAAAAAAAAATACATAAAAAATTAGAAAAAAAATCAGAAAAAAAAAATGAAAACAATTTTTTTTTTTTTACTTACCAGAAATGCCTGTTGCTAGGCACATCATCCTAATCTGCCTCTTCCTCCTCCGCGGAGATCTTGTGTCTTCTCTCCTCCATGCGGCGTCTTCTGGGTAATGGGTCGCGCTGTGTTGTGGGAACTGCGCAGTAGGAAACGGGCAGTGAAGCCGCAAGGCTCCACTGCCTGTTTCCCTTAGCCAAAATGGCGGCGCCAGGACCCGAGACCGAGAGACGGGTCAGCTTCGGGCGGCCGATATCGCGGGCGCCCTGGACAGGTAAGTGTGCTTTTTAAAAGTCAGCAGCTACAGTGTTTGCAGCTGCTTTTCCAGTCTTCCGTTCCCCTTTTTTCTGCTTTCCTTTTACCCCCTTCCCCACAACCCCCCTTTTTTTTGTTTCCTCTTCCACTATGGAAGCTATACACATAGTACCTCTTAACGCTAAGTGGCTTAATGTCCAAAAAAAAAGACGCATGCTATTGCATGACTTGAAACAAATTCACGCTGATGTACCATTTATTCAGGAAACACACTACAGAGAAGACAAACTCCCATTCCTTAAGAACCAGTTTTATCCTATGACTTACCATTGTACTAATCCAGCTGCCAAATGTAAGGGAGTCTCTATCATACTATCAGGTAGACTACCATGGACATGTTTGAGAACCCTTGTCGACACTGATGGACGATTCCTGTTTATTAAGGGCAAGATAGGCCGATGCTAGGGTGACATTAGCAACCCTTTATGCACGCAACGACCACCAGGACCTCTTTCTAGGTCGCAGTCTTGATAAACTCCTGGAGTTTGCTGATGGACAATTGATTTTGGGAGGCGATTTTAATATACCTCTGGACCTCAGACTGGGGCGAAGGTTCATCTTCCAATGGGACAATGACCCTAAGCACACAGCCAAAATAACAAAGGAGTGGCTACGGGACAATGCTGTGACTGTCCTTGAGTGGCCCAGCCAGAGCCCAGACTTGACCCCGATTGAACATCTCTACAGAGATCTGAAAATGGCTGTGCACCAACGCTCCCCATCCAACCCGATGGAGCTTGAGAGGTCCTGCAAAAAATAATGGGAAAAACTGCCCAAAAATAGGTGTGCCAAGCTTGTAGCATCATACTCAAAAAGACTTGGAGCTGTAACTGGTGCTTCACCAAAGTATTGAGCAAAGGCTGTGAATACTTATATACATGGGATTTTTTTTTGTTTGTTTATTTTTAACAAATTTGAAAAGATTTCAAACAAACTTCTTTCACGTTGACATTATGGGGTATTGTTTGTAGAATTTTGAGGAAAATAATGAATTTTCTCCATTTTGGAATATATATATATATGAAAAGGTGAACGTTTTAGACTATGGGGGTACCTCATCCTTTACAGAATTTACATAAAAAAATAGAACCAACATGATGGATTATTACGGTACCGAAAAGAGGAACTGTTTCACAAAAATACTTTATAATACATTTTACAAAAGGTTTATACAGAGAGATACAGTAAAATCATCAAATGATTATAAGGTTCAACAAAGTAGTTACAGAAAATATCATAGAGATGGTTGACGCGTTTCACTTATTAGCTTCTTCAGAACCGATTACTCAATGATTTGTAACAAAAGAACCTTATATTGAAGGCCTGGGAGAAAACAGACAAAATTGAGGATGATTTTGTGTCATACATCATATAGGTAAAGAGTGCACATCGTAGGTAAGAAAAGTTTTTTTTTGTAATAATCATAGGTTGTGGTTACTGTAGCCCCAGTGTTTTCACCTAGGGGCTACAGTAAAATAACATCTATGGACTTGTGGTTCTCACCTAGTGGCTACAGTGAAATAGCATCTCCGCACTTATTATGCCATCTATCTTCCTTGCTATGGGCCTCGCCTGATCTATACCGTATTTATCGGGGTATAACACACTCCCCAAGTTTTGGAGTGAATTTAAAAGAAAAAACTCTTAGGAGGGAAGTTTAAAGGAAAAAAAATTACATTTAAATGTCCATCAATGCAGCCTTATCAGTGTCATTTGCAGTCTTGTCAGTGTCTTTGCCATTTAAAAATGGTGCCGCCGAGATACAGAGCGGATGTCCTGTGTATCTCGGCGGCGCTCGGTAGTTCTCTGCGGCTTTCGGCCGTTCTCGGCGGCTTTCCGACTTTTTATGTAAGTTAAAGTGTTAATACAAAATTAAGATTTTCTTAAAGCGGGGTTCCACCCTAAAGTGGAACTTCCGCTGATCGGAACCCTCCCCCCCTCCGGTGTCACAATTGGCACCTTACAGGGGGGAGGGGGGTGGAGATGCCTGTCAAAGACAGGTATTTACACCCACTTTCGGGCATAGACTCCCGTGGGAGTCTACGTCATTTCCTGCCCTGCCGTGCTGTCTGCTGGGACACACACGGGTCCCAGTGACAGCGCGGACAATTCCTATTGCGCTGCGCGACTTGCGCATGCGCAGTAGGGAACCGGGAAGTGAAGCCGATTCGCTTCACTTCCTGATTCCCTCACCTAGAATGGTGACGGCAGCAGCCGAGAGCCGAGCGATCGATCCGCCTCGGCTGCCAACATCGCTGGAACCCGGGACAGGTGAGTGTCCATTTATTAAAAGTCAGCAGCTGTAGTATTTATAGCTGCTGGCTTTTAATATTTTTTTTTTTTTTTTTTTTAGGTGGAATCCCTCTTTAAATAGACTATGATTATTAAAAAAAAAAAAAACGTTTTTCTTACATACGATGTGCCCTCTTTACCTATATGATGTATGACACAAAATCATCCTCAATATTTTCTGTTTTCTCCCAGGTCTTCAATACAAGGTCCTTTTGTTACAAATCATTGAGTAATCTGTTCTGAAGAAGCTAATAAGTGAAACGCGTCAACCATCTCTATGATATTTTCTGTAACTACTTTGTTGAACCTTAAAAATCATTTAATGATTTTACTGTATCTCTATGTATAAACCTTTTGTAAAATAAATTCATTACCATGTTAGAATAAGGCTGTAACATAAAAAAATGTGGAAAAAGTGAAACGCTGTGAATACTTTCCAGATGCACTCTATTCACTAGCCCCTTCCCCTGCTAACCATCCTGAACCATCCCTCGCAGCAGCTAGGGGTGGGGGGGAGGGGAGGAGGGAAGCCAGCAGCACTACTGGGCGGTAGGCCCAACAAGAGGGGGGAAGCGTCATTGCACATAGTGATTAGGGTTTTCCCAGGCACACAGGGCACACCCCCCATGCACGCCTTTGCACCTATCGTCTTGACTTGGGTGCTTTTTGATATACCGCCCTTTAAAAATCGGACATGGAAACCGAACGAAAGCCTGCTACAAGATCCGGGAGTGCTGGCAGAGGTAATCAGGGAATTGAGCCTATATTTTCAATTGAATGATACTCCAGAGTGTAACCCACGATACTATCTGGGAGGACCACAAAGCAGTCATTAGGGGAGTGTTAATTAAGCACGGATCACGCATTAAATGTAATCGCGAGGTATGGGTTGCAGACTGGAGAGAGAATGTGCAGAAAATTTGCACCTGCAATCTGCTGATCGCCAATGTAACACTTTGCAGGCTCTTGTTTAAAAATTATTAACACACATTTTTTCACCTGCAAAAATATGCGCAGTTATTATTTTTCTGTAAAAGGAGAAGTTAGCCTTTAAACTAGTTTCGAACAACATTCGATCCTCCTCCTAGTGACTCCACCACACTGAGAACCCAGCAAAAGGCTTACCAGATATATATAGTTACATAGTAACTAGTCATATATATGACTATCAAATTATAGAGAAGTCAAATATTGCATGATGTAACTACAACCTTTCATAGGCAGGTCTTGGGCTTCCATATTCCATAATAGAAATGCAACAGGAACACTATATATGACTTTTTCCTCGGTTTGGTATCCTATACAAACCATGTTGAGAAAATAAAGAAAACCATGTGCTCCACATATCGTAAAAAACCCAATACAATCGTTCATTAAAACAAAATCATTGCACTTACATCTGTAAAAAAAAACTCAACAGTGTTGTATAGAGGGAGAGAAAAAAAGGCGAAATTACACTTCCAGTTGTGTGATAATGTCACTGTACTTAGCTCCGCCCTACATGTTTCGTCAGAGTTGACGTCTCCTGGGGGATGTTTCTTTTATGGAAGCCCGAGCCCTGCTTTTAAATTGTTGTAGGTACTGGAAACACGTTTCTTTTTAAATTTTTGGTTTATTGTGCAACATGTATGTTATAAGATATTCATATTGAAGCCTGATAAGAGCGGCACATTATGTATACTATTATTGGTGCTTAGCCAATTCCACACAGAGGTAAACTCACCACATATCACCATCTTCAATAATCTTGTCATTGGGGGCCCCAGCGTGTCCATAGTGAAGCACGGAGGAGTTGTCTCCGCTGTGCAAAGAAAACAAAAAGAAAGCAAGTGGTTAACATGGTTACTAACTTATACAGAAACGATTTCTTCTATATTGTTGCATATATATTTATGATTTCTTGGCCATTTTTCACAGAATATGAATGAGAACACAAATATTTCTTTCACTCATAGTTAATGTTTGGCTGAAGCCATTTATTATCAATCAACTGTGTTGACTCTTTTTAAAGCATAATGGCAACAGAAACTACCCAAATGGCATTGATAAAAAGTTTGCATACCCTGCTGATTTTCTCCTGATAACATGCATACAAGTTGACACAAAGGGGTTTGAATGGCTAGTAAAAGTTACCTGTGATCTGTTTGCTTGTAATTAGTGTGTGTGTATAAAAGGTCAATGAGTTTCTGAACTCCTGACAGACCCTTCCATCTTTCATCCAGTGCTGCACTGACGTTTTTGGATTCTGAGTCATGGGGAAAGCAAAAGAATTGTCAAAGGATCTGCGGGAAAAGGTAGTTGAACTGTATAAAACAGGAAAGGGACATAAAAAGATATCCAAGGAATTGAGAATGCCAATCAGCAGTGTTCAAACTCTAATCAAGAAGTGGAAAATGAGGGGTTCTGTTGAAAACAAACCACGGTCAGGTAGACCAACTAAACTTTCAGCCACACCTGCCAGGAAAATTGTTCAGGATGCAAAGAAAAACCCACAAATAACTTCAGGTGAAATACAGGACTCTCTGAAAACATGGGGCGTGGCTGTTTCAAGATGTACAATAAGGAAACACTTGAAGAAAGATGGGCTACATGGTTGATTCACCAGAAGAAAGTGATTATTATGCAAATGCCACAAAGTATCCCGCCTACAATATGCCAAACAGCACAGAGACAAGCCTCAAACCTTCTGGCACAAAGTCATTTGAAGTGATGAGACCAAAGTTGAGCTTTTTAGCACAACCATAAATGCTTAATTTAGAGAGGAGTCAACAAGGCCTATGATGAAAGGTAGACCATTACTACTGTGAAACACGGCGGTGGATCGCTGATGTTTTGGGGATGTGTGAGCTACAAAGGCACATGAAATGTAGTCAAAATTGATGGCAAGATGCAGTATGTTATCAAATAATACTGGAGGAACATTTGCATTCATCAACCAGGAAGCTGGACATGGGACGTACTTGGACATTCCATCATGACAATGATCCAAAACACAAGGCCAAGTCCACCTGTCATTGGCTACAGCAGAATAAAGTGAAGGTTCTGGAGTGGCCATCTCAGTCTCCTGACCTCAATATCATTGAGCCACTCTGGGGAGATCTCAAACATGCCGTTCATGCACAACAGACCGAGAATTTACAGGAATTGGAGGCTTTTGCCAAGAGGAATGGGCAGCTTTACCATCTGAGAAGATAAAGAGCCTCATCCACACCCAGGGCAGGTGCCCACACAGTCCTGGCCCTGCTCCCATCAATTGCTGTCTCAGTGAAAATGGTCACTAGTATAAATAGGGTGAATCCCACTAATGAGGGCAGAGACAGCAAAAAAAATGATGACAAAAGTTTTAACATGGCCCTAATCTATCCTAAACCTGTGGCTGTGCTTTAAAGCTTTTTACCACAAGCTGTGAAGGTGCCTGACTTTGACCCGGTCACCGCCTCTTGCAGTCCCTGTGCAGCAGACCTCCATCTGGGGGGGAAGGAGAAGCAGCACTAGAAACCAATCAGCTTGGCTGCAGTGTTCGTGTGCTAACAAGACGCATGCTGATAGGAAGGAGAGAGCAGAGTGACAAAGATGAGCTCATCAAGTTACTGCTTCTCCTTTCATTGTCCAGTCACAGGCTGAGGGAAGGACAAGACCAGTACATGTTACTGAACTGCAGCAGTGTAAGTACCTGAATCTGACCTGGTGTCTGCCTCTTGCAGTCCCTGTACAGCAGAGCTCAGACTGGGAGAGGAAGAAGCAGCACAGGAAGCCAATCAGCTTGGCTGTAGTGTTCATGCGCTAACAAGTGAGCATACTAATAGGTGGAAAGAACAGAGTGACAGCAAGATGAGCTCATCAGTCTGCTGCTTCTCTTTCTTTTCACTGTTATATCACAGAGTAGTGGGGGGGGGGGGGGGGACCTATACGTAATACTTAACCGCAGCAAAGAAAAATCAGGTCTTCTGCAGGTGCTGGAAGTCAAATAAAAAAATAAAAAAAAAACTCTTCAGCCTCTGTCAAACTCCAAACTATTAGTTTAGGAATAACTGATGCTTTAGTCCTATTCAAATTTCAAATGATGTTACAAAGACATAATTTTTTTTTACAATGTGTTAGAAGAAAACCAACATTACAGCTGAGGTGCGAGCATGTGCGCCAAACTACCGCAGATGAGTAAATGATAGGTGTGTACTTCTAAAAAGCAAAATGCATAGCCGTTCATCCTTTAAATCTGCATGTAAATTCGTTCTGTGTGAACGAGGCAACATCAAATGTTCTCAGGTTATATTCTCTGCAGAAATAATGTGTGAATGTGGAAAATACAGCATTATGGCCACTAGATGGAGCTGAGTAGCATATATACTTCGTATGATACTCAACACCATCTAGTGGCCATAATGTGGTATTTTCTCCAAGACTTTTTTTTTTGCAAAGTTATTTTGGAAAAAGTAACACGCTCTTTATAACAAAAAAAAATATTGCATAGCTTTCTCCATTGATACTCGGGCTATATTCTGTGTAGAAGGAATGCCTGAATAGAGAAAATACCACATTATGGCCATTAGATGGAGCTGAGTAGCATATATACTTCGTATGATACTCAACACCATCTAGTGGCCATAATGTGGCATTTTCTCTATTCAGGCATTCCTTCTACACAGAATATAGCCCGAGTATCAATGGAGAAAGCTATGCAATTTTTTTTTTTTTTTTTATAAAGAACGTGTTACTTTTTCCAAAATAACTTTGCAAAAAAATACCTAAAAACTTTAAGTCTTTGTTTCTATGGCTACAAGAGCCCCAAGGAATGAAAAAAATTCCAAAAGGAACCAGAAAAGAAAAGTATCGGTTAAGCTTTAGTAAACAAGGCACCGGTAATTGGCTCTAGTAATATGTAATAATGTGGAGAGTTATACGGCTTCAGAAGGCGAATTCTCAGCGCTCTCTTCTCTTCGTGTTAAGAATGACGAGGACGGAGAAGCGAGGAGCTCCCAGGATAAAACCCGACTCAAACAAGATTTTTAAACTCTAATGTTCTTCTCTGCTCCTGTTTCCGAGCCAGTGAAGAAAAGCAAAGTTGGCCTCCTCTGGGAGGTGGTGGTGGAGGACCGGCGTGAGCCGACCTCGGGGGCCTCCAAGGACTCTGCGGCGGGTTTGTTCGTCACACAGGAAAGGTCAGTGAAGCTCTTGATGACCGTTCCCCCGAGGCACCGAGCTCCTACCTGACAGGCCTGTCAAGCTGCAGGTACAAAGCAGGTATAAATCTGCGCTCGTCGCAGGACACCGGCCGTCCTCGTTGGATTTAATCTTCAACCAGGAAAAATAATAAGGATGAGTCGTAATCTCCGAAGTGTCACACCGCCTTCATATTCCCGTCTATAACCTTTACAGGCTCAAGATGAAGGGTCTGTGACACGTTTACAGCACAGCGAGCTGGGACCGGAATAATCAAAGGAACACACAGAGAAGATGAAACATCCCAGAAAAAAATAAAATCATCCTACTGTATCTCTCTCTACCTCTATCCCTCCTCCCTTTCCCCCCCCCCTCTTCTTCCTCTCTCTCCTCTCCCTCTAGCTCCCTCAAGACCCCCTGCTCTCTAGCTCCCTTGTTTCCTCCTCCCATTCTTGTCTCCAGGACTTCTCCAGAGGCTCTCCCATCCTCTGCAACTTTCTACCTCAATCTGTCCAGCTATCTCCTACTCTAGCTGCCTTTAGGAAAGCCCTGAAAACTCATCTCTTCAGGGAAGCCGCCTATCCCGCCTCCAGCTGAACTTTTATAATTTCCATCAGCTCACCCCCCCTCCCCCCTCTTATAACCTTTTGTACCACTTGCCCCACCCCATTAGATTGTAAGCTCTTATGAGCAAAGCCTTCTTAAGCCTATTGTATTTTATGTATTGTAAATGTACTGTCTCCTCTTATATTGTAAAGCGATGTGCAAGCTGCTGGCGTTATATAAATACTGTATAATAATAATACAGATTTTCACCAGTGGCCCCTCTTCTCCCAGTACAATTTGAAGTTTCATCCTCTCTTCTTTAGAATTAAAGTTCAGTATGAGAGCGGAGTGTCTCCGGAAGTGAGTGTCCGTCAATGATGAGCACTTGGGGAACTGTAGCAGGAAATGGTCCTCATCCTCCAAGACCCCCTGGTCACATTCTACTTTGCCTGGGCTTGTAGATATGTCTGTGCAATCCTAGTTCGATTTCCAGGCTGTGGGCACTGTGTCATGGTTTTGCAATAGTTTGCTTACCTGTTTCCGTGTGTTCATCTCTAGAGACCAGCCGACCCTCACCTGACTGGTTTTGTAATCCATCCTCTGGCATGACTCCACCCTAGCTCCTATCAGAGAGCTCTATATTAACCTGTGCACTGCAGGCCAACCCTGCTGATCTACTATTGTGTATTCCTTTGTGTGTTAGCTTCCCGTTACCTGCCGTGTGCTCTGCTGTTGTTCCGTTACCGACTTTGGCGTGTCCTTGACTATCCCCGTTTGCCTGTGATCCTGACCTTTTGGCGTGTCCCTGACTATTCCTGTCTGCTTGTGGCCCTGACCTTGGCTTTGTCCCTCACCATCCCTATCCTCCTGTTGCCTACTGTGGGTGTGAGCTGGGGGACCCTGGGGGTCGCGACCTGGAGCCAGTTGCAGCCAAGTCCATCCTCACCACTAGAGGCACTGGTGAACACCTGCTGGCTCTTAGACTCCGCGCCCCAGGGAATCTTACGCTCTAACCCCGGTGGGTTCTGTCTCCCGTCCGCAGCAGTCAGCCGTAGGGTCCACAACCTTGCGGTGCACTCCTAATTCCTACGGTGTGCATCTGTCACCTCGCCTCGAGGTGACCCGACACTCAGTACATGCAATAGAGGAAATCCGGACAGCCGCACTCCAGTGAAAAATGTTTTTATTGAACAAAATCAGTCCATACAGCAATCAAGGAACTTGGAGTGCGGTTGCCTGGATTTCCTCTATTGCACATGCTCTATACACAGAACCAGCACCCAGGCTGTGCAGGGGAGGGGAGGTCTTGGTATTTGTACATGGACGTTATACATCTTTCTGCGGGCACTCAGTCTTTGGGGTCTTGTAGCCCCCTCCAGGTATGGAGCCAGTTTGTAGTTTTTCCACAATGACTGGTAAACAGTTTCTTGGAGTTGGTCATTTAATTTCTCCAGCATATTTTTCTTTGGAATCATTTATTTATTGAGATTTTTTTCAGGCTGAGTTGTTGGGGGGTTTGGGATAGACAAGGCCTTAATGCGTTGCTGCAGCCGCACGGCTTGGACTGGTCCTTACTGGTCAGTAGGGCTTTATGGTGGTATGAATTAGGACCGCTGTTTAGTAAGTGGTCCTAGTATAGCGCCTTCTGCTGTACTGTGAGAAGTAAGGCAAATCTGACCAGCTCAGACTGGAAGGCACCATTGGAGGTGCTTGGGTGGACTTGGAGGTGTTGCAGTATTCCAGATGAAAATATTTATTTGGGGCTAGAGTCCCCTTTGGATTGGTCTGGGTAGGTGACATAAAGAAGGATCAGGGCCATAACAATATCAAATATTCTGGGCCAGACTCTCACTGGTTGTGTTAGGTGGTACAGCTGTATCTCGAAGGCATAGAAGGCTCTGCATGCCTTGTCTTTTAGGACCTCTATGGCTGGCTGGTAACTTTCCGATTTGTTAGTTTCTAGGCCGAGGTATGCGTAGCTGTTAGTTTCATAAGGAGTGCAGTTTAATGTAAAGGAAGGGCTCTTTATTTGTTTTGAGTTCTTCCTTTGGAACACCCGATTTTTTTTTTCTTTGTGTTGATAGGTAGTGCCCATGTGGCGCTGTATTTCTCCAGCACTTCCAGGCTATCATGTAGATGGTCAGTGGCATACAGCAGGAACTTCCCCTTGGTGTCATGTGAGTCCAGGTGTGGGGAGGATTCTAGTGCTGAAGCGAGTTCATTGATGTTGCAGAGGGTTGGACTTCCCTTCTGACTACGGGCCTACTGGAAGAACTGTTTCCCATTCACCTTTACGCCGCAGCTGTTTTCCGTATAAGAAAAACATAAAACAATTCCCTCCTATTCCAATCTCCAAGAGTTTAAGGAACAGGCCTGGGTGCCATACTGAATGAAAGGCCTTCTTAAAATCCACAAAACAGGTGAATATCTTTCCATGCCTGTATTGTGGACATGGTCCTTGATGAGACCGTGCAAGATGTAAATGTGGTCTGTGGTGCAGTGGTTTGGCATGAAGCCTGCCTGACGTCTGCAGAGGACGTTGTGTAATGTTGGAAGTTTAGGATACTGTTGAAACGTTTTCCTAGTGTGCTGCGGACACATATCCCCCTGAAGTTGGCTGGATCATACTGGTCTCCATTCTTACGGACAGGTGTTATGAAGCCTTGGTTCCATACTTTAGGACTTTATGATTGTTTTCCTCAATATTATTTAGTCTTCTGATGATGTCTTTTTGTTCTACAGTTGGTGCCTCTTTTGTAATATCTTTGTAGAGGTCCTTAAAGTAGTTAAGCCAGATGTTGCCATTTTGGATGTGGAGGTGTTTTTTACTGGGTGATGAGCCAATATTCTTCAATATTTCCCAGATTTTCTTTTTCCTGAAGTACCTCTTCTAACTGTTGAAGGTTGCTGAAGATGAAGTTTGCTTTTTCCTTTGAAGGGTTTGTATGTATTTTTCTGTAGGATACCATGGGCTATCCTTCGGTCAGTGTTGTCGGGGTCTCTGTAATTGGAGACTGTCTGCAAGGTGTTCCTTAATGCTTTGCATTCTTTGTCTAACATTTTATTGGATGGTTTCTCACAGTTCACTGTTCTCTGCTGTGCTGTTCCTGCAATGGTGTGTAGTATTTTGTGGAAGTCCTTTTCTGCCTGGTTCACACCTTGTGAGCTTATCTCATAGATGGTTATTTGTAATGAATGAATGAATGACTTGTATATCGCTACCTATGCGAACTGAATCGCCTCAGGGCACTTTCTTGCCACCAGTGTCCATCTGCAGCTTTTACGCGGTCCTTTAACCTGTAGGGTCCCGACACACTTACAACACATACAACATTGACATACACATATTATGGCCAATTTTTTTTGGACAGGGTCTAATTAACCTACCAGCATGTCTTTGGAGTGTGGGAGGAAACCGGAGTACCCGGAGGAAACCCACGCAGGCACAGGGAGAACATGCAAACTCCAGGCAGATGGTGTCATGGTCAGGATTTGAACCAGCAACCCTATTGCTGCTAGGTGAAAGTGCTAACCACTACACCACTGTGCTGCCCATTTGTAAGGTTTTTAGATGATTTTTGATGTCAGGTCTGTCAGTTACCTCCTTGTATTTTGTGGAAGTTTGGACCATTCAAAATGATGGTGGCAGGTTGCAGAGAGAAGCCCGGTGGAGTTTAGGAGATTGTTTGTTTGAAGATATAATATATAGCATTAGTTGGATGTGGTCTGACTGGTGTGTTTTTGGGGTGACTGTAAAAGGCACTGATGAGTACGGGGTTAACATCTGTGATGGCATAGTCTACAAAACTGTTGCCTACATGGGGAGTTTATTGTGTACCTTCCCAGAGAGTCTCCCTTGGTGCGGCACAGGTTCAACAATTTTCTTCCATTTTTGTTGATTATACTGTCATAACGGTCATCCACTCGGGACAATAATTTGAAGGACACAATATGTACGTGTTGCCATCAGAACTTATACAGTCCTTTTCCCTTCCTGTCTTAGCATTGAGGTCTCCAAAGATAAGCACTTGTCCTAGAGATTGGAAGTGGATGACACACCTTGTAGGACCTCATAGGTGTCCGATTTGAAATATGGGGATTCTGGTGGGGCAATGTATTCTGTAGACAGGTAGATGTCAGACTGAGAGGTGAGAATGGGGCTGCTTCTTCTTATCCAGATGTGGCTCTCTTCATTTTTGATTGTATTGAGGTTATCATGTAGCTCCTCTTCATACCAGACTAGTATTCCTCCTGAACACCAACCTTGTTTGATGTTTTTATGCTTTTGTATGGTGACTGAGAATTCCCTATAGCCAGTAGGTACTAGTGGTTCATCCTGTGCCCGGGTCCATGTTTCCAGGAGGATTTGTATGTCAGTCTCATGTAGACTGTTTGAAATCTGAATCATTTACTTTGGAGCCGAAGGCTGAAGCTTTCAGACCCTGAATGTTCCAGCTACTGATTACTAATGATGTCCTGTTGTAGTTATATGCCGTGTAATGGGTTAATTTCCTAGGACAAACCAGATTATGGATGGTTGTGGTTGTCTTTATTGCTTTTTGAGCTCAGTCACATTAGTTCATCGTATATGTGCTGAGGATGGGTTCTTATCTCTTATAGGTTTGGGGTCTTCTTGTAGCTGTAATTGTGTTTGAGTATGATTTATGCCAGATCCAGGGTTGTGAGTTCTATTCAGTACTATGCCTCTGAATTCTCTTGCCAGATGGCTGACCCCATTGTTTGTTGTCATAGAGGTGTTGGGGCAGTATATAATTATGTTGTGTAGAATTATGTTGCGCCAGATGAATTTGACCTGGTTTTAGCGGCCTGCCTTGTGTTGATTTGCTGGATTATATTATTTGGTATGTCCTTCCTTGGAAGAAGGGAGGACAGAATTACTTTGGACTGTGGATACTTTAGTGTCTCTAATGCCGTGTACACACGATCGGACTATCCGGCGGACTTAGTCCGGTTGTCCGCCAGACTTTGCAGCGGAGGTCCGCCGGACTTTCCCGAGCAGACCTGCCCACACACGACCGGACTTTTCTGGCGGATAATCCGCCAGACTATGGCAGGAGTCCGCTGGACTTTTGAAATGGACGGACTTGCCCACACACGGAGTAAAAGCTTTTAATTTTGAACGTGGCTCCAGGTGGATGGAACTAGCGAAGGAAGTCAATGTCGCCACCTCCATCGGCGAGACTGACACCTCGCTAGCTCGTCACCTGTTATGGATTTCAAGGGGAATCCGAGCACGCAGCTTGGCCCGTCAGGAAAGGGGGTGGGGACAAGCGAGCGCCCCCCCCCCGAGCCATACCAGGCCGCATGCCCTCAACATGGAGGGGTGCTTTGGGGAAGGGGGGCCCCAAAGCACCTTGTCCCCATGGTGATGAAGACAAGGGCCTGTTCCCGACAACCCTGGCCGTTGGTTGTCGGAGTCTGCGGGCGGGGGGCTTATCAGAATCCGGGAGCCCCTTTAATAAGGGGGCCCCCAGATTCCGGCCCCCCACCCTATGTGAATGAGTATGGGGTACAATGTACCTGTACCCATTCACCTGGGGTAAAAAAAAGTGTACAACAAAACACAACACAGGTTTTTAAAACACTTTATTAGACAGCTCCGGGGGTCTTCTGCCATTTTGATGGGGTCTTCTGGCCGGACTTGCCGCTATCTTCTGCTCTTTTGCTAGCTCTTTTACTAGCAGAGGTGCCCGGCTTTCTCCTTCGTCGCGCCACCTCTTCTTCCGACTTCAGGGGTCTTGTTCCGGTCTTCGGGGGTCTTGTCCCGCTCTTCGGTTCTTCTTGCCAGGCCTCCACTTTCTTCTTCCAGCTCTTTTACTAGCGGTCTTCTGTCGCCGCCGCCTTCTGCTTCTTCTTCTTCCAATTCCACCGGATAATCCGATCGTGTGTACGCGGCATAACGCTCTTGCTCTATCTAGCTCTCTCTCTCCTCCCGTTATTCTCTCTATCTAGACCCCACAGACTGTCTTCAGCTGATGAACTTCACCCCGCCCAAGTTTTATCTATCTCAGATCAAATAAATTACTCTCAGATTGACTGATCCAACTCCGCTCACTATACAACTTTTCTTGTCCGAGTTCCTTTAGATTTACCAAAACTAAGTAGTGCAAGGGCCTGCCCGATTGCATATAAATTGCAACTTTTAAGGTTTGACCTCATATTATATGGCTTTGATAAATCTGATGGAAAAAATCTACAGAAAATTGTATGTGTGTATCCAGCTTTAGTTTTTTTTCCATTTAACCTTTGTATTAAGTGAAGAAAAAAAACAAAAAAAAAACAGAATCCTGTATCTTTCTATTCTGATAGAAAGGACTTCCGCCAGCCCGCCCCTCCATCAGAATGCAGGTTTTCCAGCATAACTGTTCAACAGAAGCCGATCATTAAATCAGCTTCTGTTGAACAGACGGCAGTCCTACCACACCACCTACAGGTGGGACGCTGGGCAGTATGACCCCATGCGGTGGCTTGTATGTGAAATCATTACATGCGGCCTGAAAACTTCCTCCCCTGGTGCCACTCAGGCACATCCTCATACCCACCTAAAACAAGGAAGCTGCTCTTGACTGTGCCCCTGATTCGAGCTAGGCTGGAAGTGGGGAGGGGGGGTGGCTAATTGATCAGGAAGCCCAATGCCATGGTATTGCCCCCATCTTAGGTTTAAATACCTTAGCAGGAACCAATTGAAAGACCCTTTTCTTTGTTTGGCCCTTAGTGCCTGGGAGGACCCAGAGCTGCAGCCGAGCACACAGGACTTTCTCCTCTGCCCACCTTGAGCCCAGGAGCCTCTTCCCTGTAACACTCTCCTTGTCCCATGCCAACCTGAAGCTGCAGCTGTACAACCCTCCACTCATCCTCAAACCCAGTGACCCCCTCTCCAGAAGCACTCTGCAAGCCCCTCACTGTATTAAACCAGGAACCGTCCCTTCTTGGCCTACTGGCTGTAACGACCAGTCCGGATAAAGCCCACATCTGCCCCATCAGGCTGACTTTGCTTTTGCATGCAGTGTCTGGGTACAGTCCTTGGCCTACTGGCTATAGCAACTGATACCAATTAAGCCCTGCTCTACAACATCAGACTGTGACCACTCCTTCATGCTGGGCCCCAAGTACATTCCCTCGTTTTTATGGCTGCAGCAAGAGATCCTGATAAAGCCCTCCTATGCCTTAACAGACCATTCCAAGGCCCTCTTGGTCTACTAGTCTTAGCGACCGATGCAGATGAATCCCATCTCTGCAAGCTGTACTCACTTTTGCATGCAGAATACAGGCATAGCCCCCCTTTGCCAACTGGATCTACCAACCTCAGAAAAACCCCACCTCTGCCACATCAGGCTGTCCCTGCTCTTGCATGCGTGACCCGGGCATAGATCCTTTTGGTCTACTGACCTCAGCAACCAATCTGAATGAAGCCCTCCTGTGCCCCCCCAGGCAATCCTTGCTCTTGCTTAGGGGGTCTGGGGACAGTCCGTCCTAGCCTACTGACTGCAACGATCAATCCCAATGATGCCCACCTCTGCCCCATTGGGGGTATTAGGCATAGGCCTACAAATTAGAACTAAAGCCCATCTGTAGGTGCATCTATCATATTAGAACACTAGCTAGAAACTGAGACTTGGCTAAGCTGGAATTTTATTCCTTTTTTTGGCCAGTCACCTGAAGGTGGCAGAATAACCCAAGCAGTCATAATTATGAAGTCATCTGTGTCCTCTAATGCACGTGTAAGAAATGCAAAAATGGCTCTGGTAAAGACGGGGTTAATCCCTTCTCACTGTAACCTGTATGGTTATATTTTCTCATTACTCTAAATAAGAATGCAATTGCTGACGTGACCTTTTCATTCATGTGAAGCTTGAATTTCAATGACAGGTCCACTTTACAAAGGCAGGGCCATATTTCACGGTCAGAGATAATACTATCTTGATATTTCCCCGCAGGGTTCTACATCCTTGCTTTTAATCAGGGAGAGATTGCAGGTAAAAAACAGAATCACCGATGTCCTCACTGAATCAAATTGTCTTTGTACTCTCACCTCTCAGAATAAACTCTGATTTGTTTATCCCACAGAAATGTCAAAGACGTCAATCTTCCTCCTCATGCAAGGAGCCATCTCCCGCCTGCAGCTATGTGCACTGTGAGTGAGCCGCGCCATTCACAGCCATCAGTTATTAAAGTGTTCTCAGTCAAAAGATCCATGGGGGTGAAAACTGGAGTGTGCAAAATCTGGTGCAGCCATGCATGGTCGCCAATCAGCTTTCTAACTGGAAGCTGATTGGTTTCTATGCAGAGCTGCATCAGATTTTGCACTCTTCAGTTGTAGTAAATCAACCCCATGGAGTCCTCAGATCCGCTACGGGTAATCTAGCACAATCTGGACACTCATGCATTTACACGTGGCTTCTTAACCCTTTCACTGCCAGAGACATTTTTGCATTTTACTCACATTTAAAAAAAAATAATTTAAAGGCTGAAGATTAGTTAAGCCCCCCAAAGAGTATAGATAAGCACAGACCCTGGGGAATAAAATGGGGGTAGCTCTATTAGATTTTGTACGTCACTAGATATTTGCGCAAGTGAAAAAAGCATAAAAAGGTTAATTTTAGGGCACACAAAGGCATTTTCTAATTTTTGGTAAAATACAGAAGATGAGGTTGCACCAAGTAAATAGATAACCAACATGTCATGCCCATGAAACAAAGGCAAACTTCAGTACCATAAATGTTTCACAAATACTACACACATCAAATACCGCCACCTAGTGTGTCAACACTGCGCCAGCCCCCAACCTCCCCCCCAGCTGCCACTTGTATATATATCACTCAAATATTTAGAAGGTAAATATAACCTCACACCTACACCGTGTTAAATCACTATCACCTTGTGGCGCTAAATAGGTAAGATCTATCCCCCCGTAAGACCTCCAAAACTATATAATGGGAGTGTACAGAGTGGACTCTCCAACCCTTATTAAATACACCTCAAATAAAATATATGCAAATTCAACAAGTTAAGCATATAAATAAAATATAATATCAAATGACCTTATTCATTCATTAATTGTAAGTGCAAAAATAAACAGATGTTTTCATATCCGTTTAAAATATGTGCATGTCCCTCAAAAAAACAATATATTCAAAAAAATATATATGCAAAAGTGTATACCCAACTCCACATGTGTTTATAACATACAGAAAAAGCAGGTCATTTTTTTTAAATGAGGAAAAAAAACACATTCTTAGCACATAAAAAAAAAGTCCTCAATAGAAGTGTCCCAAAGCAAAACGACAGGTAGTGATAAATGAAAAATCAGCACACCCTTCTTATGTGTGCTTTCTTATCAGTGTCCCCAAACGATGAAAAACTCCTTCACCACACCACCAGTGACCCCCTATGGATGGAGCACTCACCAGATAGATTGCCTAGCACTCTCGCACCAGGCTCAACAGGCATTTTAAATTGCTTAATTAGGAATCACAGATGTCCAGCACACAATATCCAGAGAGTATTACTTCCTCTTTGCAGATTCCAATATGATGTGAATTATTGCAGTGACTTTGAAGTGCTTTTTACAAGTTTTTTACATGTGAGTGCATTACCAAGTGGCTTTTAAGTGTGCTATTAAAGTTGTTTTATAGTATTACACCATGGGAAGCCTCTGTTTTTCTTTTTGAGGATCTTGGGGAGATAATCATATTGGAATATGCAAAGAGGAAGTAATACTCTCTGGATATTGTGTGCTGGACATCTGTGATTCCTAATTAAGCAATTTAAAACGCCTGTTGAGCCTGGTGCGAGAGTGCTAGGCAATCTATCTGGTGAGTGCTCCATCCATAGGGGGTCACTGGTGGTGTGGTGAAGGAGTTTTTCATCATTTGGGGACACTGATAAGAAAGCACACATAAGAAGGGTGTGCTGATTTTTCATTTATCACTACCTGTCGTTTTGCTTTGGGACACTTCTATTGAGGACTTTTTTTTTATGTGCTAAGAATGTGTTTTTTTTCCTCATTTAAAAAAAATGACCTGCTTTTTCTGTATGTTATAAACACATGTGGAGTTGGGTATACACTTTTGCATATATATTTTTTTGAATATATTGTTTTTTTGAGGGACATGCACATATTTTAAACGGATATGAAAACATCTGTTTATTTTTGCACTTACCATAAATGTTTCATTTGTGAAAATCCTTTAGGGCTTCTACCTCTTGTGTATATGTTTTATATGTTTGTATCTACGTGAAGATGAGTTCAACATTTTTTGGGGGGTGTGGAGGGGTTTAAGTGCTTGGGTGTAACTATATATTTTTTTATGCGTATACATTTTTTAAAATCACACAGGGGACCAAAAGTCCCGTATGTCATACAATTTTGATGTGGCAGGTTCTCTATATTGTCTCTTTTGCTCTCTGTTAAAGCCAATACAGACCCTGACTGCTAACATGTCAGATTTACATGCATTTACAACTGCTGTAGCAGCTGTGAGTGTGTGTGAACCCCAATCATCCTCTAAAAAATGTCAGCAGCAAGATTCATACCCAGTTGCCCTTCACTTTTGTGTCTCTGTCCCCCCCCCCCCCGGTTGCATGTCCCTGCCCCTCCCCCGGTTGCACGTCCCTGCCCCTCCCCCGGTTGCACGTCCCTGCCCCTCCCCCGGTTGCACGTCCCTGCCCCTCCCCCGTTGCACGCCCCTGCCCCGTTCCTCGGCTGCACGCCCCTGCCCCGTTCCTCGGCTGCACGCCCCTGCCCCCTTCCTCGGCTGCACGCCCCTGCCCCCTTCCTCGGCTGCACGCCCCTGCCCCCTTCCTCGGCTGCACGCCCCTGCCCCCTTCCTCGGCTGCACGCCCCTGCCCCCTTCCTCGGCTGCACGCCCCTGCCCCCTTCCTCGGCTGCACGCCCCTGCCCCCTTCCTCGGCTGCACGCCCCTGCCCCTTCCTCGGCTGCACGCCCCTGCCCCTTCCTCGGCTGCACGCCTCTGCCCCTCCTCGGTTGCACGCCCCTGCCCCTCCTCGGTTGCACGCCCCTGCCCCTCCTCGGTTGCACGCCCCTGCCCCTCCTCGGTTGCACGCCCCTGCCCCTCCTCGGTTGCACGCCCCTGCCCCTCCTCGGCTGCCCGCCTCTGCCCCTCCTCGGTTGCACGCCCCTGCCCCTTCTTCGGCTGCACGCCTCTGCCCCTCCACGGCTGCACGCCCCTGCCCCTCCTCGGTTGCACGCCCCTGCCCCTCCTCGGTTGCACGCCCCTGCCCCTCCTCGGTTGCACGCCCCTGCCCCTCCTCGGCTGCCCGCCTCTGCCCCTCCTCGGTTGCACGCCCCTGCCCCTTCTTCGGCTGCACGCCTCTGCCCCTCCACGGCTGCACGCCTCTGCCCCTCCTCGGTTGTATGCCCCTGCCCCTCCCTGGTTGTATGCCTCTGCCCTTCCTCATTGAGTCTCTGCCCATCCCCCCCGTGGTGTCACTGACTGTAGCTGAAAGATGGCTTTAATGATAAAAGATGGAGCTTTTCTGAAATATGGTACTGTTGCTGTATATTGTTTATTTATGCAGGTTACTGACAGATCCACTAGAAACCTACAAGGTTACTTTTGCATATATGCCCAACATTCTAGAGAATGACCTACCTGCCACAGATACAGGTGTATGACGTGTGTCGCATTCCTCCACGGGCGTAGCAATAGTGCAGAAACACGCTATGAGAAAGACAAAAGAAAACACTTTGAAAACTCAGGGAAGACACAGAAAAGTACTGAGATAATTCACATTATTCTAACTACCCCACAAAGCCACTACTCCATTATCAGACAGAGGTTCTAATCTTTTCCCACACCACCCACAACTTAAATGCTTTGGCTGGAGTCAGCTGACTGCATTAAAAAATGTTTTTAATATTTTTTTAATCCTTTGTAAAAAATCTCAATGCTCCACTCCAGCAATGGCTGTATGGCACTTCTTGGAGCAGGTTTCCTGAGAGTGACAACAGCGGACCATGCCTGTGTAATGCGTGTTGAAGCAGGCACTTGAAATCTCTATTAGAAGCCCATGTGACAGGGTGACAACACAGGGGCACAATTGGACGTCATGGACAGACCGTTGTCACCCTGTAACAGGAAGTGCCTGAACAAAGACCTTCGTGGCAGGATCACAAATTAGGACTTTTATGAAGCTTGATGATTAAAAAAATACAGAAAAATTGCTTTTCAAATGCCATTAAAGGCTCGCTCACTCCAGCAGTGTTGACCAATGCAATTTGCCTTATGTGCTATGGCTTTATGGAGCACAATTGGGAGACATGGAAAGAGCGTTGTCACCCTCCTGTACCAGGAAGTGCCATCACAAGGAACGCCATGGCAGGATCACCAGGGATTAGGTTACTCAGAGATGTATAGAAATATTAAAAATTATTTGTTAAAGCATATCTGAAATTTTAGCGGTTGGGTCGAGTTTAAGAACATACCGAAATAAACAAAGGATAACAAAAAAAAATATTATAATAAATAAAGCTGCAATTATAAACACTGTTTATACTCTCATTAGGAGCAGAAGAAAAAGTCATCAAAGTTGCCCCCCCCCCCCCCCCGGAAGGACGCGCTCTTTAGCTTGCAGAGATAACGAGCCCGGCTCGGCTCCATCGGTTCGGAAGTTTCCTGCAAAAGATGGTAAACATGCGCAGCGTTTAATTACTGTGAGATTATGGGGCGTGCTGTCGGAGGCGGCTCAAATCTGCGCTGAGCCATTTTTCCCCGCTAATTTCTCCAAACTAAAGAGCCCTAACAGGCCGACTTTTGGCTCCTAATCAAACCGGCCCAGATTTCACGGAGGAGATCCCAGAGGAGAGCGCGCTATTGTCTTATCGGCACGCCAACCGGCTTATAACAGAGAAAATTCTCCACGCCTCCGTCTCCGAGTAATGAAAGTAAGGAAACGGTGGCTAATGGGGTCTCTGTTCTGAATTCTTCCAGATTTTCCACCCGGGAACTGAATTCATAAAGGAGCGCGCCAACTCAAAGACAAAATTCCAATACGTTCAAAGAGAACATGGTTACCTGTAAAAATATTTGTAATGTATGGACTTGATGATTCCCCTGAACCCTAGTGTGCCAGATAGGGAGGGAGTGACTACACTGTACACCGCCTGCAAACTTTGTGTCACTGCCCCGCCTCCTACATTCTGCCTCCTTTTTGAATTTGAAGACATGAACTAAAAAATAGGATTTTTTATAACAGCTTACCTGTAAAATCCTTTCCATGGAGTACATCACAGGACACAGAGCCTCAGTATTCACTGATGGGTTATATAGGCACCCCTAGGTGATAGACACTGGCACACCCTAGACAGGAAGTTTAGCCCCCTATATAACAGAGTACCTTAGTCTTGTAGCAAAGCAATACGTGTGCAATACATATCCTCAAAAAAGAGGGGCGGGAGCTCTGTGTCCTGTGATGTACTCCAAGAAAAGGATTTTACAGGTAAGCTGTTATAAAAATCCTATTTGTTTTATCGTACATCACAGGACACAGAGCCTCAGTGTTCACTGATGGGATTTCCTAGAGCAATGCCACCTGAGGGGAGGGGACACAAAGTAGAGAGCAATCAGACCTGAGGACCCTGTACTGCGCCCAAAAGCGATATCCTCATGCTTTTTTACATCCATCTGATAGAATCTGGTGACTGAATGGACTGCAGACCAAGTTGTGGCCTTACAGATTTGAGCCATGGAGGCTTGGTGATGCACTGCCCAAGAAGCACTAACAGCCCTGGAGGAGTGCGCCTTGATTTGAAAAGGTGGAACTTTCCCCTTTAAACCATAAGCTTGAAAAATGACCTGCCGAATCCATTTAGCAATGGTGGATTTCGACATGGCCAGTCCTATCTTTGGACCTTCAGGCAACACGAACAAAACATCTAAGACACCGGTGAAAAAACGGAGGTACTCCCAGTTAGGGGAGGGGTTATATAGGGGGCTAAACTTCCTGTCTAGCGTATGCCAGTGTCCATCGCCTAGTGGTGCCTATATAACCAATCAGTGAATACGGAGGCTCTGTGTCCTGTGATGTATGATAAAGAAATAGTGCCTGTCAACCTTAGCTTGCTGCAGAGTATTTAGCACGCCCCCCCCCCCCCCCCCCCCCACTGTGGTGCAACACAACAGTGTCCCACAGTGCACCCAGCCCTTAAGTGCCCTCCAGTCTCCCAAGTTGACCCTGCCCCCTCCAGAGACCCTATGCCCCAAGCTGCCAACCAGCTTCATTCAGAAACCTCATGCCCTAGAACAGTGTTTCTCAACTCCAGTCCTCAAGGCGCCCCAACAGGTCACGTTTTCAGAATTTCATTATTTTGCACAGGTGATTTGATCAGTTTCACTGCCTTAGTAATTACCACAGCCGTTTCATCTGAGGGAAATCCTGAAAACATGACCTGTTGGGGTGCCTTGAGGACTGGAGTTGAGAAACACTGCCCTAGGAGGGCCACCAAGTCTGATTTAGAGTCCCCTAACCTCCTGAAGAACCTTCATCCCTCCCACAGTTCCCCTTAGCTTGCTGCAGAGCCTTCAGCCTCCCCCCACGGTGCACCCAACAGAGTCCCACAGTGCACCAAACCCCAAAGTGCCCTCCAGTCTCCCATGTTGACCTTCCCCTTCCCGTGCCCCACAGTTACCCCCAGCTATATCCAGGAACCTCAAGCCCTAAAGGTCCACCAAGAAACAAATGCTCCTGCGCTCAGAAGGTTGCTGTGGGTTTGACTTGGGGGGACTCGTCACAAACGACACCACTGCATCAGCTGTGCGGCCACTCTCAACAGGTCAGGGAGAACCCAGACGTATTCTATAAGGAAACAGAGGACAGAGGGTGCACCAGCCTTGCACATCACCTTTGTAACATAGAATATATTTATTATATAAGTATTATACTTACAAACACATTAGTGAAATCAAGCACGAAATTTAAAAAGACCCCGTCCTACAAGGAACCGCTTACCAGTAGAACTTTTAGAACCAGTAGAACCAGTAGAAGTGGGATGATGAAAGTCCAAAATGAGCTGACACGTTTCGAGGGTGTCCCCTCTTCTTCAGAGCTCTGAAGAAGAGGGGATGGATGGACTTTTTTTTTTTTTTTTTTTTTACCAGTAAAGGGTACTGGTAATACCATATCATATAAAGACATTGTAGACAATTGTGCTCCTCCAACCTTGAATGAATTGGAACAACGACCGCAAGCCAGGTCTTCTCCAAGATCAGTACCATCAGCTCACAAATGGCCACAAACTCCTACAGATACCCTCCAAAATCTTGTGGAAAGTCTTCTCAGAGGAGTGAAGGCTGTTATAGCTGCAAAGGTGTTACCAACTTAAAGTGTCACTAAACCCACTCCATAAAAAAAAAAAACATCAATAAATGGTGTATTACATGCTGTTTATACTCCCTCAGTCACTATGCGATTCGTTTTCTGTATTCTGCAAAACTCCAGGTTGATCCTGCTGTTCTCGATCTCCCCCTTCTGTTCATGTCCTCAATAGAGCTAGGGATTTTGCAGCTGGGATTTTGTGGCAGCTCTGCACATGCCCAGTTTTCAGTGAGTTTCTATGTTGAGCATTTCCTGCTTATCACATCTGAGCAGCCCATGTGACTATAGAGTCACACATGTGGGTGTATACACAGGGGTAAATGACAGACCACTCCTTCCTTCCTCCTCCATGTCCACTAACCAGCTAAACACAACGGGTGGGGGTTGGATATTACATGTCGATTGATGGAGGCTTCACCTCTCACTTATTCTAAGACACAGGCCGGAGGGGTGTGGCACAGTCTGTGATTGGCAGAAATCTGCCCACGCCATGTTATTTCCACAAAATAATAAAGATTTAATTTCAAATATATATTTATATGACAATTTAAAACAGTTTATAGGTATTATTTATTTGTACTCTGTATTCCAAAAACTGTTTTTTTTTTTTAACATGTGACTATCAGCAGAGGACAGGAAGCTCCTCCTGGTTATGTTTCCCTGCAGACAGGCTGTTAAAGATCTGGGTCATGTGACAGCTGTATATCAATTAGGAACATGGAACTTTTTTTTTAACCACTTCCATACCAGCGTATAGTCATATGATGCCTGCAGGAACACTCTCCCATCCTGGGCGGGCGTCATATGACGTCCTGTGCTTCTCGCCGCTACTGCAGTGCAGCGATTGGGGATCAGGTGCGTCCCTTGGACACGGTTTATCCCCGATCAGGGTAAAGAGCCAATGAAATTGGCTCTTTACCACGTGACCGGCTGTGTCCAATCACAGCCGGTCACTTTAGAGATCTGCGTGTACGCCGCTCGGTCTTTCCTTTCCCTCCCCCTGGGCAAAGCCCTGACCTCAACCGCCTGATCACCTTTTGGATGAATTTGATTGCCGATTGTGAGCTAGGTCACACCTGACCTCACAAATTCCATCAGACGCATTTCAAAATCTTGTGTAAAGCCTTCTTGGAAGAGTTGAGGATGTTATAGACGCACACAGGGCCAACTCCAGATTAATGGCTATGGGGGGGGGGAGTCAACTCCAGCTTGGTTTTCGAATGCTAGGTCCAAGAAGCTCATACAGATGTAATATCCTTTGGCCATATAGTATAAAATAAATTCCCTCTGTGTTGCCCTGCAAGTGTTGCCATCGATTTGAGGCAAATACCCAAAATTTGGAAGGGTGTCCTTCAACCAACCACAAGGCAAACGGGTAGCAGTAACCATTGCATTTACTATTTTTGTGTTACAAAAACAGTACCCTGTGTTATAATTAGACCGATGTTACTGCTAACAAAAAAAAACAAAAAACATTTCAGCGCTACATAAAACTTTTCATCCTGATAAACCGTTTCAAGGTCAATTAAACTCACAGAATGAAAAGCCCTTAATTGGTGATTTAATGCTGTCAGAAAACTCGGCAGGAAGATATTCTCCTCCAGCTGGACATCTGGGTCAGCAGATTTCAAACAGCATGGATTCCGAGCGACGCCGGGATGTGGAGCGCCGCCGAGGAAGGGTCGGACCTTGATCAAGATGAAGGAGAGGGCATGTTAACCCGGAAACCTTGGGGACGAAGGGGCACGTTCATGGCAAATGGTCCAGCGCTGCAATGCTATCCTTCACAACAAACACAATTCTTTAGGAAAAAAAAGAAAAGAAACGTAAAAAAAAAATGATGGGATTGATATACTAAAGCTGGAGAGTGCAGTTGTGCATGGTAGCCAATCAGCTTCTAACTTCAGCTTGTTTAATTAATCAATACACAGCAGCACCAGATTTTGCACTCTCCAGTTTTAGTAAATCCACCCCATCTGTTGTTATTGCCGACCGCCTAACTGGGAAAATACGTCATTACTTTGACGCTAAATACTGGGGTTATGGCTGCAGCTAGATGCCATAACCCCGGTATTCTCTTTTCTCTTAGGGCATTTCTCTTTTGGATAAAACCACTTCTCGGGCCTACATTACCGATCGCTGAGCCCGAGAATCTCCCGGTGCTGGCAGGGTCTTCCCATAGAGATAAGTGATGGCAAGAGGGTCATTACTCATCTCTATGCCCTTGGAGGACCAGAGCGACACCATGATGGTACTCCCGGTTTTCGGGCCATGTAAACATGTATTTTTTTTTCTTAAATCAAAAGATTTTTTTTTTTTATCTTTTGCTTTTAAGGGTAGGGGAGAGATATGGGGTTGTTTAGACCCCAGATCTATCCATAAAGAGGACCTGTCAAGCTGTATTGTTATCGCTAGACATGTGCAATTCGTTTAGTTCCAAATTGGTTTTTTTAACAAATTTCGACAAATTTGTTAATTCAGAAATATCCGAATTAACAAAAACTCAGTTAAAGCAGAGGTCCACCCTAAAAAAAAAAAAAAAAGAACAAAAAAACAAACAAACACAAACACATAAACACGTTCCTTAACCGGTTCCCGACCAGCGTACGCCGATGTACGTCGGCAGAATGGCACGGGCAGGCATATTGGCGTACAGGTACGTACAATCTTCAATGCCGCCCTGCCATCGCGCCGGCGGCGGCGCGCTCGCGTGGCGGTCGGGACCCCCGTGAGTCCGGTCACGGGTCCCGTGGACTCGATCGCCGCGGGCATACCCGCGTTCGTCTCACGGGACGGCTGAATGGAGGAAATGCCATGTAAACCGCATTTCTCCATTCTGCCTAGAAACTAGTGACGCTGATCTCTGCTCCATGTGATTGGAGCAGAGATCAGTGTTCACTAAATGAAAGCCCAACCCCCCCACAGTTAGTAACACACCCCTAGGAACACTTAACCCCTACACTGCCACCCACTGGTTAACCCCTTCACTGCCAGTGTCATTTACACAGGAATCACTGCATTTATATAGCAGTGATTATTGTATAAATGACAATGGTCCCAAAAATGTGCCAAAAATGTCCGATGTGTCCGCCACAATGTCACTGTCACAATAAAAATCGCTGCTCGCCGCCATTACTAGTAAAAAATAAAAATAAAAAAAAAATTATTAATAAAAATGCCATAAAACTATCCCTATTTTCTAAACGCTATAACTTTTGCGCAAACCAATCAATAATCGCTTATTGCATTTTTTTTTACCAAAAATATGTAGAAGAATACGTATCGGCCTAAACTGAGGGAAAAAATGTTTTTTTATATATTTTTGGGGGATATTTATTATAACAAAAAGTAAAAAATAATGCGTTTTTTTCAAAATTGTCGCTCTATTTTTGTTTATAGTGCAAAAAATAAAAACCGCAGGGGTGATCAAATACCACCAAAAGAAAGCTCTATTTGTGGGAAAAAAAGGACGTCAATTTTGTTTGGGAGCCACGTCGAATGACCGCGCAATTGTCAGTTAAAGCGACGCAGTGCCAAATCGCAAAAAGTGGTCTGGTCTTTGACCAGCAAAATGGTCCGGTCTGTAAGTGGTTAAAATACATAAAAAAAAAAAAAACTTTTTTTACTTACCAGAAATGGCTAGGCAGATCATCCTAATCTGCCACTTCCTACTCCGCGGTTCTTGTCCTCCCTCGCGTTGTCTCCTGGGAGATGGAGCGCGATGTCTTCTGGGACATGTGTGTGTGTGTCCCAGTAGACAGGCATCCATTCACAAAGCGCCGTGCGACTCACGCATGCACAGTAGGAAACACAGTAGGCTCCACTGCCTGTTTCCTTTCATTAGGATGGCGGTGCCGGGACCCGATCCGGTGGATAGCTCAGCCTCGGGGGGGCCGACATCGTGGACAGGTAAATGCCCTTATTAAATGTCAGCAGCTACAGTGTTTGTAGTTGCTGACTTAAAACAAAAAAAAAAACGGCCGGACCTCCGCTTTCATGAATTTTTCTGAATATTCGAAAATTTGTAAATTAGAGAATTTGGAAATTCTAAATTCGAAAATAAGAACAAAAATCCCAAAATAAAAAAAATCCCAAAATCTGAAATAATAACTAGCTAATAATAACTTAAATTTTACTAACTATTAAATTATACGTATTAGAATTTCCTTTCAAATTTGGCTTTTAGTGAACGTAATGAATACAAATTTATCCGAAGCTATGAATTATCCGAAATAACGAATGTCGCATCTAAACGAATGGAACGTAATGGATTAATAATAATAAAACGTTTTATTATTATTATTATTAATTCGGTCCGTTCTATTTGTTTAGATGCGACATTTGTTATTTCGGATAATTCGTAACTTCAGATAAACTCGTATTCGTTACGTTGACTAACAGACAAATTTGAAAGGAAATTCCAATACCTATAATTTAATAGTTGGTTATTATTATTTAGTTATTATTTCAACATTTTCTTTCTTATTTTCTGATATTTAAATTTCCGGATTTTTGTGAATTTCCGGATTTGTGAATGTATGAATTTGCGACTTTACGAATTTCAATCATAACAAATGACCCAAAAAACGGAAAATACTTTTTTTTCCGGCAGTGGCATGTGTCTAGTTATCGCAAGGGATGTCTACATTCCTTGCAATAGCAATAAAAGTGATCAAAATTTGTTTTCAAAGAGACAGTGTAAAAATGCAAAAAAAAAGTAACAAAATTAATACTTTTTTTTTTTTTTTTTTAAAAGAGCCCCTCTCCCTGCGTGATGATGCGCAGTAGTGAACGCATACGTAAGTCATGCATATGTATGCACCCTTTGCAGCTCTAACAGCTTCAACTCTTCTGGGAAGGCCGTCCACAAGGTTTAGGAGTGTGTCTATGGGAGTGTTTGACCTTTCTTCCAGAAGTGCATTTGTGAGGTCAGGCACTGATGTTGGACGAGAATGCCTGCCTCGCAGTCTCTGCACTAATTTCTCCCAAAGGTGTTCTATTAGGTTGAGGTGCAGGCCAGTCAAGTTCCTCCGCCCCAAACTCACTCATCCATGTCCTTATGGACCTTGCTTTGTGCACTGGTGGGCAGTCATGTTGGTCCCCAAACTGTGCCCACAAAAGTTGGGAGCATGAAATTGTCCAAAATATCTTGGTATGCTGAAGTCTTAAGAGTTCCCCTCACTGGAACTAAGGGGCCAAGCCCAACCCCTTAAAAACAACCCCACACTATAATCCCCCCTCCACCAAATGATTTGGACTGGTGCACAAAGCAAGAATTAGAGCGGAGACTGTGAGCCAGGCCTTCTCGCCCAACCTCACAAATGTGCTTCTGGAAGAATGGTCAAACATCCCCATAGACACACTCCTAAACCTTGTGGACAGCCTTCCCAGAAAAGCCAAAGCTGTTCTAGCAGCAAAGAGTGGGCCAACTCAATATTGACCAAGACTGGAATGCCATTAAAGATCACGTGCGTGTAAAGGCAGGTGTCCCAATACTTTTGGTAATATAGTGAACATTCCATGGCAGCCAATCCCCAGCCAACCATTACACGTCTGAATGTCGTACATGAATTTCCTGAATGTGTTGTAAATATACAGAGGTTATTAAAATCCCAGCATAGCATAGCAATGGAGGAAACCAGACTCCGTAGAAGAGCCCAAATACAGGGAGAGACTGACAGCTGGAAAGGTGATGGATACAAATTCTGCCCAAGAGAAAGAACCGCTGAAATCACGGCCTCGGGAAAAACACAAGCAGACATGTAAAACCAGCAAAATCCCAGATAAGGATTACAGACAGAAAGCCAATGGGGAAAAAAGTTACAAAATGTTCATAATAACCTGTGCAGAATACAAATAATTTACAGTGTATGTAAAGGTAAGTATTCTTCTTGTTAAAAGCCCATTCTCAGGCAAATAACAAATGATCCCTTGCAGCGGGGCTGTGCCTGCGATGCAAGGGTTAAAGCAACCCTCAAAATGATTGCTGGAGAGTGTGGGGCTGCCTCAGAGCTGGGGGCGAGCACCGCCGACTGGCAGAGTTGAATAGGAGCCCTTCTCCTAGCGATCGCCCAGATCATCGGAGAGCGGGGATCATCGCTATAACAGCTTTCATTTGAATTGCCCAGTGTTCCCCGCGCTCGCCGGCACAATCAGCCCCGCCTCCTGGCCCAGGTACTTTGAGCGACAGAACACCGGTCCAATGCTGGGACGTGTATGTGCCGGCGAGCACGGGGAACACTGAGCAATTTAAATGAAAGCTGTTACAGCGATGTTACCCGCTCTCTGATGATTTGGCCAGCAATCCTCTTCCTCTCCTCTTTCTTCCCCTGCGTGAAGTGGCATTGATGGGCACAGGTGAGGCTGCATTGATGGGCACCGGTGAGGCTGCATGGATGTGGCACCGGTGAGGCTGCATGGATGTGGCACCGGTGAGGCTGCATGGATGTGGCACCAGTGAGGCTGCATGGATGTGGCACCAGTGAGGCTGCATGGATGTGGCACCAGTGAGGCTGCATGGATGTGGCACCAGTGAGGCTGCATGGATGTGGCACCGGTGAGGCTGCATGGCTGTGCCACCGGTGAGGCTGCATGGCTGTGCCACCGGTGAGGCTGCATGGCTGTGCCACCGGTGAGGCTGCATGGCTGTGCCACCGGTAAGGCTGCATGGCTGTGCCACCGGTAAGGCTGCATGGCTGTGGCACAGGTGAGGCTGCATGGCTGTGGCACAGGTGAGGCTGCATGGCTGTGGCACAGGTGAGGCAGCACTGTTGGGCACAGGTGAGGCAGCACTGTTGGGCACAGGTGAGGCAGCACTGTTGGGCACAGGTGAGGCAGCACTGATGGGCACAGGTGAGGATGCACTGATGGGCACAGGTGAGGATGCACTGATGGGCACTGAAAAAGTTGCTGTTAACATTTATTGTTGTAACTTAATTCTGCATAAAACAAGTGTCATTTCATAAGATCATTTATGAGAGTGTGTTTAGGGGTGGAATTAATTGCGGGGCAGGTTAGGTATTGGGCGGGGCAACTGGTGTGAGTAACCCTTAAGGCCTGGCTAGTAGTTCAGGACTTGAAATTTTGAGCCCTGGGTTAAAGTATAAAGGCAAAACTTTTTTCAGTATTAGGATAAAATGAAGAGGGATTAGAACACCTGTCGGGCTTTTACTGCTATCTGCGTGTCCCCCCCCCCCCCCCCCCTGTTAAGGAAATTCACTTTCTCTATTTGTTCTGTTTACCATTATTAATGAGTAAAGTAAAAGAAAATCCCAAATTTAGGGTTGTCCCCAGAAAAGTAATCCTCTAATGAGGACACTAGTTCTGGTGATCTGGGGGTCCCCAAGGAATTCCATTGATTTGCAGGAATTTCTTCTCACTTCCTGTTTGGCTATGGGACAGGAAGTGAAGGGAAATCTCCACAATGGGACAAAGATGGTGGGAAAAAAAAAATCTTATAACCCTTCCATACTTTATCCAAAATGAAAAAAAAAAATAAAAACTGATGTTTTTCCTATAGTTATACTTTAATTGCTCATTTTGATCTAGGGCACATGTCAAACACAAGGCCCGCGGGCCGAATCATTTTCCCACCTCTCCTGCAGCTGTGGCATTCCCCTCGTCTCCTCCCTCATCTTGTCTCAGTTGATGGCAGCAGAAAGGATGACAGAACTCCTTCTAGATATCCTGCGTCTCTCTGCGCGGCCACAGCAGCCCCTCGCCTCCGCAGCCACTGCTCTCAGCATTCAGCAAACTCCCGCCCCCTCCTCTGGTCCTCCTCCAGACTCTGCACTTTCCCAGCTCCGCCCTTGGCTTCTTCCCAGCAGCAACACTAGGTAAGGTTATGCACTGTAATGTAAAGGAGGGTGAGGGACTCCTGACTTTTTATGATGATGATGATGATGATGATGGTGATTGGTGGTGGTGGTTGGTGGTGTTGGAGGGGGGGTTCTTACCATCTGATGTAAGGGAGTGGGGTGCTCTGGACATCTTCTTATAATTACTATGAGAATAATACACTTCTATGCCAGTTAACCGGTTCCCAACCGGCTTCTGTACTTAATACGTCGGCAGAATGGCACGGCTGGGCAAAGTAACGTACCCGTACGTTACTTTGAATTTCCCGCCATGCTCGTGAGCGCCTACCGCAAGCTCCGTGACCATGCCCGCGGGTGCTGTGGACTCGATCGCCACGGGCATACCTGCGATCGTGTCACAGAGCTCAAGAATGGGGAGATGCCAATGTAAACAGCATCCCCCCGTTCTGCCTGACAGCACACTGATCATCTCCTCCCTGTCATCGGAAGCAGCGATCAGTGTGATGTCACACACAGCCACGCCCCCCAGACAGTAAGAAACACACCCCTAGGATACACTTAACCCCTCCCCGCCCCCTAGTGGTTAACCCCTTCACTGCCAGTGACATTTTATAGCATTGATCTCTGTATTAATGCCAATGGTCCCAAAAATGTGTCAAAATTGTCCGATGTGTCCACCATAATGTCCCAGTCACGATAAAAAATCGCAGATCGCCGCCATTATTAGTAAAATAAGGCGCCCCTGGGCAAACCGTCGTAGCTGTATGTCGGTTCGCCTTTTGTCCACTAGGGGGGCGAGCGCGCACCAGCGGCGCAACACTGGAGCCGATGCGCGCGCCCAGCGGTCGCGATGACCTCCAGGCACCCGGGATCGCTCCACACAGAGACAGAACGGAGATCTGTCAATGGAAACAGACAGACGTCTGTGCTGTCAGGGGTGAGGAGAGCGATCTATTGTTCATACTAAGAATGAACAGCGATCTGTCTCCTCACCCAGGCAGTCCCATCCCCCCCCCCAGTTAGAATCCCTCCCTAGGTAACACAGTTGACCCCCTTGATCGCCCCCTACTGTTAAGCCCTTCACTGCCAGTGACATTTTTACAGTAAACAGTGCATTTTTATAGCACTGATCACTGTGTAATTGCCAATGGTCCCAAAAATGTGGCAAAAAGTGTCCGACCTGTCTGCCATAAGGTTGCAGTCCTGAAAAAAAAAAAAATAAATAAAAAAAAAAATCGCAGATCACAACCATTACTAGTAAAAACAAAAAATAATAACAATGCCATTCATTTTTTTTTTTTCTACCCTATTTTAACTTTTGTGCAAAACAATCAATATACGCTTATTGCGATTTTTATTACCAAAAATATGTAGAAGAATATATGTCAGCCTAAACTGAGGAAAAAATTAGCTTTTTAAAAAAATTAAAATAAATTAAGGATATTTATTACAGCAAAAAGTACAAAATATCTTTCAAAATTGTCGCTCTTTTTTGTTTATAGTGCAAAAAAATAAAAACCGCAGAGAGGATCAAATACCACCAAAAGAAAGCTCTATTTGTGGGGAAAAAAAAGAACGTCAATTTTGTTTGGGTACAGAGTCGCACGAGCGCGCAATTGTCAGTTAAAATTACTCAGTGCTGTATCGTAAAAATGGCCTGGTCATTGAGCAGCCAAATCTTCTGGGGCTGAAGTGATCACATTTTGCTGCTTTGCAGCCTGAAATAACGATAGACACAGTTTGTTTCATCCAGCTGTATTTACTAGTACAAATTAAAACATTGAAGTGAAAGACAGAACACCAACATGTCAGAGAGAAAAAAATAAATCAAAAACAGAATCACTGAGTTGGAAAAAGGATCACCCCCCTTTGTGTCAGTATTTTGTTGAACCACCTTTTGCTTTAATTCCAGCCTTTAGTCTGTTGGCATATGTCTCTATTAACTTTGCAATATTTGCCCGCTCTTCTTTGCAGAAGTGCTCAAGTTCAGTTAAATTTGATGGTGACCTTTTGTGGACTGCAGTCTTCAAGTCATTCCACGGATTTTCAATGGTGTTTAAGTCAGGGCTCTGACTAGACCATGCAAGGACATTCACCCTTTTCTTCTTCTACCACTGTGGTAATTTTTGCTGTGTGCTTTGGGTCATTGGAATGTTGGAAGGTAAACCACCTTCCCATTGACAACTTTCTGTCAGAGGGCAGCAGATTTTCCTCAAGAATTTGATTGTATTTTTCCCTATCCATTTTTCCTTCTATCCTGACAAGAGCTCGAGTCTCTGCTGCAGAGAAACACTCCCACAACAGGATATTACCACCCCCCCTAACAGGATATTACCACCCCCCCTAACAGGATATTACCACCCCCCCATAACAGGATATTACCACCCCCCCATAACAGGATATTACCACCCCCCCATAACAGGATATTACCACCCCCCCATAACAGGATATTACCACCCCCCCATAACAGGATATTACCACCCCCCATAACAGGATATTACCACCCCCCATAACAGGATATTACCACCCCCCAATAACAGGATATTACCACCCCCCCATAACAGGATATTACCACCCCCCATAACAGGATATTACCACCCCCCATAACAGGATATTACCACCCCCCAATAACAGGATATTACCACCCCCCATAACAGGATATTACCACCCCCCATAACAGGATATTACCACCCCCCATAACAGGATATTACCACCCCCCATAACAGGATATTACCACCCCCCATGCTTTACCGTAGGAATGGTGTTATTTGGTGAGATGTATTGGATTTCCTCCAGACATATGGTTTGGTGTTGAGGCCAAATAATTAAATTTTAGTCTCATCTGACCACCTTACTGGCAACACTGAAATCTTATTGGCTCACCGACATGGGCCTGTTATTCTCTATGAAACTTCGGAGCCTTCATTATTATTTTGTCATCCTGTTTCTGAATACGAGGCCATTGGTAGTCAGTTCTTTTTCAAGTTACTTTCTTCATAGAAGAAGTTGCAGCATTAATTCCTCTCCCTTTGGATAACAGGAGCCGTCGTGACATCCGGCCGCCTACCGCGCAAAAAACACTTCAAATAATTTTTCATTCCAGAAAGAGGAAAGAGCGCGGCTCATATGAACCAGACGCATTCCCCGGAAACTCTCACCACCGCTCAGAATGAAAAGCGGCAGTACGGTGTTCTCACACTCGGAAGGCGCGTGCGGTCTGAACAACAATCCTCCGATGAGGAACTCTTTAATAATTTAACACGCAAAAGTAACATTCTGTTATATTTCTAAATGTGTACATTTTATTCTGGTATCTCAGACAGAAGTCTGGACAAAAAGTTCCCCCAGATCACATTTGGAGAAAATGTTTGTCTTTGGTAAAACTTTGCTGACTTATGGAAAAGATGCAGCAACTCTACTACCCTGCGGAGGAGTCGTGGCGCCTCATCTGTCCTGTGGATGGGATATGGCACCTCTGCCACCCTGCGGAGGAGTCGTGATACCTTATCTGTCCTGTGACTGGGATGTGGCACCTCTGCTGCCCTGCGGAGGAGTCGTGGTGCCTTATCTGTCCTGTGGATGGGATGTGGCACCTCTGCCGCCCTGCGGAGGAGTCGTGATACCTTATCTGTCCTGTGACTGGGATGTGGCACCCCTGCTGCCCTGCAGAGGAGTCGTGGTGCCTTATCTGTCCTGTGGATGGGATGTGGCACCTCTGCCGCCCTGCGGAGGAGTCGTGGCACCTTATCTGTTCTGTGGCACCATTGCAAGCCTGCGGATCAGATGATGTACCTTATCTGCTTTGTTACATTGTGGCACCTCAGCTGTAGATGAGATGCAACAATTTTTCACCCCTTGATGAATTGTGGCACTGCTGCTGCCCTGTGGATATGTGGCACTTCATCTGCCCCGCAGGTAAAATATGACACCTTTTCCGCCTTGTTGAGTGGTGGCACCACTGCTGTCCTGGGGATGAGATGCAGCATCTCTGTCACCTTGAGGATCAAATGTGCGACCACTGTTGTCCCATGGATGAGCTGAAGCAGCATATTTGCCTTGTGGATAAAATATGGCATCGCTGCTGACCTGATGCAGCACTTCTGCTATGCTATGGACTAGATGCAGCACCTTATCTGCCTTGCTGACTAGTTGTAGCACCTTATCTACCCTGTGGATGGGATGTGGCATCTCTGAAATCCTGCGGATCAGATGATGTACCTTATCTGCTTTGTTCGTGGCACCTCTATTGTAGATGAGATGCAGCAATTTTGCAACACTGTTGATGAACTGTGGTACCACTGCTGCCTTGGGGATGATATGTGGCACCTTCTCTACCCCACAGGTAAAATATGACACCTTTTCTGCCTTGTTGAGTGGTGGCACCACTGCTGTCCTGGGGATGAGATGCAGCAATTTTGCAGCCCCGTGGATGAAATGCAGCATCTCTGTCACCTTGAGGATCAAATGTGCAACCACTGTTGTCCCATGGATGAGATGAAGCACCATATTTGCCTTGTGGCTATAATATGGTATCAGTGCTGACCTGATGCAGCACTTCTGCTATGCTATGGATGAGATGCAACACCTTATCGGCCTTGTTGATTAGTTGTGGCACCTTATCTGCCCTGAAAATTAGATGTGGCAACTTATCTGCCCTGCTAATGAGATGTGGCACCTTATCTGCCCTGCGAATGATATGTGGCAACTTATCTGCCCTGCGAATATGTGGCAACTTATCTGCCCTGCGAATGAGATGTGGCACCTTATCTGCCCTGCGAATGATATGTGGCAACTTATCTGCCCTGCGAATGATATGTGGCAACTTATCTGCCCTGTGAATGATATGTGGCAACTTATCTGCCCTGCAAATGAGATGTGGCAACTTATCTGCCCTGCAAATGAGATGTGGCAACTTATCTGCCCTGCAAATGAGATGTGGCAACTTATCTGCCCTGCAAATGAGATGTGGCACCTTATCTGCCCTGCGAATGATATGTGGCAACTTATCTGCCCTGCGAATGATATGTGGCACCTTATCTGCCCTGCTAATGAGATGTGGCACCTTATCTGCCCTGTGAATGAGATGTGGCACCTTATCTGCCCTGCGAATGAGATGTGGCACCTTATCTGTCCTGCAGATGGGATGTGGCACCTTATCTGCCCTAAGAATGAGATGTGGCACCTTATCGACCCTGCGGATGGGATGTGGCACCTTATCTTCCCTGCGAATGAGATGTGGCAACTTATCTACCTTTTGAATAAGATATGGAACCACTGCAGTCCTGTGTGCCAGGAGCGTGTGCACTCCTGCTCCATCATAGCTGCTGGTTCTAGCATCCTGGTTTCGGCTGTGGCATTTCTCCTGGCCTCTCTGTCCACCTGCAAGGTGATTATTGTGGTGGAGACCAAACCTGAAGCCGATCGAGATTCCCAGAGTCGGGATGACACGGTGCCTGGACTGAAATTGGCGACGTCAGCAGAGAAAGGACTCCTGGCCGCCCTCTGCTGAAAATGGGTCACAGGACCACAAAACGTATTGCACTCCTGTGACCCATAGGAGAAGCCCAGCCAAACGAGCTCAGGCTGGACTTCTCCTTTAAGGGAGTTAAACCTTCCAGAGCTGAAGTGGTTAAACAAATCAGCAAGGCCTCCAGGTTTCTTTTAGGTAATCATGACAGCACCTTTGTGCCGGGGTTGGTTATCAGTACTGAGCTCAGGCAGGTCACAGGGCAGCCTGACACTTCAGCAACGACAGGGAGAGACTATAACTAAATAACAAAAAATAAGCAATCCCAGAGAAGTAAGTCTGCTCTGTTATAACACTTCAATAGTGTATTTGGATTAGTACAGACTCCAAACACTACACTTGTCATACATTTTCCACATATCTAAGCAAACATCTCCCATGCACGCTCCCTGCGTGACTCTGGAAAGCTCCCACACAGGATGAGTAGAGCAGCATGGGGGGACTCCGATGTCAGTCTAAGTGTCTTTACAACCCCACTGATAATGCAGGAAGACTCAGTATGCTGTGAATTACGCAGGCGGTGCAAAAATGTTGTGGCGAATGAGAAGCGCAATGTGTGGCGTGAAACTGAAACCTTACCATGACCCAGAGAGATACATAGAGAGAACCTGTCTGGGTGACAACTAATTACATCTCCGGCTCACTCAACTCTGACAACAGCCGACAAGAACGCCCTCAGCATGTTCCTCCTCCGTCGTTCCAAGATGGCTGCTAACAGCGGGACACTTCTACAGCAAGTAGGGAACAACTACAAAGCACATCAAGCCCCATACTGAGGATTCTGAAGCTTCAGGAGATGCAGAAAGTGATGAAACCATTATTGAATACCTTTAGGTAGCAGATGGAGGAAAATAACCAACTCATGATTGGCAGCAAAGTCTACAGACAGATGTGACATTTATCCAAACATAAAACTAATATTAACATGAATGTAAACCCCGTCACTAACATCTCTCATAATCCTAAAATTGTTAAAATAAATTTCAAAAGCCATTTATTTTCACTTTGCAGCATGCATTAAATAATCCCTAAGCTTCCTGTTCAGACACGTCCTTTAATAGGGTGACAACGCTCTGACCCTGTTCCCCAAATGTGCTCCTGTGTTGTCACCCTGTCACATTGGCTTCTGATGGGACCACTTCTACGCATAAGGCAGGCATGGTCCACTCTCGTCACTGATGAAACTTGCCCTGAGAAATGCCATGTGACCTGGAGTGGATGCAAGATTTACTTTACTGAGCCCCACCCCCCCCCCCCCCTTCCCAATAAAACACGTGTAGCGTAAAGGCGTACACCACTTCCATAAACCATAAACCAAAAACCTAACTTTATTGTTCCGGCACATTTCCAGGCACTCCATCCAGCTCTGCCCGATGCGTTTCGCCCCAAGGCTTAAAGTTAATCTTAAGGCAGAAAAAAAAGCCTCCCATGCAGTGGGGCTGTGCTCGCACTGCAGGGGTTAACTGTTTGTCTTTCTCTAGGGGAGAGGAGAAAGGAGATTTACTTACTTAAACCCTCCAATTAGAGATGCATGATTCTGGCCAAAATGAGAATCACGATTTTTTTGCTTAGAACAAAAAGATCACGATTCTCTCGCGACGTAAAATCTTACATCTACTGGTTAGTTTTTTTTGTTTTTTTTGTTTTTGTTTTTTAATTCATTAAAGTCATTTTTTTTTTTTTATTGCATTTGAAAGACCACTGCGCAAATACAGTGTGACAAAATATTGCAAAAACCACCATTTTATTCTCTAGGGTGTACTAAAATATATAAATATATATATATATATATATATATATGTAATGTTTGGGGGTTCCACGTGATTTTCTCACAAAAAAAAAAAATATTTTAACTTGAAACCAACAAATGTGAGAAAAAGCTTTGGTGTTTGTGTGTAAGTAAAAAAGTTTAACCACTTAAAAGTCTATTCCATTGACAAATTGTTACAATGTTTATAGACTTGAGTTTAACTGATAAAGAATGTTTTGATTGTTGGCAGACTGCCCAGTTTTTCTCTTCCTTTCTTTTGAAGGCTGGGGCTTCAGAAGAGCAGAGAGAATTCTTTGCATAGAAATAATTGTGAAACACTTTAGTCAAGATCCTGATAACGATTCTTGAAGATTAATTATGAAGCTCTACCTCCAATCCTCCCAGCACAAGGCCAGGCCGGTGTTCTGGCATATAGTGTCCTGCCATCATATTGTGTCCGCCCCGTACTGCGCATCGCTTGCGCAATACGGAGCAGAAGAAGCTTTGGAAAATCTCCGAAGATGAACGGCGCCTGCGCTGTGAGTCGAGGTGGTAGCCACACCATCCAAGCGGACATAGGGCTGGCAAGATTTTGAGGGCCCCTCGCGGGCTTGCTTCGCTCACCACGCTTCGCGCTCGGCTCTTTTTATTACAACTCTACGTCCACTTGGATGGTGGGGCTAGAACATGGACTCACGGCGCAGGCGCTGTTCATCTTTGGGTATTCTCAGAATCTGTGCGCAGTACACAGCGGACACTATCCGATGGGGGACTCTATGTGACAGGACACCGGCACCCCCCTCTTCAGTAGTAGACTGTTCCTGACGTCACCAAGCCCAGAGCAGGCTCCATAGACCAGAAGCAGTCCACCTCTGATCCGTGGGGTGAACGGTTTTCCGGTAGAACGAAGGATCGGGTGAGTAGAAGCTTCCTCCCCAGAGCTCTAAGGACCAAGTAGGGAGTAAACAAGTCAGCAAGAGCAGCTGGGAAAATAGTATGCAGCAGAGGAAGTCGGGGAATTCAAGTACACCTGGGGCTTTACCCTGAACATATTTTCTGTCAGCAGTAATTAAAAAGGTGAATTCCAGGCAAACAGCTTAAAGAGGAAGTAAACTTTCCTGTAATGCTTGTACCTATAGGTGAGCCTATAATAGTGCTTACCTAGAGGTACTGGAAATATCTCCTAAACGTGCACCGTTTCTTCAGGGCCCTGTGCCATGATTGACGGCTCTGGCCAGTCACCCTTCCGCGGACCTGGAAGGAAGACGGGTGCAGATGGATGTGGCCTCTAGCGGGGACAATGAGGGATTCGTTTGCAGGTAAGTTTAACATAATGTGCTAGTATGCGATGCATACTAGCACATTATGCCTTTATTTTGCAGGTGACAAAAAAAAAAGAAGAATCAGTGTTTTCTTCCTCTTTAATGCACAAAGATTAAATACATATAAATGAGCTGTTTTACGTGCCAAAGGATTTGCATTTCTGCCCATCCCCTCCTGAGATTTGCACAGCTCTGCCACGCAACACAGCTCTGTCAGGAGACTTTTCCCTGCTGCAAGTTCACTTTCAAATATGTAGTGCCCTTCCCCCAACTTGTGACTGGACAATGAATAGAGAAGAACACTCATGAGCTCATTTCTTTGTCACTCTGCTCTCTCCTATCAGCATGTGCCTCGTTAGCCCCTGATCTTGGCACAACTGACTGGTGCTCTAAATGATTATTTTGTGTAGGGGGATAGCATTAAGGTGAAATCCCCAATCCCGGCCTGCCCACCAGTGGCGGCTGGTGGCTTTTTGGGGGGGGGGGGGTGGCAAACAACCACACCTACCCTAACCTCCCCCCCAGTTGGTCAGTTGGCGGCACCCCCCTTACCCTGGCATTTAACCCATCGGTTGCAGATGGGCAGCGGCCGGGTTGCGGCTCCTATGGGTAGTGGCTCCTGTGTCCTCTCTGCATCACGGCAGCTTCCACTGTGTGGCTCCTCCTCCTAGGCATCCAATAGGATTGCCTGTCCTTGCAGCCAATTGGGTGACTGGTCTCAAAACCCGCTTCCCGATTGGCCGGGAGGAGGATCAGTGTTACAACAGCGAGTATTGATTTGCTGTTGTAACACACCTGGGTGGGCTCGGAGCTCAGTCTCTGCGACCGAAGCCCATCCTATATTGAAGCTTATTAGATCCTCTGGCTCTAATCGGTGTTTAAAAAACAAACAAAAAAAAACAGCTCCTCCGCCTTGGAATCTATGCGCCGGTGTCCTGAAAGGGGCCGGACACATGGATAGGGGAGGCGGCAATGGACGGGGGGCAGCGCCCGCGCACCCTTAATGGACGAGCTGCCTCTGCTGCCCACAGGCTTCCTCCTCTCCATGTGACCGGTATCCCAAAGTCGTGCAAAACCCAAAAACCAAAATAAGGAACGGCAATTACGTAAAGATACAAAAGTCAAATTCAAAATTACTTTTGTGGACATTTTATAATAGAATCATGAATTACACTACAATCTTTTGCTTTAGCACTGTATCAGTGTTTACTGGACAGCACTGAAAGTCTCCTTTCATGTCAAGGAAATAATTTCAATGTGATTAAGGAGAGCTTTTATATGGAAGGAACGAGCTATAGAAGTATAGTACCTGAATACACGGATTACCAAATTTCCATTTACTACAGTGAGAGAGCAATGGTGGGTGATTTATGAACAGCGGCTGTGCGTTATTACTGCACTTTGCACATCATTAAGCAACCCTGAACCCAAAATATCACAATAAAAGAATCGGATAACTAGCAGCCTCATTACATATAATATTTTACATGTTACTTTCAAGCACAGCGAGTGCCGCTTCCATTTCTTCTTTTTTGTTAAATTTTTTTTTTTCTCAAAAAGAAGGAAACTTATTTGAGGCGAGCAGAGATTAATGGCGCTATTAGTGCGAGGAGCCGCGTGGAATCGTTCACACAGAGGCTGACATTTTATTAGAAGTCTATTCACCTACATTATTTGTTCCGTCTACGAAAACACCGTTGATACATTAGCCTAAAAGATGTGGAGTAAAAAAAAAAAAAGTCTTTAAATTAAAATTTCCAAAAAATAAATGGCAGCTGGCGAGTTAATATTCAGCGGCGGCGGCGCACGAGTCTATCTGCCGGATCAACAAAACTCACTTCCTCCTCGTCTGCAGGAAAATGAGAAAAATAATAAATGGATTTTGGTCAACTTCAGGCTGGGGTTATAAACCACTGAATGGCTAGGGGGCGCTATGTGTATAAACCTCCCATAGAAATGAATGGGCTCAGCAGTGCATACAGTATGTGCAGTAGGAGTTGGATGCAGGCTTCTGCCAAAGCTTTGGGGAGCCAGGAAGGGCCATACAGGGAAGAACTCAAAAGGTGGGGCGGCTAGAGGCAAGTATTTTGGTAGCTGGTATTTCTAATTTAAACCACTAATGGTGCCGCTGTCCAGCAATAAAAAATAATAAAATTAAATTAAAAATTATCTCTCCGTGAGCCTGCGGCGCTTACAGTCGAAATTTTTGATCCCAAGGTGGCTTGATGATTGATTTGCTCTCCAGAGGGGCCCTTGATGCCATGGATTCACAGGTAGGAAGATGTGTTTTTTTTTTTTATATTTTATACTTTTTTATATTACTTTTATATTGCTTTTGCATATTTTGCCATTTATTTTTTTTTGTTTACTATTATTTCTATTCTATATATATATATATATATATATATATATATATATATATATATATATATATATATATATATATATATATATATATATATTTCTTTTTCAGGTTTCTTTAGTTCAAAGTTACAAACATGTATTCAGGCAATAGGTTTTTTTTACAGCAAGAAAAAATTCAAAGACAAAATAGTTCCACCGTAAAATAAAGTTAAAAGAGGACACGATACAAGAGTCAACATTAGTCAAAGTTATACTACAGAAAGACCACCTGTAATACAATAAGCAGCTACTTACAACAGTAAACTGAACAGAACCGAGAGGATTCATAACCAAGACTTTTGTGTATTTTGACAAATATACTTGATAGAGATCGAGATCGAGATCGAGATCGAGATAGAGATAGAGATCGAGATAGAGATAGAGATGATAGAGATAGAGATGATAGAGATAGAGATGATAGAGATAGATAGATATCTCTAGATTAAATATATATATATATATAAAAAATATAATATATATATATATATTTTACTACTTTTATAAATTTTGTACTACTTTGTGTATTTTGCCACATATATAATTGTATATATTTTAATATTAATTGTTGTATATTTTACCATAAATATGTCATTTATATTTGTTATATATAATTGCATACGTTTGTGTACTTTTCCATATATATTATTGTATTTTTAATATTTTTTTTAACTACTTTTGGTGAAAAAAAAAAAATAAAATCAAGTAAAATAAATAAGAGAATTTTTTTTTTTTTTTTTTTTTAAAGTGCCCCGTCCCGACGAGCTTGCGCGCAGAAGCAAACGCATACACGAGTAGCGCCCGCATATGAAAACGGTGGTCAAACCGCACGTGAGGTATCGCCGCAATCATTGGAGAGCAATAATTCTAGCCCTAGACCTCCTCTGTAGCTCAAAACATGCAACCTGTAGAATTTTGTAAATGTCGCCTATGGAGATTTTTAAGGGTACAAGTTTGACGCCATTCCACGAGCGGGTGCAATTTTAAAGCGCGACATGTTGGGTATCAATTTACTTGGCGTAACATTATTTTTCACAATAGAAAAAAAAACTATATAATATAATATTAATAATATTTTTTTATATAATATTATATAAAAAAAACTATATTATAAAAAAAAACTTTACTGTTGTCTTATTATTATTAAAAAAAAGTGTTTTTTTTTCCAAAAAAAGTGCGCTTGTAAGACCGCTGTGCAAATACGGTGTGACAAAAAGTATTGCAATGACCGCCATTTTGTTCTCTAGGGTGATGTATAATGTTTGGGGTTCTAAGTAATTTTCTAGCAAAAAAAAAAAAACGTGTTTTTAACTTGTAAACACCGAGTCTGAAAAAGAGGCCTGGTAGTGAGATTTAAAGATTGTTTTCATATTCTAACCTCATGCAGACATTTTTAAAGTAAATTTATACAAAAGACTCCTATAAGAGAATTCAGCACCCAAAAGCTAGATTTGAGATTTTGAAGGCATCTTTATACTGCATGTTACAGTGAGAGTACCGAGCTTTCCAGACTTTATGACAGTGAGGATGAGATTGCTTGGTATCTCAGTATAAATCAATTTGCCTGGTAATAATCACATTTCTTAAGAGGGAAAAATTTAAATGCAGCTGCTTGTGCCGAACTGTGCAAATACATCATCCGGGGTTTGCATAGCTTCTGTATTACAATATTTATTAAACTCCGGTGGCAGAACAAACCCCAAACACAAGAAAATATTTCATTCATACATACAATATTTTTCCTCCAAGACAGCCCCAGAGGAAAATGCAAAAAAAAATAAAAATTTCTGTAAAAAAATGTTTTAAGCTTTAGGATATTAATGAAAGAAGTGCACTAGAAATGCATTTACCCATGTTTCATTTTTATATCGGGAATACTATATTTTAATTCAGATGCGGAATGACTGTGGGATGCGGCAGCAGAGAAAGAGTTTTGCTTGGATAAGTTTAAAGGGCCAGTCCACACAGGCCGCAACTTCAGCTCTGAGCTGAATTTCTGTCATGCCATGACCAGTGATGGCGAACCTTGGCACCCCAGATGTTTTGGAACTACATTTCCCATGATGCTCAACTACAATGCAAAGTGTATGAGCATCATGGGAAATGTAGTTCCAAAACATCTGGGGGTGCCAAGGTTCACCATCACTGCCCTAGACTGTTTGGAAACCAAACTCTGACTCTCAGCTTATATCAAGGCTTATGTGTCAAAAGAACACCATGGATCAAGGACATTTTATAAATTTGTGAGAAAAAAACCCGGGCATTTTGTGTTAGGCTGATCCCAATTTCTTTTGGCTCATGGATAAAAAGAAAAATGATAAATGGCAGCCTTTATTGTTGGGTTCCTTATGAATATCATGGTAATCTAGAGCTACAGAAATATCCATCCAAATTGTCTCCTTCCCTCTTGGTTTCGCCCAAGTTTGTCCCATCTTCCTAGTTGAATTCAAGCGCCTTGTCCAGCTAGTTCAAGCTTCTGCTACTCTGCTTGGTCTTTCTCAATCTCTCCCCTTTAGCTACATCTAAAAGCCTCAAACACGATAGGACTTTGTACAAACTTACCCTTGGATTTTTATACAAAGGGCGTCAGCCGTGAACTTGTATTGCATACACACGGCAGGACTTTTTCAGCCAACTTTCACCAAATCACGTGGTTTTTCTGCTCTTTACCGCCACCTTTGGTCAACTTCTGCATTGTTGTCTGATCTTTTGCATTGGTTCTGAGCATGCGTGTTTGTACTTTGTACAAAAGTCCTATGGTTTTCTGTACACACGATCAGACTTTGCTCCATCGGACTTTTGTTGCCAGAAAGTTTGTCCGTTCGCACAGCCAACAAAAGTCAGATGAAAACCGAAAAAGTTTGTCCGATGGAGCGTACACACGGTCGGATGTTGCTCCAAAACAGCCAATTTGCATATTTGTTGTCAAAAAGTCCGATCGTGTGCACAGGCCTTTACAAAGATTCCTTCCCCTTGGTCCAACTCAAGCTTTTCCCCTTTTGTCTGGTTTCATTCAAGTTTCTCCTCCATTACCTGGTCCTAATTATGCTCAATTCCATTCAAGTTTCTCATCTTCTACCTGTTCCTCAAGTTCCTCCTTACTGTGTTTCAAGCTCCTTCTTTTCTGCCATGTCCCACAGATTTCCTCCCATCTTTTTCTTATCCGACCCAAGATTCTGTCCATTTGTTTGGTCCCTCCCAATATATCCCTTTTTGCCTGGTTCCAAGTACGTCTGGTTTTATTAAAGCTCCTTAGCCTATCCCTGGTCACAAAAGTTCCTCCTTCTCTGTCTTTTTTAAGTCAAGCCTCTCCCCTTCTTCCATATCCCAAAATGGTTCTTCCCAGTTTGCCTTATCCAACCCAAGATTTTCACTTTTTACTGGTCCCTCTTAAGCTTCTCCCCGTTTGCCTTGCCTTACGCGTGCCTGGTTCTATTTACGCTCCTCACCCTCTGTCTGGTTTTAGTCAAGCTCCTTTCCTTCTGCTACATCCCAAAATGGTTCTTCTCTATTTGCCTTATCCAACCCAAGATTTTCACTTTTAACTGGTCCCTCTTAAGCTTCTCCCCGTTTGCCTTGCCTTACATGTGCCTAGTTCTATTTCCAAACCAGCTCCTCACCCTGTGTCTGGTTTTATTTAAGCGCCTCCCCTTTTGCCAAGTTCAACAAAAACTCCTTTATCTTTCCTTGCTCTAAGTGTGGTGCCACTCAAGCTTCTTCTCTTTATTCCCAACTATGCCTGACTTCATCTAAGCCCTTCACCAACTGTATGGCCACAAGCAAGCTCCTCACCCTCCGTCTGGTCTTAGTTAAGACACTCCCCTTCTGCCAAGTTCCACAAAAGCTCCTTCACCTTTCCTTGTCCCAAGCATGGTGCCACTCAAGCATATTCCCTTTTGCTTAGCCCTAACTAGGACTGGCTCTGCCTGGTTCCATCTAATGCCGCGTACACGCGATCGGAATTCCGGCCAGAAAAAGACCGATGAGAGCTTTTCATCGGAAAATGCGACCATGTGTAGGCTCCATCGGAATTTAGCTGTCCAAATTTCCTCCAGCCAAAAATTGATAGCATGTTCTCAATTTTCCCAACGGAAAAACTTTCTATCGGTAATTCCGATCGTGTGTATGCAATTCCGACACGCCAAAAATCACGCATGCTCAGATTCAACTACGAGACAGAAGCTATTGGTTACTGGCTATTGAACTTTCTTTTTCTAGTCCCGTCGTACGTGTTGTACGTCCCCGTGTTATAAATGATCGGAATTTGATGTGACCGTGTGTAGGCAAGACATCTTGAGCCGAATTCCGTTGGAATTCCGTCCGGAAAACTATCAGAGCTTTTTCCAATGAGAATTCCAATCATGTGTACGCGGCATAAGTTCTTCAACCTCTGCTCGGAACATACAAGCTTCTCCCAATGTGCCTGGTCCTACCCATGCCAGGTCCCACACAAAGCCCTCGCCATCTCCTTGCTCCTATCAAAGCTACTCTCATTTAACTAAACATTGTATTAAAACTAGAACTTCTCCCTTTTTCCACCAACATCCATTTTGCATCTCTCTAAGCCCCCGTACACACGGTTGGACATTCTGCCAACCAAATCCATCGGATTTTACCCGTCGGATCTTGTCCAAAACTGTTGCATACACACAGTGAGACTAAGTTGTCGAAAAAACTGATCATTCAGAACGTGATGACATAATTTCGTTACGATGGGACTAGTAGCCAATAGCTTTGATGTAGGAATTTGATCTGAGCATGCGTGGCACTTTGTCCGATCGGAATTCTCTACACATGATCGGAGTATGTCCGATCAAACCAGTTGGTCGGAAAATATTTCCAACATGTTGGAAAATTGGGTCCGACGGAGATTCGGACGGAATCAGTCCGATGCATACCACACACAGTCGGATTATCTGACGACACGGTCCGATAAGACGCATTCCGACGGATTCTCCGACCGTGTGTACAAGGCTTAAGCCTTACAAGTCCCTCTTCCATCAGATCCAAGCCCATCACTCTACGCCACCCTCTCACTGACAGACCAAACGATTTCTTCCCCAATTCTTTCAAAATGAAGCTTATTAAAAATAACACAATGGCAACCCATTACATTTTTATGTCCCACCATGCTAAAAAAAACAAGTACTCCCTAAATAAAAAAAGGTAATAACGCGTTATAAAACACAAACATAGTCCTAAAAAGTTCAGAGTTACGAGGCTATAAACCCCTAAACAGTGAGAAATCATTTTAAATCTTAGATTTTGCTGCATATGTATAAAACTTTATTACATCTGCATCCTTAAAAAAAGGAAAAAAATGCTGTATAATGGACGCCAGCCAATTTCCACACTGTACACTATTAATTTTTACAGCGGCTGTACCCGACACCTTTATCAACAGTTATTAATGAGATCTTCGGCATTTTGTGGCAGGTTGATTGGCCCGACGTCTTATTAACTAATCCATCTTTAATTAAAAACCTGCCAGCGCTTTTGCATTAGATTTCAGAAAAAAAAAAAAAGTTTATGGATTGTTACCAATTAATTCCGCATTATATAAAATAAATAATTAGGATAACCTTTGATTTCAATTAGGTTGTAATTGCCGGCATGTCAAAGGTTCCCCGAGATAAGATTGGATTTTCGGCATTGCCCTTTAAACCTCTGCATATGTAAACAGCGGTAGCTGACGTTCGAAGGCTAATCGTTTAAATAATAGGCAAAGCAGTCTTTATTATTGCTTCATATGTTAACGTTATCGGTCTCTGTATATCATGATAGCATGTCAACACATAAAGCGAGAGGAAATCCTACAATAGGATTAGGATATCGAATACGTTGTTGCACATGTTTCTGTAATGTCAAAAAAACATTTGATTTTCAATCAAAACAGAAATCTGCTTATAGTTTTCATTCCCCGGTTCCTTGCTTCACCCCTCATCTCATCGACGTGCTGATGATTTAAAAAAATAATTATCATTACAAACCTTAATTTTTATGAAATTACAGGATCACAGTGCTTCTCTGTGCAGTGCAGGCAGATCGTGGCTGGTGGGAGGGGCTGGCAGGGTGCTGTACATATGTTGTAGCTTCCTAAAATTGTCACGGCACCCTGCTGCAATACTCCTCGGGACTCAAGAGCCCTCAGTCCTGATGCAAGCATGCCTTGATGGATTGGTGCCAGTCTGGAAGAGTGGGCGTTTCCCAGGCAGGCTGCATTTGCATAGGTAACGCCCACATGTGATGTTCAGCCTTCAAGATTGAAATGACTGAAATCCAATGAAGGAAAAGGGGTGGGCCAGAAATAGTCAGGCCGGGGAGGAAAGACTAGATCAGTGGTCTCCAAACTGCAGCCCAGGGGGCCGGATGTCGTCCTTTTCTTGCCCTTTACCCAGCCGCTGGGGCACTATTTCTTGCACGGATATTAACAATTGGGCCACTGATACCAACGACGAGGCACTATTCCTCAAAATTACACCAATGATTCCTTCCACTGATACCAACGATGAGATACTATTCCTCCCACTTACACCAATGATTCCTCCCACTGACACCAATGAGTCCTCCCACTGACACCAATGAGTCCTCCCACTGCACTGACACCAATGATGAGATATTATTCCTCCCACTAACACCAATTATGAGATACTTTTCCTTCCACTTACACCAATGATGGGGCACTATTCCTCTCACTGACACCAATGATGGGGGACTATACCTCCAACTGACATCAATGAATCCTCCCACTGATCCCAATGATGGGGCACCATTTCTCCCATTGACACAAATGATGGGGGACTATTCTTTCCACTGACACCAATGATTCCTCCAACTGACACCAATGGTGGAGCACTATTCCTCCCACTTACACACCAATGATGGGGCACTAGATTTCCACTGACACCAATGAAGGGACACTATTCCCCTCACTGACACCAATGATGGGGGGACTATTCCTCCCACTGACACCAATGATTCCTCTCACTGACACTAATGATGAGATATTATGCCTCCCACTTACACCAATGATTTGATACTATTCCTTCCACTTACACCAATGATGCGGCACTATTCCTCCCACTGACACCAATGATGTGGGACTATTCCTTCCACTGACACCAATGATGGGGGACTATTCCTCCCACTGACACCAATGATTTGATACTATTCCTTCCACTTACACCAATGATGGGGCACTATTCCTCCCACTGACACCAATGATGGGGGGCTATTCCTCCCACTGACACCAATGATGGGGGGCTATTCCTCCCACTGACACCAATGATGGGGGACTATTCCTCCCACTGACACCAATGATGGGGGACTATTCCTCCCACTGACACCAATGATGGGGGACTATTCCTCCCACTGACACCAATGATGGGGGACTATTCCTCCCACTGACACCAATGATGGGGGACTATTCCTCCCACTGACACCAATGATGGGGGACTATTCCTCCCACTGACACCAATGATGGGGGACTATTCCTCCCACTGACACCAATGATGGGGGACTATTCCTCCCACTGACACCAATGATGGGGCCTTTTTACCGACGCCTGGACATTTTCTACTGCTCCTAGCCACAGTCTGGCCCCTATGAAGACTGAAGTATAGTAAACTGGCCTTTTGTTGAGAAAGTTTGGACACCCCTTAAAGAGGAAGTAAACCCTAATGGGTTTACTTCCTCTTTTTTTCCCTGCAAAGGTAAAGCATAATGGACTACTATGCATCGCATAGTAGCTCATTATGTGTCACTTACCTGACACAGGAGCCAGCGAAGTCGCCGCTGTCCCCTGTAGTCCGCCGCATCCATGTTGCTGGTGGCGTCTCGCAGCTCCGACGAATCACAGCGGCGCAGCCGCGATGACGTCACTCCCGCGCATGCGCACGGGAGTCGCGTCTCGCAGCTCCGCCGCTGCCATACGGCGAAGCCGCGATGACGTCACTCCCGCGCATGCGCACGGGAGTCGACAAATTAGGCAAATCCATTCTTGGATTTGCCGCATTTAGTGCGCCTGCACGCCGCTGTCTACGGCGCATGCGCCGTAGACAGCGGTGCCCATTTTCGGGCAAATATCTCCTAAACCATATAGGTTTAGGAGATATTGCTTGGACCTACAGGTAAGCCTTAATCTAGGCTTACCTATAGGTCCAAGTTGTTTGGAAGGGTTTACTTCCTCTTTAACTAGATGGTGCTGGACGTCCTCCAGTCAGGAAATTAGGTTGGTTCTATGTGACTTGCTGCAACTTCTAATGCACATTGTGAGAAGCTCACAGTGTGCAGTGAAATCGGAGTAAGCCATTACAGTCCAGGAGGCGCCTGTACAAATGGTGTTCATTTTTAAGGAAACGTATTAAATTGCATCTCCTGGAGAAAACTGATGGAACCCGTCCGCATAGAAAAAGAAAATATTTTATAGGCAGACGACAATTACAATCAGAAGTCTTTTAGCTAGCATTCAAAGGGAATTCAAAATGTTGAATTCAAACAATGCAAAGGTGCCAAAACTCTGGCACTGTACATTTACTTTGTTATCTGAATTAAACTAAAATAGATAAAATAGAGCCGAGAACCAGGTGTGTTGTTGTCCATTTCAAATTGTTGTCAAATTTCTTTCCTGCAACCGTGGGAGAAATTTGCACGATTCCCCCATCAACACAGGCAGTGCTGACAGAGAGGGGTTGGGGTGGCATGGAAAGCCTTACCCATCGGGAGAGGACAGAAGTTATCATTAGCAGCTATAGCAGTTGCTAACGATAATCGCAAAATAATCCGGCAGGCTGGTTGTACCCAAGTTGATCGATCAACTTGGTACACTCATCTTGCCCATTAACGTTTCGAAGCGGCAGTCGTTCAGCAGGAACCAGCCCGAGGTTCGAACAGCGTATGGCCGGCTTTATATCCATCCTTGCCTGTTACAGTGCTATTCTACCCTAATCTAGCATTATGACGCACAACAGATGTCTCCTTAAGAACTAGGTATACAGTACATTGAGGATTAAAGTAGATCGAAAGGAATTTTTTACGAAACGAGAAAAAAAACCAAAAAAAATGAATAGTGTGTACTAGGCTTTAGGGAGATTCACCTTCTCCATTTGTTCTATTTTTCATTATCGCCAAAAGTGAAATGAGAAATAGGAAGAAGGGAGCACCCACAATGCCACATCCGTAATGTATCAAGGGAAAACAAAGATGATACCAAATAGATATCAACAGGTCGGACTTTTAAGGCATGGAAGCAAATAGGGAAGTAGAAAAAAATATTTATTTTATTGAAAAATACAATATCATAACAGTGTTCAAAACAATATAAAAATCATATGAAATGATATAATTTGTACATTGAGCCCTTGTGCGTCGTGTCTACGTGTTTCGCCATAAAGGTTTCCTCAGGACACTGAGGAAACCTTTATTTGTCTACACACGATCGGAATTTAAACTATTGGATTTTGATGTCGGAAAATTTTAGATCCAGATTTCAAACTTTGCGTGTCGGAAATTCCGACGGAAAAAGTCAGATCGTACATTATCCGTCGGAAAGTCCGGCCGTGTGTACAGGGCATAACTCAAATAACCATTAGTTACAGCCAAGGTATGCAGAATACCATCTCTGAACACACAACACATCAAACCTTGAAGCAGGTGGGCTCTAGTAGCTGAAGACCACACTGGGTGCCAATCTTGTCAGCTATGAACAGGAAACTGAGGCTACAAATCGCACCAAAAAAATTTTTTTGCACTCACCAAAAATAAAAAAAGATTGGAAAAACGTTGCCTAGTCTGATGAGTCTCGCTTTCAGTTGCGAAATTATAGTAGGGTCAGAATTTGGTGTAAACAACAAAAAAAACATGGATCCATCCTGCCTTGTATCAGTGGTTAAGGCTGGTGGTGTAATGGTGAGGGGGGATATTTTGGGCCCCTTAGTACCAACTAAGCATCGTTTAAATGCCACGGCCTACCTGAGTACTGTTGCTGACCATGTCCATGCCTTTATGACTACAGTGTCCCCATCTTCTGATGGCTCCTTCCAGCAGGATAATGCACCATGTCACAAAGCTTCAATTATCTCACCACTGGACAATGAGGTCACTGCACTCCAATGGCCTCCACACTCACCAGATCTCATCCAATAGAGCTCCATACTCACCAGATCTCATCCAATAGAGCACCTTTGGGATGTGTTGGAACGGGAGAGTCGCATCCTGGATATGCAGCCAAAAAAACTGTACAGCAACTGTGTGATGCCATCATGTCACTATGGACCAAAATCTCTGAAGAATGTTTCCAAAACCTTGATGAATCTATGCCATGAAGAACGAAGGCAGTTCTGAAGGCAAAAGGGGGCCCAACCCAGTACTAGCAAGGTGGACTTAATAAAGTGGCCGGTGAGTGCATGTGGATGCACATCACTATTGAACATTTTGTGGGTAGCGCAACACTTATATTAGTTTATAATATTAATAAAAACTGGCAGGAGTTATAACCTTCCATTGATCTTTCCAAAAAAATAATAATTTAGTTGTACTTATATGTCAAAATCTTGCAATAAAGCTCCCATGGCATTATCCTACATCTATTTCTGTCCTGCAGATCCCTAAATAGCTACCGGTCCAACATCTTTTGATTAATTCATAATGTTACCCACATTCCTATCAACCCCTCACCAGAAATAGCTATTTTTAACTTGGGCATCAACAAAATCCCTCCTTCTCTTAGCCCTTGTACACACGGTCGAAAATTCCAATGGAAAATGTCCGATCGGACCGTGTTGTTGGAAAATCCGACCGTGTGTGGGCTCCATCTGACTTTTTCCGTCGGAATATCCGACCAACAAAGTTTGAGAGCTGGATATAAAATTTTCCCACAACATGATCCGATCGGACAAAGTCCGATCTTATGTAGAGAATTCCGATCAGACAAAGTGCCACACATGCTCAGATCAAATTACAAGACCAAAGCTATTGGCTACTAGCCTGCACGTAGTCCCGTCGTAACAAACGAACGTCATCACGTTCCGAACAATCGGATGTTCCGACAACTTTGTCCGACCGTGTGTATGCAACACCAGTTCCGGACAAAATCTGTCGGAAAAAATCAGACGGATTTTGTGTTCGGAATGTCCGACCGTGTGTACAAGGGCTTAAATGTATAGTCACTCATATACTATTATCGGCCAGGTTGGCTATCACTCACTTATCATACAAAACTCAATAAAAATCTATTGAACAAAAATTTCGCAATTAAAAACTAAACATCTAAGCTAACTAGCAGCTGGCCAAGCTCCAAAGAAGTAGAGGCAGGCTGGTACTGGACGACCTTTATCTTATGGGTCATAATCTTATGTGCCTGTATTAAGCTACTTATATGAAATTAGCAAAAAGACAACTCAAGCGACAAAAAAAAAAAAAAAAAAACCCCAAAACCCCCCCCAAAAAAAAAACAGTGCAAACACAACTACTATTCTAATTCTCCAGTATTTTCTCCTATTATTGTCCAGTATTTTCTTCCATCACCACCAGCATTCAGGCCCTGATGAAAAGGAAGCTTTGAGCCCCCGAAACACAATGGTTTTAGCTTTTGGTCTTTTATCAAGATTAAAAAATATACTACAATGGCTACATAAGTGTGGCACCTCATTCTTTACACTCTTTTTGGCTGCTCTGGGGGACCCCATAGGGATAACCAGTATGATAGAGAGTTGCCTCTTAAAGCTGGATATAATACCTCATATGCTTCCCCTTGGGTCCAGCGCACCCCTGAAAATTTTCCATGAAACTATTGGGGATTTTTGGCAAGAATGGAGGTAATGGAACTCCTGACTATGCCGTTACTGTTGCTCCTGCCTTCCCTTTCCTGGTGACAACCCATTTCTTCTATGGGTGTCAGGGACAGGAAGCAGTGAAAGATTTCCCATTGGCTGAGAATGCTGCCCCATAGACACTGGACCAGTGATTCTCAACCAGGATTCCGTGGAACTCTAGGGTTCCTCCAGAGGTTGCTAGGGGTTCCTTCAGCGTTGGGCAATTTCTGCCTCTCAGATAAGTTCCCACCGACACCATTGATCTTTTTAAAAATCTGTAAGGAGGTAATTCTTCCCAATGACCATAAGTGTAAGGACCATTCTTCCCAATGACCACAAGTGTAAGGACCATTCTTCCCAATGACCACAAGTGTAAGGACCATTCTTCCCAATGACCACAAGTGTAAGGACCATTCTTCCCACTGACCATCACACTAATGTATCATGAATTGTAGATTTCTCATTTTTAGCAGGGGTTCCCTGAGACTGGAGAACCATTTCAAAGGTTCCTCTATGTTGAAAAGGTTGAGAGAGGCTGCACTGGATCATCACCTGATCCTGCCAGAAAAGGTCTATGGGGCCAAAGACAAATAAAAACCCAGTAGAAGTTTGAATTCTTTCCCACTTTACCAAAAACCAACAAAAGCTCAATTTGGCTGGAGATATGCTTTAAGAGTTAAGGGAATGTGGGTTTGAACATTTTTAGCTTGCAGAATGGTGGAGGGAGGAGGAAAAAATTCTTATTAGGGTATTGGGTATGTTGCTTTCTGCCTGATCACTTTGCTGGCAGAAAATGCCACCCCATAGACACTGGATTGTCACCTGATCTTGCCAAAAAAAGGTCTGTGGTCACTTTAAGAAGAGTTTCTGGGTTTTGGATGAACAGTCATCTCTCTAGCCCCATCTCCTTAATGTAGAAACATTACGTTTATCCCGGCGTTGAACATTCTCCGTAATGAAAGCCATAAGTTTACGGTGGAGGCGGCAATGAGCCGGCTTATATTGGCACAGCGGTCGTCTTTCTAACTAATGTTGGAATCTAAAATACTCCTCCCGCGACAGAGGTCAGCGACGAAGAGGAACAATATTGAGAAAACGCGCAAATCACGAAGTGTCTGCCGACTCCTAACGTGTCATCTCCGCCAGAGATTTGTAGCGACAGATAGGCAACCGTGTGTCTGGAGCCCAACACTTGTCCCATGAGCGATGTAGAAAAACACAAAACAAATAACGGCCCGGAATCTCTCCCCCGGGGTCACTCAATATATCAGCCACGAAAGTGAGAACTGTAATGTTCTAAACAGGGCTCATTCTATCTTCTGAGAAAAAAAAAATATTCTAGAAAAACCACACATTTTGGTAGGAAGTGGACGCAGGTAGGCTGTAGAGGTTTAGCACCACAGCAGTGTAACAAAGGATGAAAAAACAAGTGTTTAACAAAATGGTAGTTGTTCATGAGACGGTGTGTTAGAAAACAAAATTTCATCTAGTCAATTGTTACCTTTCAACTGTGACCTCTGACTTCTGCATTAACATACTACCAAACCTTGCACTCTGCATTACTGTTGCCCTCTGAAATCTGTATTACAGTGGGGAAAATAATTTGATCCCCTGCAGATTTTGTAAGTTTGCCCACTTACAAAGAAATGAAGGGTCTATGATTTTTAATCATAGGTGTATTTTAAGTGATAGCAACAGAATACGAACCAAAAATCCAGAAAAAAAAAACACGATACAAATGTTATAGATTGAGTTTCAGTTCAGTGAGTAAAATAAGTATTTGATCTCCAAGCAAAACGACTTAGCAGTTGGTGGAGAAACCCTTGTTGGCAAGCACACAGGTAAGACGTTTCTTGTAGTTGGTCACCAGGTTTGCACATATCTTAGGAGGGATTTTGGTCCACTCTTTACAGATCTTCTCCAAATCCTTAAGATTTCTTGGTTGGCAACTCGAAGTTACAGCTCCCTCCATAAATTTTCTATAGGATCAAAGTAGAAGTCTAGCCTGAGCTTTTTAGGCTGGGCTTCTCCTCTGGGTGACAGAAGTGCAATTTGTCACTGCAATCAGTCGAGGCAGCACGTAATCCCGACTTCCGATGTATGGATCTGCCAGCTGCCTTGACCTTGCCCCTCCACAGCTCAGCGCTCCAATGAGCATGGAGGATTAGAGAGGAAAGCTGCTGATTGACAGTCAGCATCTCTTCGCTCGGGGAGGAGTGAGAACCGAGCCATCGGCGGTGTTCGGTGGCGCGGTTCTCAGTGCAAAGGCAGTGTGTGTGGGGGGGGGGGGGGCGCGGAACGACAACTGCAGCAGCAGTCTGATGCTGCATCTACTGTGGTATGATTAGGCAAAAAAAAGGAAACATACTTCTCTTTTGAGGTCTGGAGACTGACTAGGCCACTTCGTGACCATAATGTGCTTCTTCTTGAGCCATGCCTTTGTTGACTTGGTTGTATGTTTTGGGTCATTGTCATGCTGTAAGATCTATCCACGACCCAGCTTCAGTGTTCTGACTGAGGGAAGAAGGTTCTCATCCAAGATTTTACAATACATGGCTCTGTCCATTGGCGCCTCAATGCGGCAAAGTTGGCCAGTACCTTTAGCAGAGAAACGGCTTCAAAGCATAGGGTTTCCACCTCGGTGCTTGACTGTAGGGATGGTGTTCTCAGGGTCATTAACAGAATTTTCTCTCAATCCTTCTCTGAATCATTTAAACATTCATTGGCAAGCTTCAGACAGGCCTGTACATGGGCCTTTTTGAGGAGGGGGACCTTGTGAGCAGAGGCGGCTCTAGACTTTGCGAGGCCTTAGGCAAAACTTAGGCACAAGGCCCCACTCACGCCCATAATAGGAAAAATAATATAGGTCATAAAAATGAACTGCAAAAATGCATATATTAACAGCCTTAAATCCTATGAACTCAGTTTATATCATTTTCACGGACCAATTATTCTTTAATCAAATATCATTAAACATAGGATATATATAATAGATATATAATAGATTAGATATAGAATAGATATAGATATAAACACACAAACACTTGAGCCATGGACAGGGTGCTGACAGACAATCACACCACAAAGATGACGGAGATGGTCGGAGACTGTGCGGACAATGATGCAGGAGATGGTTTTATTATGCTAATGACAAGCAAACTCTTACCTGGCTAACACGGTAACAAACGGAGCCACAGACAAGGTGCTGACAGACAATCACACCACAAAGATGCAGGAGATGGTCAAACTATGCGGAAAAAGATGCAGGAGACGGTCAGAGACTGTGTGCAGACAATGATACAGGAGACGGTCAGAGACTGTGCGCAGACAATGATACAGGAGACGGTCAGAGACTGTGCGCAGACAATGATACAGGAGACGGTCAGAGACTGTGCGCAGACAATGATACAGGAGACGGTCAGAGACTGTGCGCAGACAATGATACAGGAGACGGTCAGAGACTGTGCGCAGACAATGATACAGGAGACGGTCAGAGACTGTGCGCAGACAATGATACAGGAGACGGTCAGAGACTGTGCGCAGACAATGATACAGGAGACGGTCAGAGACTGTGCGCAGACAATGATACAGGAGACGGTCAGAGACTGTGCGCAGACAATGATACAGGAGACGGTCAGAGACTGTGCAGACAATGATACAGGAGACGGTCAGAGACTGTGCGCAGACAATGATACAGGAGACGGTCAGAGACTGTGTGCAGACAATGATACAGGAGACGGTCAGAGACTGTGTGCAGACAATGATACAGGAGACGGTCAGAGACTGTGTGCAGACAATGATACAGGAGACGGTCAGAGACTGTGTGCAGACAATGATACAGGAGACGGTCAGAGACTGTGCGCAGACAATGATACAGGAGACGGTCAGAGACTGTGCAGACAATGATACAGGAGACGGTCAGAGACTGTGTGCAGACAATGATACAGGAGACGGTCAGAGACTGTGTGCAGACAATGATACAGGAGACGGTCAGAAACTGTGTGCAGACAATGATACAGGAGACGGTCAGAGACTGTGTGCAGACAATGATACAGGAGACGGTCAGAGACTGTGCAGACAATGATACAGGAGACGGTCAGAGACTGTGCAGACAATGATACAGGAGACGGTCAGAGACTGTGCAGACAATGATACAAGAGACGGTCAGAGACTGTGTGCGGACAATGATACAGGAGACGGTCAGAGACTGTGTGCGGACAATGATACAGGAGACGGTCAGAGACTGTGTGCGGACAATGATACAGGAGACGGTCAGAGACTGTGTGCGGACAATGATACAGGAGACGGTCAGAGACTGTGTGCGGACAATGATACAAGAGACGGTCAGAGACTGTGTGCGGACAATGATACAGGAGACGGTCAGAGACTGTGTGCGGACAATGATACAGGAGACGGTCAGAGACTGTGCAGACAATGATACAAGAGACGGTCAGAGACTGTGTGTGGACAATGATACAGGAGACGGTCAGAGACTGTGTGCGGACAATGATACAGGAGACGGTCAGAGACTGTGTGCGGACAATGATACAGGAGACGGTCAGAGACTGTGTGCGGACAATGATACAGGAGACGGTCAGAGACTGTGTGCGGACAATGAAACAGGAGACGGTCAGAGACTATTTGCAGACAATGATAAAGGCAATGCTCAGACTGCGCAGACATGATGCAGGATGCTGATAGGGGAAAACAACAGAATGAGCATAATTGATAACTTATCAATATAATGCTTGGTTTAGGGAGAGGGTAAATAACACTGCTGTATTATTTAACTGTAATAGAGAAGGTGGTGCACCATTCTGGCTTTACTGTCTGGCAGAGGAATATGAATCACAAAAATGTGTGCACAGAATTAGAAATCTTTTGGTAGATGAAAAATTTCACGTGTGTGAATAGCTGTTTGCCTGGCATTCATTTTGAAAGCAAAACTGCAGCAAGATAAATAAAAAAAAAGCCCATTAAAAATAAAATAAGCCCTCCAGTTTGAACGACAGCCAGCCTCATTCAATGGCTTTCCTCAAAGCCCACACTGGAATGTACATACCCTCAGCCTGTCATTCAACAAGAAAGGAGAAGCGGCACAATGATGATCCCACCCAGTGGCGGCTGATGCTCAAAATGTTTGGAAAAAACTGAAAAAAACATCAATTGCAGTGCCACTGTGCCCATCAAATGCTGCCACCGTCTGTGCCCCATCAAATGCTGCCACCGTCTGTGCCCCATCAAATGCTGCCACCGTCTGTGCCCCATCAAATGCTGCCACCGTCTGTGCCCCATCAAATGCTGCCACCGTCTGTGCCCCATCAAATGCTGCCACCATCTGTGCCCCATCAAATTTTGCCAGGGGACAAATTACATACAGCCGGTCTGGAGAGTCACCGGCCGCTTATGGTGGTACCAGTCCCCCTGGCCAAGCACGGCCATAATATTTACAAGTGCGGCGCTACATACAGCAAGCCGCCTACATGGGGCAGTATTTATGCAGGAGGCGGCCGTTGGAGCCGGGACTTGGGAGGATGGGTCAGGGGGGCTTTTTTTCATGCAGGCGGCTTTTTTACTGCCCCTGCAAAGTGCCATCCTAGGCCTGGGCCTTGTCGGCCTAGGCCAAGACACAGCACTGAAACAGAGGAGAGTGAGACAGAGAGTGAGACCTAGGACAGACCGTGAGACAGAGAGTGAGACCTGAGACAGACCGTGAGACCTAGGACAGACCGTGAGACCTGAGACAGACCGTGAGACCTAGGACAGACCGTGAGACCTAGGACAGACCGTGAGACCTAGGACAGACCGTGAGACCTAGGACAGACCGTGAGACCTAGGACAGACCGTGAGACCTAGGACAGACCGTGAGACCTAGGACAGACCGTGAGACCTAGGACAGACCGTGAGACCTAGGACAGACCGTGAGACCTAGGACAGACCGTGAGACCTAGGACAGACCGTGAGACCTAGGACAGACCGTGAGACCTAGGACAGACCGTGAGACCTAGGACAGACCGTGAGACCTAGGACAGACCGTGAGACCTAGGACAGACCGTGAGACAGATCGCGAGACAGAGACAGACCGTGAGACAGACCGCGAGACAGAGACAGACCGTGAGACAGACCGCGAGACAGAGACAGACCGTGAGACAGACCGCGAGACAGAGACAGACCGTGAGACAGACCGCGAGACAGAGACAGACCGCGAGACAGAGACAGACCGCGAGACAGAGACAGACCGCGAGACAGAGACAGACCGCGAGACAGAGACAGACCGCGAGACAGAGACAGACCGCGAGACAGAGACAGACCGCGAGACAGAGACAGACCGCGAGACAGACCTTGAGACAGAGACAGACCTTGAGACAGAGACAGACCTTGAGACAGAGACAGACCTTGAGACAGAGACAGACCTTGAGACAGAGACAGACCTTGAGACAGAGACAGACCTTGAGACAGAGACAGACCTTGAGACAGAGACAGACCTTGAGACAGAGACAGACCTTGAGACAGAGACAGACCTTGAGACAGAGACAGACCTTGAGACAGAGACAGACCGTGAGACAGAGACAGACCGTGAGACAGAGACAGACCGTGAGACAGAGACAGACCGTGAGACAGAGACAGACAGACCGTGAGACAGAGACAGACCGTGAGACAGAGACAGACAGACCGTGAGACAGACCGTGAGACAGACCGTGAGACAGACCGTGAGACAGACCGTGAGACAGACCGTGAGACAGACCGTGAGACAGACCGTGAGACAGACCGTGAGACAGACCGTGAGACAGAGACAGACAGACCGTGAGACAGACCGTGAGACAGACCGTGAGACAGACCGTGAGACAGACCGTGAGACAGACCGTGAGACAGACTGTGAGACAGAGACAGACTGTGAGACAGACCGTGAGACAGAGACAGACCGTGAGACAGAGACAGACTGTGAGACAGAGACAGACTGTGAGACAGAGACAGACTGTGAGACAGACTGTGAGACAGACTGAGGCAGACCGTGAGACAGACTGAGGCAGACTGGGTACTGGCCATGAGACCATAAAAAGACAGGGTAATGTACACTCAGCATGATGATGTACTGTACCTGCTCGTCGGTCCCCTATACTACTAAAGGCAAGGCAGCATGAGAAGCCGGCGACAGGTGATGTTGTCTTTGAGCTCCCTCATGCAGTGCAATCTGGGAGTTGTAGTCTCTGCAGAGCAAAGGCACCAGAGGGCCAAGTCTGTTGTCTGTGCTGTGAACTACAACTCCCACTATGCACTGGGGCCGCCGACTTGGGGGAAAGGCTAGGAGGATGACGCCGCAGCGGTGGAGCCTGTTAATGGATGCAGCCTGACTGAGCCGAGATGATGTCATCTAACTCGTCCGCAGAGGCTCATCATCAGCTCAGACAGGCGGCATGGTGCCGGCGTCTATGTGCAGCTCCTGCCCGCTCGCTCACCTCGCTACAGGCAGCCGGCTTGCTTGTGCACACTGACCGTTCCACTCCCGGGTCCCACACACTGTCAGGCAAATTAGGCGATCGCGGCCCGCGAGGCCCTAATGAGGGCGAGGCCTAAGGCAATCGCCTAATTTGCCTAATTAAAGAGCCGCCTCTGCTTGTGAGTGCTGCAGGATTTCAATCCATGGCGGCGTATTGTGTTACCAATGGTTTGTTTGGTGACTGTGGTCCCAACTGCCTTGAAATCACTCACAAGCTCCTCCCGTGTAGTTCTGGACTGATCCCTCATTTTTCTAATGAACATCCTTACTCCATTAGGGGAAAGCTTGCATGGTCCTCCAGATTGAGGACGATTGATGGTTATTTTGTATTTCTTCCATTTGTGAATAATCGCTCCAACAGTTGTCTTCTTCTCACCAAGCATTTTGCTGATGGTCTTGTAGCTCATTCCAGCCTTGTGCAGGTCTACAATCTTGTCCCTGATATCCTTTGACAGCTCTTTGGTCTTGTCCATGATGGAAGAAATGGAAGAAAGATTCTATGGACAGGTGTCTTTTATACACATAATGAGTTGTCAATAGGAGCACCTTCTTACATTGACAGAACTAATCTGTGTACACCTGAGCACCTACCGTAGACAGTCTGTGGGAGCCAGAATTATTGTTGGTTGGTAGGGGATCAAATACTTTTTACTCACTGAACCGCAACTCAATTTATAACACTTGTATCTTGTGTATTTTCTGGATTTTTGGTCGATATTCTGTTTCTATCATTTAAAATACACCTATGACAACAATTGTAGAACCTTCATTTCTTTGTAAGTGGGCAAACTTACAAAATCTGCAGGGGGTCAAATTATTATCTTCGCCACTGTATATTCTACCCCTGCACTCTGCGTTACACACTACTGACCTGAGCAATAACTAAGACTATTGGCTATGTAATTCTGTTATGTATTCCTGACTCTGCACTACTTAAACCTCAAGCTTGCACTCTACAAGACCTACTACTGACAACTTAACTCTGTGTTCCTGCTACTGACCCTTGCACTATGCAGAGTACTACTACTGACCCCTACATTCTGCATTACTTACTACCAATCTGTAAACTCTGTCACTACTAACCTCAAACTCTGCGTTACTTGAAATTGACCTGAAAGCTTCAAAACTATTTTTTACTGGGGCCTATTACACATATAACATATTTAATATAAAGTACCGTATGTTTCAATTCTTTCATACAGTCTTATTGAAATTCTGTGCACATTTAGTTATATAGTTATACAGTTACTGCAGTAGGGAACAGACACAAAAGATACGCTCCGCATCTTTCCAAATAACCGTTCTCCTTTATTATGACGCATTTGAAGGTTTTTATACACATGATTACGTAGGTATCACATTAATATTATAATTGTAAGTTTATGGTAACAAGGGGCGTAACATAGGCAGGCTAATTCTAATCAGGACTTGAAAGAATGCAAAACATGTACTGAAAACATTGTTCGTGCCGTGTGCACAGTGAGGGCATCGTGCAATACATATAAAATAGAATACAATTATATACAGAACCTACAAATTTCCATTACACCATAAATATATATTAATACCTTAGCCCTTGTACACACGGTCGGAGAATCCGTCGGAATGTGTCCTACCGGGCCGTGTCATCGGATAATCCGACTGTGTGTGGTATGCATCGGACTGATTCCGTCGGACCACATTTTCTAACATGTTGGAAATATTTCCCGACCAACTGGTTCGATAGGACATACTCCGATCATGTGTAGAGAATTTTGATCGGACCAAGTGCCACGCATGCTCAGATCAAATTCCTACATCAAAGCTATTGGCTACTAGCCTGAACGTAGTCCCATCGTAACAAAATTACGTCATCGCGTTCTGAATGATCGGATTTTTCGACAACTTAGTCCGACCATGTGTATGCAACAGTTTCGGACAAGATCTGACGGACAAAATCCGACGGATTTGGTTGTCGAAATCTCCGACCGTGTGTACAGGGGCTTAGATTCATGCCAGTGATCCATTTCTGCATTGATTTATTTTATGCCTGTGTCTACAATTCATTCTGCTATCTCAGGATCGCCCTTTGTAGTCACACATTCAGGTGCACTGAGAGAAGAGTGTAAAGCCAGCCATAGATGGCCAAGATTCCAACCATGTATGGGCAGGCTGATTGTATTCAAGCCGATTGATCATTTTTCATGAAATTATTGTCAGCAGCTTTACTGTGTGTCCTCCTGATGTGGGGTGGGCATGGGGAGCTGTCCCTGTCAAGAGAAAACAATAGCTCTGCGGGTGGGATTCAGTCAGTGTTGAAGGGGAAATAAAGATATTTTCTTCTCTATGGCCTGCTATAGTGATATTCCAAAGTGAAAGCGCACATCCCTGGTACCCCTTTAGGTGAAGAAAAAAAAAAAAAAAAAACGTTGCTATCCTAAAAAATAAAATTAAAGGGATTGTAAAGTGAATTTTTTTATTTTTTAAAAATAACAAACATGTTATACTTACCTCCACTGTGCAGCTCGTTTTGCACAGAGTGGCCCCGAACCTGCTCTTCTGGGGTCCCTCGGCGGCTGTCTTGGCTCCCTCCCGCAGGTGCTTCTCACGTTCATGCGAGCTCCCTCACATGCTGAGAAGCATCTGCGGGCGAGCTCCCGTGATACAGCCGGCGGCTATAGCTGCTCTCTGTATCACACGGGCCCCGCCCCCCGGCGCTCCGCGTCAGTGTATGTGATTGACAGCAGCGCGAGCCATTGGCTGTGCTGCTTTCCATCCATCCACTCCAGCCAATCAGCGGCCAGGCTGAATGGTGGAAAGGACGTCGGGGGACAAGCGCGGGACTTTCGAGGGGTGAGGTAAGTAAAACGGGGGGCTGGGGGCGCAGGCACTGTCAGATGTTTTTTCACCTTAATGCATAGAATGCATTAAGGTGAAAAAACATTTACCTTTACAACCCCTTTAAGCTGCAAATCCCAAATATTATACGACATTAACAAGAAAAAGGCAAAAAAAAAGGAGGGCTACGCTAAAGATTGACCATTATACAATAATTGAATGTTAAAAGTGACGGTATAGGACTCCTCGTAAATTAAAAAAATAAATAAAGTGCACAAATTTAGCACAAATAATCAATGAAAATTATGTGCAAAAAATAAATGTACTTAATTACAAACAGTTCATGTATATAGTGATACTAAAACCATATGCAAAAATATATGCCAAATTCTACCCACAGAAACTTGAAATTAATATACAGTGAGTATAGTGAAAAATTTATATTCTGCAGTCACACAATAGCAAAATATATCATAAAACCAGCTATGTGCCTTAACCACTTTCAGACCAGACAATTTTGCTGGCTTAAGACCAGACCACTTTTTGCGATTCAGCACTGCGTCACTTTAACTGACAATTGCGCAGTTGATGTGCGACGTGGCTCCCAAACAAAATTGACATCCTTTTTTTCCCACAAATAGAGCTTTATTTTAGTGGTATTTGATCACCCCTGCAGTTTTTATTTTTTGCGCTATAAAAAAAAATAGAGCGAAAATTTTGAAAAAAAAAAACGAATTTTTTACTTTTTGTTATAATAAATATCCCCCAAAAATATATAAAAAAAACATTTTTTTCCCTCAGTTTAGGCCAATACGTATTCTTCTACGTAATTTCGGTAAAAAAAAAAAAAAAAATCGCAATAAGCGATTATTGATTGGTTTGCGCAAAAGTTATAGCGTAGGGGATAGTTTTATGGCATTTTTATTAATAATTTTTTTTTTTTACTAGTAACGGCGGTGATCAGCGATTTTTATTGTGAGTGCAACATGGCGGACACATCGGACATTTTTGACACATTTTTGGGACCATTGTCATTTATACAGCCATCAGTGCTATACAAATGCACTGATTCCTGTGTAAATGACACTGGCAGTGAAGGGGTTAACCAGGGAGTGGCAGTGTGGGGGTTAAGTGTGTCCTAGGGGCGTGTTACTAACTGTGGGGGGGGGGGGGCTGGGCTTTGTGTTAGTGAACACTGATCTCTGCTCCAATCACATGGAGCAGAGATCAGTGCCATTTGTTGCTAGGCAGAATGGGGAGATGCTGTTTACAACGGCATCTCCCCGTGAGACGATCGCAGGTATCCCCATGGCGATTGAGTCTGCGGGACCCGCGGCCCGACTCACGGGGGTCCTGAGCGGCACGCGAGCGCGCCGCCGGCGCCGTGCACGCGATGGCAGAGCGGCATATAGAAATGGACATACCTGTACGCCAATATGCCTGCCCGTGCCATTCTGCCGATGTACATCGGCGTGCGCCGGTTGGGAAGTGGTTAAAGAATAAAATAATAAGCTCAAGCCAAAATTAAATAAATAACTGAGTAAAGATATTAATGATTATATACAAAGTCCATGTAAAAAGTCCATAAAAAAGTCCCAAAGAGAAGTATATTCTTCCATGGTGAAAAAAAGTGGAATAAAAAAAAAAAATCGCAGAGACGTGTGCCAAACGTGAAAATGCACCTCCCCCACAGTAAATACTGCCGCTTACCGGATGATAGTGGTTCCTTAGTACAGGGGATCACAATATGCAGGGAGCTTATTACCCCAGCCAAGGGTCTTGGGAAGGTGTGTTGGCATGGACAGGCTCCCCCAATCAACGTCGGTATTCAAGCCAGATACAGCGAGCACCCACACCGTCAGCATAAACAAATAAAACTCGCAATAGTGTAAAACCATAGCGTATATTGTAAATAGTAAAAACGAATGCGCACTTACATTTAAAAAGATGTACACAGCATATATCGATCGAGCCGGCGGGTCTCGATAAACACCCTATACTATCATCTGGTAAGCGGCAGTATTCACTGTGGTGGAGGTGCGTTTTAACGTTTGGCACACGTCTCTGGGATTTTTTTATTTCACTTTTTTCACCGTGGAAGAATATACTTCTCTTTGGGACTTTTTTTTATGGACTTTTTTTATGGACTTTGAATATAATCATTAATATATCTTTACTCAGTCATTTATTTATTTCATTTTGGCTTGAGCTTATGATTTTATTCTTTAAGGCACATATCTGGTTTTATGATATATTTTGCTATTGTGTCACTGCAGAATATTACATTTTCACTATACTCACCCCTTTAGGTGAGCATGTTCCTCCCTGCTGGCCACTGGAGACTTTAGCCATTCCGCTCAGCTGTTTTACTGTTCCAGAAGCAGATCTGATAGACTAATCAAGCAATTGATGGGCAGCCTGCATAGCTAAAGTATACACCATGTAGTCTCCAGCCCCCTCCCTGGAATATGCACATCTAAAGGGTGTGCCCTGGGATGTGTTTTTTCACTGTTCCAAATCAGCAGGAAACTAATGCAATGTCCCCCCATTATTCCCTTGCTCGATTGCTTGTTATGATAAACCAGAAATACTAAAAAAAAAAAAAAAAAAAAAGGAGCAGCTTCAGGTACAGTGATGGACTGCGGATATGCACTTATTCTCAAATTCAGAAAACAAATACTTCAATGATACTAACATGTTTCAGTCATTTTTGCTCTCTATTAATAAATACTTACTGTATCCTTTGTACCCCTTTAAATGTTTATGTTATTACAAGTATCTAGTATTTTTGTTATTCAGGTTTTATTTTGTAGCCCTGATAAAAGGGAAGCGTTTTTGGGGCCTAAAACGGATTGACTGTTTTATATGGAGAAATTAAACAATTAAAAGCATCCTGGACTCCCTGTCTTTTGGTTTTTAAACTCCTTTCTATACTTCTATGGTTTTAACATAGTAGTAAAATCACCAAATCTCACTCCAAAGCTGACAAGAGGCAAACTTTCTAAACAAAGGGCCAGTTTACTGTCCTTCAGACTTTTGGGTGGGCCAGACTAGGGCCAATAGGAGTAGAAAATGTCCTGCCATGCTGTGAGAGGAATTGTGCCCCATCGTTGGTGTCAATGGAAGGAATTGCGCCCTATCATTGGTGTCAATGGAAGGAATTGCTCCCTATCATTGGTGTCAATGGAAGGAATTGCGCCCTATCATTGGTGTCAATGGAAGGAATTGCGCCCTATCATTGGTTTCAATGGAAGGAATTGCGCCCTATCATTGGTGTCAATGGAAGGAATTGCGCCCTATCATTGGTGTCAATGGAAGGAATTGCGCCCTATCATTGGTTTCAATGGAAGGAATTGTGCCCTATCATTGGTTTCAATGGAAGGAATTGCGCCATATCATTGGTTTCAATGGAAAGAATTGTGCCCTATCATTGGTTTCAATGGAAGGAATTGTGCCCCATCATTGGCTTCAATGGAAGGAATTGTGCCCCATCCCTGGTTTCAATGGAAGGAATTGTGCCCCCTTGTTGGTCTCAATGGAAGGAATTGTGCCCCCTTGTTGGTCTCAATGGAAGGAATTGTGCCCTATCATTGGTTTCAATGGAAGGAATTGTGCCCCATCGTCGGTTTCAATGGAAGGAATTGTGCCCCATCGTCGGTTTCAATGGAAGGAATTGTGCCCCATCCTGGGCTTCAGTGAAAGGAATTGTGCTCCATCCTTGGTTTTAATGGAAGGAATTGTGCCTCATCCTTGGTTTCAATGGAAGGAATTGTGCCTCATCCTTGGTTTCAATGGAAGGAATTGTGCCTCATCCTTGGTTTCAATGGAAGGAATTGTGCCTCATCCTTGGTTTCAATGGAAGGAATTGTGCCTCATCCTGGGCTTCAGTGAAAGGAATTGTGCTCCATCCTTGGGTTCAATGGAAGGAATTGTGCCCTATCATTGGTTTCAATGCAAGGAATGGTGTCTCATCTTTGGTGTCAATGGAAGGAACTGTGCCCTTTTGATGGTATGAATGGGAGGAATAGTGCCCCACTGTTGGTGTCAGTGGATGGAATAGTGCTCCAAGAGCCAAGTAAAAGGCAAGAAAAAGGCCGCAGTTTGGAGATCACTGCCTTAGGATGATCTCACACTTCAGATAGCTATGAGGTCACAGAAGAGGAGTGCCTAGGCACAGGAAGTGAACTCAATTTTAGGGTACTGTTTAGGCACAATTACTTTTTAAGATGTTCCTTTCAAGGTAGCAAATCTTTGGAGCCCCGGTCCACTTTAAAACAGCGTGATTTTACCCCCCCCCCCCCCCCCACCAGACTGGAAACTCTTCATTACAAATATCTGTAAACTCAGCGCCTGCCAGACCGCGCTCCTCTCCGCTGCGTTTTGTTCCCCGTGTTTATTTATTCGGCATTCTGACAGGCAGTGTTGTACAGCGGTTTAATTACCAGAAGCATTCAGCATGTATAATTATCTCTATTTACAGTAATTATTATACAGCGGAATTCCAATATGCTTGTAGAGTGTATAATACGCAAATTTGTTAGCGGATCTCGTGCCCCCCTCTATTACCACATTAGCCATGTTGATGCTATACTACGCTTCATTTTCCTGCTTGTTTTCATGCTTGCCATTTAACTGACAAGTTATGTAATAACATTTTATTGTAGGACGGGAGGGGGAGGGGAAATTAATCATCAGCGTATACACGGTAATGCAGACATAATGATGCTGATAGAACATGTGAGGTTCCGCTGCATGCGCTCGGTTAAAGAGGCGTCCCAGCAGCAGCGAGTTCTCTACATAAGGCACAGGTCACACAATTTCAGGGTCATGTGACCTTCTGTTCACAAATCTTTTACCTTTTCCTGTGTACAGGATGGGGGGGGTCTTACAACAGGTGTGCATGTCACTGCCTGCATGATGTGGACACTTCCTACTGGGGGACATGACACTCTGGTTTCGCAACAGAATAACAGTTCTCTGTCTTCCGGATTGAATGGTGTTAAAATGAGAACATCTTGTGCCCAAAAAAGTGTCTTGAAAAAGTATTCATACCCCATGAAATTTTCCACATTTTGTCATGTTACAACCAAAAACATTAATGTATTGTATTGGGATTTTATGTGATAGACCAACACAAAGTTGCACATAATTGTGAAGTGGAAGGAAAATGATAAATGGTTTTCACAATATTTTACAAATAAATATGTGAAAAGTGTGCTGTACATTTGTATGGCGCCCCCCGGAGTCAATACTTTGTAGAACCTCCTTTCACTGCAATTACAGCTGTAAGTCTTTTTGGGGATGTCTCTACCAGCTTTACACATCTAGAGAGGGACATTTTTGCCAATTCTTCTTGGCAAAAAATATCTCAAGCTCTGTCAGATTGGATGGAGAGCGTCTGTGAACAGCTATTTTCAAGGCTTGCCACAGATTCTCAATTGGATTTAGGTCTGGACTTTTACTGGGCCATTCTAACACATGAATATGCTTTGATCTAAACCATTCCATTGTAGCTCTGGCTGGATGTTTAGGGTCGTTGTCCTGCTGGAAGGTGAACCTCCGCCCCGGTCTCAAGTCTTTTGCAGACTAACAGATTTTCTTCTAAGATTGCCCTGTATTTGGCTCAATCCATCTTCCCATCAACTCTGACCAGCTGTCCCTGCTGAAGAAAAGCATCCCCACAACATAATGCTGCCACCACCATGTTTCACGGTGGGGATGGTGTGTTCAGGGTGATGTGCAGTGTTTGTTTTCTGCCACACATAGCGTTTTGCTTTTAGGCCAAAAAGTTCACCAGAAGAACAGTGCACCTTCTTCCACATGTTCTCTGTGTCTCCCACATGGCTTTTCGCAACCTGGACTTCTTTTTTATTCAACAATGTCTTTCTTCTTGCCACTCTTCCATAAAGGGCAGATTTGTGGAGAGCACAACTAATAGTTGTCCTGTGGACAGAATCTCCCCCCTGAGCTGTGGATCTCTGCAGCTGCTCCAGAGTTACCATGGACCTCTTGGCTGCTTCTCTGATGAATGCTCTCCTTGCCGGGCCGGTCAGTTTAGGTGGACGGCCATGTCTTGGTAGGTTTGCAGTTGTGCCATACTCTTTCCATTTTCAGATGATGGATTGAACAGAGCTCCGTGAGATGTTCAAAGCTTGGGATATTTTTTTATAACCTAACCCTGCTTTATACATCTCCACAACTTTATCCCTGACCTGTCTGGTGTGTTCCTTGGCCTTTATGATGCTGTTTGTTCACCAAGGTTCTCCAACAAACCTCTGAGGGCTTCACAGGACAGCTGTATTTATACTGAGATTAAATTACACACAGGTGAACTCTATTTACTAATTAGGTGACTTCTGAAGGCAATTGGTTCCACTAGATTTTAGTTAGGGGGTATCAGAGTAAAGGGCACTGAATACAAATGCACGCCACACTTTTCACATATTCATTTGTAAAAAAAAAAAAAAAAAAAAAAAAAAAACGTTATTTTCCTTCCACTTCACAATTATGTGTCACTTTGTGATGGTCTATCACATAAAATCCCCCCCCCCCCCAAAAATTTTTTTTTAAATTTTTGGGTGTAACATGGCAAAATATGGAAAATTGCATGAAAAAAAAAAAACTTTGGATGGAAGTTGAACAGAACAGGCAAAAAAAAAATCAAGTTGGTGTTAGGATTTAAAGGCATAGTCCACTTTTCATTTTAAACCCATATTCACGGGGTAACATGGAACATGGTGCCGTTCCACAGCCCCACTCTCAAACTTTCCTCCCTTTACCCTACCTGAATTGTGGGGCTGTTCATCTCCCTGCAGCATTCTTCAAATGTTATAATTCAGCTTCGCTGTGCATGGCTCCACCCACCTGTGTCATCCATTCACAGGATCTGCGACTGGAAAAAACGACAAGTCCCATCGTTTTTTTGTGTGCCACTACCTATTGTCCCTGCCTTTTTTGCTTACTATATATATTTTTTTTCTGAATTACCTTTGACTAAAGATTATATCAGAATAAACCGCTGCTAGTTCGCTCTCCTTCCTTTTTTTTTTTGGAGCCAAGGACAATCTTTTGGGGTCCCGCCTCCCCCATCTCTTCTCTATTTCTGGAATCTTCCTTGTCCTACTAGGGAACTCCACCTTGGTGAGTCGGTATACTTGTCACCTGACTTTGACCAGTGAGAAACTTTGGTCATCGGGATCCCACCTGTTCTATTATCTTCTTTATTATCCCCATATCCCCATATCCCCATATGTTATCACAGTAAAGAGACTCGGAGCACTTGTAGTCCATTAGATACAGTGGGGAAATTTTTTTTGATCCCCTGCAGATTTTATAAGTTTGCCCACTTACAAATAAATTAAGGGTCTATAATTGTTATCATAGTTGTATTTTGAAGATAGAGACAAAATACGAACCAAAAATCCAGAAAAAAACGTGATACAAATGTCTTTAAATTCAGTTTCAGTTCAGTGAGTAAAATAAGTATTTGATCCCCTACCAACAGTAATTTTGGCTCCCACAAACTGGCTACAGTATGTGCCATGTGGTAAACAGGTTAGCCCTGTCAATTTAAGGTGTCCCTAAAGACAACTCTTTATGTGTATAAAAAGACACCTGTCTACAGAAGCTCGTTCTTCCATTCAAACCTCACCATCATGGGCAAGACCAAAGAAATGTCAAAGGACATCAGAGACAAGATTGTAGACCTGAGCAAGGCTGGAATGGGCTACAAGACCATCAGCAAGAAGCTTGGCGATAAGGAGACAACTTACACCCCATACACACTATCCGTTTTTCTGCTGGGTTTTTCCTTCAGATTTAATATTTGGTAAATCTGAAGGAAAAACCCAACAGAAAAACCCATAGTGTGTATGGTGTATAAGTTGTCTCCTTCTCGCCAAGCTTCTTGCTGATGGTCTTGTAGCCCATTCCAGCCTTGCTCAGGTCTACAATCTTGTCTCTGATGTCCTTTGACATTTCTTTGGCCTCGCCCATGATGGTGAGGTTTGAATTGAAGAAAGAGCTTCTGTAGACAGGTGTCTTTCGTAAATAATATGAGGTCAAACCTTAGGAGTTTCAATTTGTATGCAATCAGGCAGGCCCTATGGTTTTGGTAAATCTGAAGGAAAAACTCAGCAGAAACACTGATAGTGTGTATGGGGCTTTAGAGGGATTATTCACAAATGGAAGAAATACAAAATAGTCATACAGTCAAGCACGGAGGTGGAAACATTATGCTTTGGGGCCGTTTCTCTGCCAAGGGTACAGGCCGACTTTGCCACATTTTAGGGGCCCATGGACAGGGTCATGTATTGTAAACTCTTGAACGAGAACCTTCTTCCCTCAGCCAGAACACTAAAGATGAGTTGTGGATGGGTCTTCCAGGATGACAATGACCCAAAACAGAAAGAGAAGGCAACAAAGAAGTGGTTCAAGAAGAAGCACATTAAGGCCATGGAGTAGCCTAGCCAGTCTCCAGACCTTAATCCCTTATGGGGGGAGCTGAAACTTTGAGGTGCCAAGCGGCCACCAAGAAACCTTAAGGAGTTAGAGATCTCTAAAGAAGAGGGGGCCAAAATCCCTCCTGAGATGTGTGCAAACCTGGTCTCCAACTACAAGAAACGTTTTACTCTGTGATTGCCAAAAAGGGTTTCTTTACCAAGTCATATTTTGCTTGGGGATCAAATACTTATTTTCCTCAATAAACTGCAACCCAATTTATAACATTTTTATCATGCATTTTCTCTAGATTTTTGGTTGATATTCCGTCTGTACCATTTAAAATACACCTATGATAAAAGAAAAAAAAAAGTTATAGACCCTTAATTTATTTGTAATTGGGCAAACATACAAAATCTGCAGGGGATCAAATAAATTATTTTCCCCATTGTACTTTCTCCAGCTCTATAATCAGAAGCCTTCCTCTGTATGGACCTGGGGTTGGGGGGAAACATTTGTAGGAGCCCATGCCTTCCATTTATTGAGGTTGCAATGGTCCAATGCAAAAAATAAAAATAATTAGTACACATTCTTTGTTTTAACAAAATGGATGCAAAAAAGTAGGACATGCCTTAATTTTTTTTCTCATACGTGTACGACTATTAGGTCTTAGCCCCCGTACACACGGTCGGACATTCTGCCAACCAAATCCGCCGGATTGTGTCCGAAACTGTTGCATACACACGGTCGGACAAAGTGGTCGAAAAATCCGATCTTTCAGAACGTGATGACGTAATTTCATTACGATGGGACTACGTTCAGGCTAGTAGCCAATAGCTTTGATGTAGGAATTTGATCTGAGCATGCGTGGCACTTTGTCCGATCGGAATTCTCTACACATGATCGGAGTATGTCCTATCGGACCAGTTTGTCTGAAAGTATTTCCAACAAGTTGGAAAATTTGGTCCGATGGATATTCCGAGGGAAACAGTCCAATGCATACCACACACAGACGGATTATCCGACAACACGGCCTGATAGGACACATTCCGACGGATTCTCCGACCGTGCGTACAAGGGCTTACACACACACAGGGAACTTACATTTCAAATAAAAACAAAAACACAAAAATATACTAGTATAGAATTGCAATTGGTATCATCATCATCTATCAACAAATCAAAGATCCTGGAGAACCCCGAGGCTAAAGTTTCAGCTTCATCCTGTTCGGGGCATTACATACGACATCAATAGAACGAGAGCTCAGCGCAGCAGCTGATATTTTATTAACAACAGGCTATGAAAACCATCCATTCCATTAAAAATATATATCGGTTTGTCAATTTCTGGTGCGAGAGGAAAACAGACAGCGATTTACAGCTAAACAGGCGTAAGTGGTTGAGTAATTCTATGAAACAAAACCGCCTTTCCCTTTAGCCTCGTACTTCTGAGTCTCAGGTTTTGTCCTCCAGCGACTTGACAGGTAGCCGCGCCATCAATAAAACATGCCAATTTTGATTTTCCTCGTGAGATGCGAATGTGCCGTGATGGATTTTCGTTTGGGACACGCGGTGACGGGAACAGATGTTATTAATGGTCATTAGAGAGCGGGGAGGCAGGCGTCGATGCGATTTGAGGAGATACAGAGAGGCGGCAGATCTTAAAATGTCATAAATAACTTTTAATTTCTGAAACAGAACTCGCGCCGTCTGCTGCCCCAATCATTCTGCAGTTTCTGGCATCACATTGCGCATTAATGTCTCACGCCGAGTGATGCTAATGAACTTCTCAAGGTCAATGGCGGTTAACTGGTCGAGGCTTGAAGATCCGGAGGAGAAGGGGAGTCCCAAAAGCGATTACGATCCGAGCGGGGTGTTAATGCGGGTAAGATAAACAATTGGATCGCACGCCGAGCTCTGCGGATTCAACGTGAAAGGCGCATTAGCAGCGGCCTGATCTAAATTAATATACGTCTCGGTGATGGATGTCTATCTGAAGGACATCGGACACAAATTGGTAGCTCTGATCATTTGGAGATGTTGGACAATGGTTAAATTAAGAGCCTTGTTCCCTTAGTAACAATCCTTTGTACAGAGAAGAATAATGAATAATTGTTAGGAGAATTAAGAATAAGAAGGAACAGAAAAGCAATTTTACAATTTTGGTTCAGCTGGGACTGAGACGGAAAGTCTAGCCAAGACCAACAGTTTCAACCCGAAATATTTAATATGAGGGTTTTTCACAAAAAATAGTTATAGATTTGAGCATGGAATTTCTATTTAAAGGGTCAGTCCAACGAAAAATAATACTTTGGCGGATGCTGGCTTAGTTGCCAGTTCTGCACACTTACCCGCTTTGCCCATTACGAGGGGTTCAAACCTTCCCTGCACCGAATTCCCTGGTCTACACACCTGATGTGCCCATTATGAGGGCCTCCCACTATGGTCAGTCTCCTTCAAAATTATACTTTGTTGGATGCTGGTTTGGTTGCCAGGCCTGCACACACCAGGGGTTTCTTCCATCCTTGCTCTAAACTCCCAGGTCTGCAAACCCGTACTGCTTTTTATGAGGGCCTCCTACCATCTCTGCTCTGAGTTATTGCCTCTTCATATACGATGAGCCCATTATGAGGGGTTGTCACCATACCTGAAATGCACTTGCCGTGCCCATTATGAAGGGATACCATCATCCCAACTAGATTATTATTTAGTTTACAGTATAGTATGGAGCTTATAACAGAAGGATCTGGAACACACACAAAAAGGTAGATAGGGACACCCGAAACCCGAGGTGTGCAATAACAGTGTTGTGAACTATGGTAGGGAGATCTCAAACTATCACCAAAATAACATACTGCTGACCTCTGGACTCTGTTTTACTTGTTCCTGAAACAGAACAGAAACACTCCTGAGCATAAGCGGACCACCACACCGGCTATGAAAAGACACACTGGCCTTGCTGCCCTCAAGAGTGGGGGACCCTAGAAGTTAAAAAGAAAAGAGAAAAAAAAAGGGGGGCGCACCAGCCTTGTGCATTATCCTTTGGATATGTGTTTATTGGAAACATAAAAAGAAAACTACTCAAAGCCCTTGTACACACGATCGGAGATTCAGACAAACAAATCCGTCGGATTTTGGCCGAAACTGTTGCATACACACGGTTGGACGAAGTTGTCGGAAAATCCGATCTTTCAGAACGTGATGACGTTATTTCGTTACGACGGGACTACGTTCAGGCTAGTAGCCAATAGCTTTGATGTAGGAATTTGATCTGAGCATGCGTGGCACTTTGTCCGATCGGAATTCTCTACACATGATCGGAGTATGTCCGATCGGAGCATTTTGTCGGAAAATATTTCCGGCAAGTTGGAAAATTTGGTCCAACGGATATTCCGACGGAAACAGTCCGATGCAGACCACACACAGTCGGAATAACCGACAAAACGCTCCGATCGGACACATTCCGACGGGCAAACAGTTGTATAAATTCTTGCAGTATGAATAGTCATCAAGTAGCAGCATCTAGTAACAGATGAGCAGAATTCTCCAGAGGTCACAGAGGAGCTCACACAACTCACTATCATAACTTGTTCCTGACCCCTGCACAATGCGTTACATACTACTGAACTCTGCGTTACTTACTCCTGCACTCAGTGTTGCATACTCTGAACTGCACTTTCTGTGTCCATTATGAGGAGCTTCCAACATTCCTGCGAAGATATTTATTTTATATTATGGAGAAGGTAACAGGAGAAGCCGGAATACACAAAAGGTCGGTGGGAACACCTTAGGTGTCAGGCCCAGCCGGAAGAGAGGCAGGCACAGATCAGGAATTCTTAGGATTCGGGAGATCTCACTGTTGGAGCATCCAAGATATACAAGACTCTGGGGCCGACCCAGGTCATAAAAATCAAACTACAACTAAAATCAACATACTACTGACTTCTGCACTCTGTCACAGATTCCTGACCCCTGCACAGTGGATTACATAGCTCTGACCTCTGCGATACTTACGCCTCACACTGCACTCTATGATACTTATTCCCAACCCTTGCACTCTATGATACTTACTCCTGACCTCTACACTCTGCATTACATACCCCTGACTCCTGCCCTCGGTGTTGCATGCCTCTGCCCTCTGCGATGCATACCTCTGCGATGCATACCTCTGCCCTTTGCGATGCATACCTCTGCCCCCTGCAAAACTTCTGACCCCTGCATTCTGCATTACTTAAAAAAATATTTAAAAATTTTGCTTGTCTTGCAAAACACTCTAAAACCAAGTTACTCTCAAACCAAAGTTTTACTGTATTTTAATTAAAATAATTACAGTGCCGTCAGCCATATACAGAAATAGAAGGGACAATGTCAATTATACAGTGTGTGTGTTTAGTATCGCTTTACCCAAACCCCGAAGCCTCTGAGTGAGATTAACTGATCTCAGAAAAAAAATTAAACCGGCTTCTCATCTCCGAGCCGCAGCGCAGACTGTTCCGTTAGAGTTCCGGAGATCAGCAGGTGTTACTATATTAAAATCAAACTGTAACACAAAATTTATTCTGTATGTTAACACATCTAATAGGCTAAAAAAAAATGGCGGCATGTTGGGCCAGACTTTCATCTGACATTTCGGAATGGTCAAGTATAAAATTAGACTCTGGAAGGCGAGCAGGTTGTCGCTGCGCCCACGCACGGCTCGCATCGAACGGTGGACGGGTGGCTGCGTGGCTCCGTATCACAGAAAATGGACAGATGGATAAAACTGTTAGAGGCGACAACCGTCTCAAACTAATCAACGACAACCAGTCAGATGACAATCTGGGCTGGGGGATGACAGTTGGTGAAGGAACGTCTGATTCCGATCGGTTACAATGACTCGTCTGCGGCACTTATTATAAATCAGGCCCAAAGTTATCATGAATCACAACAGCAGATGGTCACATTTTTAATGCCGGAAGACATACAATGGTACAACTTTTATAGGAATAAAGCGGCAAGTGATACTTAAAAGTGGTTGTAAACCCTTACAATAATATACCCAGTGAGGTGACTGGCCTCAGGCGATAAACAGAGATGAGACGAATCCTCCTATATAAGATATATCTGTTTATCTGCATTCTTCTCTTCTCCACATCTGTTCAAAGTCCAAAATTTATAACGCTTGTCTGAACTCTCAGAAAACAGGAGGCGGAGAGCTGAAGTCACACACTGCAGAGCTCAGTGTGGAGAGCTCTGACAGCTGATTGGAGGGAAGGGATACAGCCCCTTCGCAAAGTACACAGGAACAGAGCCGACGCTGTCAATCACAGGCTGTGTGCTGGAGATCCCTCTCCTGTCACCCTTTTACCTCTTGGTGTCAGGAAAACTTGTCAGAAGTGACTCATCTAATAGCAGAGGAGGGAGGCAGCAGACAGAAATTACACTTCCTCCTCCCCACAGTCCTAAGTGAGACAAGTACACAATATAGAGGGATATGTATTGTTCATATTTCATGTCTGAGGTTTTTTAACCATTTGCTGACCACCCTAGAGCAATTTTACTGCTACAGGGCAGCCGCTGTGCACAGGATCACTTACATATACATGATCCTGCACTTCCAGGTAGGGGGGCGTGAATGCACTCCACCGGTGGCTCAATTCCGCTATGATTACACACAGCAGGTACCACGGACTATGTTCACCGGCACCCGCTGATCATCAGCCACAGAGACACAACTGCAATCTGCCTATGTACACAAGGCAGATTGTCGTTCTGACAGGAGGGAAGGAATGGATCGTGTGTCTCTGCAAAGCAGGAACTAGGATTCATGCCTTACCCCAGTACAGCGATGGCGAACCCTGGCACGCCAGATGTTTTGGAACTACATTTCCCATGATACTCATGCACTCTGCAGTGAGGTGGAGCATCATGAGAAATGTAGTTCCAAAACATCTGGGGTGCCAAGGTTCGCCATCACTGCCCTAGTATAAGAAACTCCCACAGTTCAGAAAAACACTGGTCAGGCACAAGGTTAACCCTTTGATTGCCCCTGAGGTTTAACCCCTTCTCAGCCAGTGTCATTAGTACAGTGACAGTGCTGTACGTCACTGGTCCCCAAAAAGTGTCAGTGTCCGAATATTCACTGCATATCACAGTCCCGCTATAAGTCGCTGATCGCTGCCATTACTAGTATATTAAAAAAAATGTATATATATTATATATACACACACACACACACACACATTATTTATATATATATATATGAGATGTGATTTTTCTTTACCAAAAATATATAGCACAATACATATTGGCCTAAATTGATGAAGAAATTCGATTTTTTTATTTTTTATTATTGGATAGGTTTTAAAGCAGAAAGTAAAAACTATTGTTTTTTTTTTTTTTTTGTTTATAGTGAAAAAAAATAAAAACCGCAGAGGTGATCAAATACCACTTAAGGAAGCTATATTTGTGGGAAAAAAGGACGTCAATTTTATTTGGGTACAGAGTTGCATGACCGCGCAATTGTCAGTTAAAATAATGCAGTGCCGTATCTCAAAAAAAATGGCCGGAGGGGGGTAAATCTTCTGGAGGTCCAGTGGTTAAAGGGGAGCTTTGTTAGAGACATGCTAAATCTACAGTACCATTCATAAAGCAAAAAACCGGCTACACTGTTTCAATTTTATTTATAATATAATATATATATATATATATATATATATATATATATATATATATATATATACACACACACACACACACACACACACACACACACACACACACACACACGCACAGGATGGGTAGAGCCGCTGTTAAGATTTTATTGTCATCTATGTCACCAATGGGGAGAATTCCCCTCACTTCCTGTTGGGGTGTCTTTTCCAGGCAGCAATACAAATCTGACAGAGGATATAAAAAAGTTGAGAACGGAGTTCCACTTTAAGGTCCCCTTTTTCACACTACAGTGCTGTGTTATCCCATATGTTAATGTGGAACAATTTTCTTTCTTCTTGCCACCCCCCCCCCCCCCCCCACCTCTCTCACAATTAGATAAAAAAATGTAAAAGCGTTTGACCTTTCTGATGAAAAATGCGTATCGACCCCCCCCCCCCCGACTTCTGGGATGGAAACGTCAATCATCCTAGGAGACATATTGATTTTTGGGTGCACCACGGGTGTGCAGGCTTCCGGGACTCTGCGGCACATCGGTGCATGCGTGCAAACATTGAAGGGGACCCGTGCAGGTACAGATGTGCCCGTAGGTCTTCACCGAGTCCGAAAAGACCTGGCAGAGCCTTCCAGCACATCTGTGCCTGCAGAAGGCACTCCAAGATGGCGGTACAGGGCAATACTTTCAGGGGACTGAAGTTCCTCTTTAAGGGCCATTTACACTTGTGGTGGTGGCAGTGGGGGGGGGGGGGGTGGGGTCTGTGTGTGGAGGGGGATTGGGTGGTAAAAAATATAACTGCGTTTTTAGCGCCCCCACCCACCCCAACTTCTCCTTAGTAGAGGCAAAACCAGCAGACAGGGATGGTCACGTGCCCAGATCGTGATGCCAGGTTTCTCAACTGTAGCAAAAATGCCCACCCCCCCCCCCCCCCATTACATGTGGCAGGCAATACCACCAATGAATCTGACCCATTTAAACAAATTGGGATGTGCATGTAGTTGGTGTGGTATTTAGGGAGTTAAAACAGGCATTGACAAGGCATCATATAACCTCCTCACCACCTGTCAAGCTCCTCTGACAAGTGTTCCAAACACAGATCGCTTTTCAGAGGCGCAGCAAGATTGCCGCAAGTCTTAACGTATACACGCTATAATGTGTTGGGTTAAAGCACAGGCACAAAATGACCTTCTGTCTTCCAAGGCTCCAATGAAGAGGAATCCCCTTGAAATGCGTTAGCCATTGATTCAGCCTAGACCCTTGCATGGGTTTAATATTTTCCAATATTTCATCGAATGAGAATATTTGAACCTGTTTTTATGAACACGTAGTAATTTTCATTTGTTTAGAATAAACTTTATCAACTTGATTCATGCATTAGGTCACGCGCCTCCTTTCTCCCTTATCACCCAAATAAAAAAATAAAAAAAGACTAGGGTCAGGGATTACGCAACAGTCGTGTTTCTTCATTTCCAAAAAATTGCAGCAATAATTAAAAAAAATTCTTAGAACACTCTTGGGGGGGGGGGGGGGGGGGGCGTTGCAATTTTGGGGGTGCTATTTGATAATTTTTTCTGAAGTATGAGTACTTTTTTTTTTTTTCTGAATTGTTGGTCTTTTTCCTTTATATAAAAGCAGTGGTGATCAAATACAAGAAAGTTTAAAAAATGAAATAAAATTCATTTGGGCACAGTGTTCCATAACAGAGTAGTTGTCAGTTAAACTATCACCGCACTGAAAACTGGCCTGGCAATGAAGAGGGTGTAAAATGCTGGCCCTGGGCTGGCTAAATATATTCCTCAATAGCCTCAAAGGATGCGTGATCCAAATACCTTTGTAAACCTTTGTATATTGCAACACAGTATGAAGTTATTTAATTCTGTAGAACAGGGGTCCCCAACCCCTGGGCCACGGACTGGTGATGGTCCATGGCCTGTTAATGACTGGGCTGCACAGCAGGAGGTGCGCGGCAAACGCATTCCACGCAGGGCCATAATGGACTGGCGATCTCTGCTCACCACCTGCAATGCGGCCATGCTCTCCCATGTGTCCTCGCCAAGCTCCTCCTATCAGCGGGGCAGGGGGCGGGAGGAGCTGCAGATTGGAAAGGAGAGCTCCTCCTGCCCTGCTGATAGGAGGACATTGTCGAACAGGCGGGGGAGCCGGGAAAGGAGACACGGACTGAGCACAGCCTCTGCCCTGCCAAGGGTAGTAGTCCAAAGCAGGGGAGGCAGAGATTAGAATGGGGAGAGAGGAAAGGGGGAGGCATACTGTAGGGGCAATATGGTGGAGGAGGCACTGTAATATAAAGGGAACTGCACTGTAAACATTACCCTTTACAGTGCAGTCCACTTTTACATCACAGCACCCCTTTCAATCCCCCTTACATTACATTACAGTGCCTCCTTTAGGCCCCCTTTCACACTGAGGCGGTTTTCACGCGCTACCGCTCCCAAACCGCTCCTACCCATTGAAATCAATGGGGCAGCGTGGCTATACCGCTGGCAAAGGTTTTAAACCTTTTTCGGCCGCTAGCGGGGGTTTAAACCGCCCAGCTAGCAGCCCAATTCCACGGCTAAAATGACGGTAAACCAGCGGGTTTACCGCCGACGACCGCACCGCCCCAGTGTGAAAGGGGCCTTACAGAACAGTCCCCATTACATTACAGTGCCTCCTATACAGAATAGTCCCCATTACATTAATATGGTTAAGGGGGGCTGTGATGCGAAGGGGAACTGAGGACACTGATATAAAGCGAGAACTGTGCTGTAAAGGGAGGACTGTGCTGTAAAGGTGGGTTTGTGGTGTAAAGGGGGGCTGAGGACAAACTCTGTGAATATCCCATCCCCATATCATTGGCTACGAAGAAACTGGTCCCTGGCGCCAAAAAGGTTGGGGACCGATGTTGTAGAACACAGAGAGGTTAATCTAAACTGTGCTGTACATAGCCTGGGCAGAGAGAAAACCTGTGGGAGGGCACTTGCAGGCCCCACCCACTACAGAAAACTACAGGAAGGGTCGGAGACCAGACCAGTTCATCTGTACAAGGAGAGTGAGCAGCAGCAACTGGTCCTCATTACAGGAAGCTCCCGCACAGAGGCAAAGTTTGCACAGATCAGAAAGAACAATGCAAAGCACACCAAGATTTGCAATGCCCAGAGTTCCGCTTTAACCATTTTCCTAGTATAGTATTCCTAGTATATTCTCAATTTTATCTCATACATGACCTAATTATCACCAGAGAGGCTCGGACTAATCACATAGTCAGCATAAGTCAAGCCACTCGATCATTTTTAAGCTGGTCAGAGGTCAATGATTGGACTTCTGTAGACCACATATGGTGCGGAAAGACGCAGAGCAATGAGACGTGACTTGCACGTTTTTCCTGACCGATGGAAGGTATCTGGCTTCAAAGCAATATCCATTTCCCCGGCCAGCCTCTTGTTATCTCGTTAGAATTTCTCTGCCTCATGCTGAGAAGCCATTACTCTGCCGTTTGAAGTCGCAGCCACCAGGCAATGTCTTCGAGCGTGCTAACCGCCAACCTCTTCCCAGTCGCTGCTCTGCTCTCCCCACTCATTGCGCTGTGATGAAGTCCATAAATACATTTCTTTTACAATTTCCAAAGCCATCAAAGCCAATTTCACAGACTCCGTCCTTCAATGAAAAAAGTCACAGAGAAAAAAAAATAAAAATAATTGGACGGCGGCAAAAGTTTGACAACACATTTTCTATACTTTGTGAGCTTTCCCGATGCTGGGAATTTTAGGTGTATTGTTTTTAACCCATTCAAACCGGAGACCATCCAGATTATTACCAGCGATCTTCACCCCTATTGAAAAGGTAGACCTGTCCCTCGTAATGTTTATGATGAGATCCTATCCCCTCCTTCCGTCCTGCCCAGGACCAGCATGCCCTTAACAGGATATTCATGTCTGGCGGACAAGAAAGACTGCCTGATTACATGACTGCTGTGATTGGCAGTCACAGTGGTCACATGAATGGGAGCCATTCCTGCTGGCTCCCAATCATTATTAGAGACCGAGAGCCATCTTTGACAGCTTAGTCACTGTGGCGGGACTGGGCAGTGAGTATGCTTTCAGCACAGAAACCTTGGCTGCCCATAGACACATATGTGTGGTGTATGGATGCTAAGGTAGAAGTTCACCCTAATACTAAGATTTCTAAATCTACTGGCATCTGCAATCTAGGACTAACCTATCTAGCCCCGTGAAGAATAAATCGTTACACTTACCTTTTCTGAAGCCAATCCGGGCCCACGCTGAGGCTGTCAGTGTAGGCGGCTGCAGAGGACACAGCTGACAACGGAAGCCCCACAGTAACTCCATGGGTGACGTCACTTCCCATTAATTTCCCAGCCGTTGTTGGCTGTGTCCTCTGCCGAGCTTATGCCGCTGGTGACCGGACCAGATTGGCTTCAGAAAAGGTACGTATAGTGATTTCTCCTTTACAGGGCTAGATAGGTTAGTCTTAGATTGTGGATGCCTGTAGATTTAATGATTTCAGTATTAGGGTGAACTTTAAAGTCCAACCTCTCTACCACTGTTGGCAAGAAAAAGCCCAACCTTGGGCAAAAAATCCCCAAAGTTTTCCAATGCAGTGGGATGGGTTAGCTGCTCGTTTTGTTTAGGGGTGAGGGGTGAGCGCTCTATGCTCCCTCCCTTCTCACTGGGCAGATTGATAGGCTTCCAATGCTGTCAATCAGATATTGTGACAAGGGGGCGGGGCTGAGTGGCTCTGTCTGTGTCTATATATGCGGAGAGGGGCGGCTCGGTAGTGAGCATGCACAAGTGTCCTCATAGAAAGACTCGCTAAAGAGGAGGAGCCAGGAGCGCCGGCGGGGGAACCCAAGAAAAGGAGGATCAATGCTGCTCTGTGCAAAACAATTACACAGAGCAGGTAATTATATGTTTTTATTTTAAGAATTTTATTTTTAAAACTAACCTTTAGTGTCATTCTAATTCCCTGTACGCACGATCGGATTTTCCGACAACAAATATTGTATGTGAGCTTGTTGGCCGAAAGTCCGTCCGTGTGTATGCTCCATCGAACATTTGCTGTCGGACTTTCCGCCAACAAATGTTGGCTAGCAGGTTCTCAAATTTTCGGCCAATAAAACTTTGTTGTCGGAATTTCAGATTGTGTGTACACAAGTCGGACGCAAAAAAGTTCACGCATGCTCGGAATAAAGCAGAAGGAGCCACACTGGCTATTAAACTTCGTTTTTCTCATCGTACGTCTTGTACATCACCACGCTCCCACGTTCGTAATTGTTGGTCAACATTTGTGTGACCGTGTGTATGCAAGAAAAGTTGCAGCCAACAACCTTCGTACAAAAATCCACAGTTTTCTTGTTGGAAAGTCCAATTGTGTGTACGGGGCATAAGAGTGGAAGCATAAAACGTTCCCAAGCGCCACCCCATCTCATTAGTGTCTTAAAGTGTCTCTATGGGGAAAATATCTGGATAAATGCTCTGCAGTTTACTCTTCTGCCTCATCGCCTTCAGATCCTCTCTCCACCCCATCGCCACACTGAATACGATCACATCTTCCTACCATCCTCATTACAGTCCCTGAAGGCTCCCAATGCCCGCAACCCTTCCAGATAAGAGTGATTTAAGACTAACAGGGGTTAAATCTTCCTTTGACAGTTGGTAGTATTCAGTATAGTGGGGGGGGGCACACCAAGCAAAATAATTGCTCCCGCAGGGAACGATCGCAGGTTGCTTGTATTTGCAGCTGAATATGGCAAGGAGCGGAATCAGCTTCCCTTCCGAACGCAGACACGTCCGCCGTTTCCTGTCGCTGCAGGACCTCGCTGTGCCTATTCTCTTTCGCATGGCGATTATTCAACAGATGTTGCCTTGTCCTGAGGGGACCTCTTATTATTCAACAATGGTTTTTGGCCAAAGTATCTTTATTTTATTTTACAGGATTTAAACACTTTTTTTTTTATTTCCCATCTTAAATATTAAGCAATTAAAAACGCAGCATGTGCCTTGAAGGTAATTTTTTTTCCCATCTCACCGACTGTTTTACTTAAAAAGTGAAAAAAAGCAGATGAGGGGTCAGGGATGAAAGCCTTCTCTTTGCGTATTCCTCAGTTTATGGCAAAACTAGTCTGTCCTGGTTTGCAATGTACCGGAAAATAGGAATAATTGAACAGATACATGCAGGAAAAGTGGGGAACATGCAGTAAAGATCAGGCTTGCTGTAGGGCAGGCATGTCAAAATGGTGATTTTTTTTTCTCGGTGGGTTTAGGCGCTTCGCTTTCCTTGATGCCACTGGCCAGTTCAGTAGGTTAAATCTGAACTCCAGGATATGTAAATATTGTCCATTCATCATGTGTATTCTTTTTGAATTGTTCTTTGTGTATTTCTTCCAGATCTCTGCAGTAATCCAGTGTTAACTGGGTTGTAAATGCCGCCCTTTTCTTTTTACCATTTGCCGCCAAATCACCAACCTGGTACATCATTTGACTTCAAAATAGTTGTCACCCCGGTACCGTGTTTTTAGAGCCAGTGGTCAGCTCTCTTGTAATGATAACCGGAGCGGTTTTGCAAATCTATGTACACTACAAACTGTATGATTGGATCGGTTCCAATATCGCTGTTTTAATAACCTGACAGCTTATTATTCTAAATAGGAAACCTTAATTTTGTTTGCAAAAATTAAATATTCTAACTACCAGCAAGAATGAGTCCTTACATTTAAAGAGCACCTGTCATTTCAGATACATCATGTTAGCAGGCATCCACTCACCTGCTGCAAGCAGGTCCCTCACCTTGTCGTGTCATCAGCCGTCCTACCGGTATTATAGTGAATGGAATGGAACTGTCGGTGAGCCACTGCGGGACAGAGATGACAGTTGCTCTTTAACTACTTCCCAACCGGCCGTATATGTACATAGGGCACTCTCTCCTTCTGAATGGACGTTCAGGAACGTCCTTCAGAAGGAGGGGGATCCCGCGCAGAGGCGCAATCCCGATGCGCTTGTGTCACCCGGACATGGCGCATCTCGGATCGGCAGGAGGGCTCTGTGATTGGCCCTCCTGATCACATGAGGGCCGTGTCCAATCACAGCCATCATGTGATGTAAACAAACAGGCAGTTGCTAGGCAATCGGCTCTCCTCTCCTCACTCAGAAGTTGTCGGTGAGGAGAGGAGAGCGGATCGCTGCAGCCGGCTGGTGATCAGTGAGTACGAGCTGTTTTTTTACAGCTTTTTACTCACTGATCACCAGTCTAGTGTAAACACACGTCCCCACACAATGTCCCCAAAACACAGGTCCCCAAATAATAAAAACTCATGTCCCCCACATATGTCCCACTAAAATCACATGTTCCAATGATTATCTGCACACATATGTCCGTGATCACCTGCACACATCTGTACATGATCATTTATTATACACTTAACAGAATTTTTTTTTTACCAAAAACATGTAGCAGAATATATTTTGGCTTAAATTTATGACAAAATTCGATTTTATCGGATTTCTTTTCAAATAGAAAGAAGAAAATATTGTTTTTTTTCCAAATTTCCGCTCTTTTTTCGCTTATATCGCAAAAAAGAAAAAAACGAGTTGTGAGTAAATACCACCAAAAGAAAGCTCTATTTGTGCGAACAAAATTATAAACATTTCATTTGGGTACAGCGTAGCATAACCGCGCAATTGTCATTGAAAGCTGAAAATTGGTCTGGGAAGGAAAGGGGGTGAAAGTGCCCGGTATTGTAATGGTTAAAAATTATGATTTAAATTAATTATTTTTACTAGCGATTTAAATTGAATCCACTCTGCTGCTATGGTAAGCCGGAAGCACTGATGTGACATCACTTCCGGGTTTATCAGCATCGTAACGGCACCATTTTTTGAAAAAAATAAACTATTTTTGAATGCTTTCATGTGTAAAGGAGGGATAAGACCCCAAGGTCTTATAGACCGCAGATCCCTCCAGAGTAACTGTCACCTGTCAATTGCTGTCACAATGATGTTTACATTTCTTGTGACAGCAATAAAAGTGATCAAAAAAATAAATAAAATGAAAGCAACAGTGTGAAAATTTTCCAAATAAATTTAAAGTGCCCCCGTCCTAGCACGCAAAGGCGCACGCGTGCGTCAGTCCCGCGCGCATGCAAACCGCGATCATCCCACACATGTGAGGTATCGCCGTGAACGTTGGATCAGGGGCAGTAATTCTAGCACCAGACCTCCTGTGTTAATCTAAAGTGGTAACCTGTAGAGGCTTTTAAAGCGTCGCCAAAGGATAGTAAAAATGTAAGCTGTTTGTCGCCATTGTGTGGGCATGCGCAATTTTAAAGTGTGACATGTTTGGTATCCATTTACTCACCGGGACATCGTCTTATACGTTACAACAAAATTGGGTTATGTTCTGTGTTTTTTGGCATTAAAATTAAAAAAAAAAAATAATTTTTCCCCCTAAAAAAATGCATTTGAAACCGCTGAGCAAATACCGTGTGACATAAAAAAAATTGCAAATCCACCAATTTATTCTCTAGGGGCTCCGATTTTAAAAAATATATAACGTTTGGGGGATCTAACAAATTTTCACGCAAAAGGGGGGCTAATGATACCTAAACATTTTGTTTGCACACAAACACCTCCAGCACTTTAGAGTACGGCCATAGAGTCTCAATAGTATGCGGACAATCAACAGAAGTGTTAAGGAATCCTTTTGGTACGCTTCCTCGGTGCCGCCCTTCTCAGATGGGGGAATCTAATACATAACTGTAAGAAAGCACACAGAAGGGTGCAAACACCTAGTGCAGGGGTCTCCAAACTTTCTAAACAAAGGGCCCATTTAATTTCCTTCAGACTTTAGGGAGGCCTGACTGTGGCCACTGGTAGTAGAATAGGTCTTGGTGTCAGTGGTAAAAAAAAACAAATGCCCCATCTTGGGTGTCAGTGGGAGGAATTGTATCCCATCGTTGGTGTCATTGGGAGGGATTGTGTTCCATCAATGGTGCCATTAGACAGCATTGTGTCCCATCATTGGACTTATTGAGCCCCATTGTTAGTGTCATTGTGAGAAATTGTGTAGTATCATTGGTGTCATTGGGAGGAATTGTGTCCCATCATTGGCCCTCATTTTTGGTGTCCCTGTGAGGAATTGTGCCCCATAATTGGTGTCATTGGGAGGAATAGTGCCCCATCATATGTGTCATTGGGAGGAATTTTACACCATCATTGGTTTCATTGGGAGAAATCAAGCCCCTTCATTAGTATCAGTGGAGGGAATTATGCCCCATTGTTGGTATTAGTGGATGAAATAGTGCCTCCACGGGCCAGATAAACACAAGCATAGTGCCACATGTGGCCCCGGGGCCGCAGTTTGGAGACCACTGGCCTAGTGCATTACCAAGAGTTTATTAATATAATGAGAAAACAGCCAAACCAATACTCCCAAAATAGGAACTGTAGAAATGCATAGGCGTTGTAATACACCAAATATAGTTACATAGTAAGTGAGGTTGAAAAAAAGACACATATCAATCAAGTCAAACCTAATGGGTTTACTTCCTCTTTGATTCCCTGCAAAGGTAAAGCATAATGGACTACTATGCATCGCATAGCAGTCCATTATGTGTCACTTACCTGACACAGGAGCCAGCGAAGTCACCGCTGTCCCCTGTAGTTCCGAGCGTCCATCTTCTTGGTGGGTCTCAGTGGGTCTCGCTGCTCCGGCGCTGTGATTCGCCGGAGCAGCGATTACGTCACACCCGCGCATTGCGCACGGGAGCTGACACTCGCGGCATAGCGCCGCGATCTGCGGCTTACCCAGTGCGCCTGCGCGCCGCTGTCTTCAGGTAAATATCTCCTAAACCCTATAGGTTTAGGAGATATTCTTGGACCTACAGGTAAGCCTTAATCTAGGCTTACCTGTAGGTCAAAATGATTTGTAAGGGTTTACAACCACTTTAAGGGGAACATTCTTCCTATTGACCATCAGTATAAGGGGCATTGTTCTATTGACCCCTGATGAATTGGTTTTAGTAAGGGTTCCCCGAGACCTGAAAATAATTTTTGGGGTTCCTCTACGGTTAAAAGGTTGAGAAAGCCTGCTCTATTGACTTATCAGGTTTTTATTCAAAAATATCCCTCATACGGTGATCCTGCCCTTTAAAAAAATTTTTATACCAGTTTTTATTATGGGAGAATATTTGGGTGAAGACCGGGATACCCTAATGTCCAAAACAATTAAAGAATTTGACACCAACGGGACTTCCAGAATCAGAGATTAAATTTGCCTCTCTCAACCTTACTCACCTAGTTGAAAAAAAAGGCATTTTTATTCTGGCATATCGAATCTTTTGAAGATTATCAAAAAGAAAATATCAATCCCTTTGGACTCCGTGTCCAAATCTTCCCATCTTTTGAGAAGATTGAACAAGACTTTAAAACTGGGAAAAAGTTCTCAAACAATGTTCTCTTGACTTAATGACACTACTAGTCCAAGAATATCAGAAGAGAATCTCAGAGCTCAATGTAAAAATCGATTGCTCTGAACACTCAGCTGGTAAAATTCAAAGCACACACTCTATGTGATCAACTAGAGAAACAATGCAAAGAACATTTTGAAAAATACAATAAGGCAATATTAATCAAGAGAGATAAAAAACTCTTTAGGGACAAAAAAAAAGGATTTCAGGAAGAACGTGCATACAGATGGGCTGAGGGCCAAAAACGATTTAATAGAAACAATGCTTAGGTCACTGCTCCTCACCATGTCAATACCAAATCCAGTATGTCCAAGTCTTCCTCAATGTCGTACACCAACCTTCAATCTGTGCCGACACAGTTGAATGGACAAAGACGTCAGTAACATCTCCAACGACGACGTCTCAGATATGGAGGGCTCACCATCTTCACACACTAGAGATTATTCCAATAATTCACAGAAACACCAATCACCTCATGTTTATACTAGAACAGTGATGGCGAACCTTGGCACCCCAGATTTTGGAACTACATTTCCCATGATGCTCATGCACTCTACAGTGTAGCTGAGCATCATGGAAAATGTAGTTCCAAAACATCTGGGGTGCCAAGGTTCGCCATCACTGCACTAGAACATCACAGCAATCTAGCACTCCTACATGTAGGTCACAAATAGGCGCATACCGCCAGGGTCATTTTTTAGACCGTATACGAGCACAAACCCAAAAGCACCAACAATCACACTCACAAAAGTCACCTACCCAAGGACCATTGAATATTAATACTTTTATCGAGCCATCTTCTATCAGAAGAAGAAATTAGAGTCCTTGAAAAGGGACCCAATTTTTGCCCAGTCATACAAATGGACAAGTTTGAAGTTATAAAAGACGTACATTTATTTGTGCGCAATCTTCTATTAAAAAGTCTATATACCAAAAAGGAAGATGTTGCAGGCCCCACTCATACACAAATAGAGTCAGAGGCCATTGACAATCTCACCACATTATTAGAAGAAAACGAACCAGAAGATTTGATTGTTTCTCTTGATCTTGAAGCCATTCTAGCCGAAGTTGATGGCATGATTTCCGTACCTTTACGACCTAAATCAAACAAAGGTGCCTTAACCGCTTCAGTCCTGGAAGATTTTACCCCATTCCTGACCAGAGCACTTTTTGTGATTCGCCACTGTATCGTTTTAACTGACAATTGCGCGGTCATGCGACGTTGCACCCAAACAAAATTGACGTCCTTTTTTCCCACAAATAGAGCTTTCTTTTGGTGGCATTTTATTACCTCTGCGTTTTTTTTTTGTGCTATAAAAAAAACAAAAGAGCGGCAAAAAAAAAAAAAAAAAAAGCAATATTTTTAACTTTTTGCTATAATAAATATCCCCCAAAAATATATAAAAACTATTTTTTTTCCTCAGTTTAGGCTGATATGTATTCTTCTACATATTTTTGGGGAAAAAAAAATTGCAATAAGCGTATATTGATTGGTTTGCGCAAAATTTATAGCGTCTACAAAATAGGGGATAGTTTTAGTGCATTTTTATAAAAACATTTATTAGTAATGGCGGTGATCCACGATTTTTTGTTCCAATAATTTTTATTAAAGTTATATTTTTCCATCAATAACAAGGGTTCACTTCTATACATATTTAGTTCACTTTCATAGTACAGTTGTGAATCTCAGATCCATGCGAACGAAGCCATAGGTATTCATATTATAACACACATCAACAAACAGGTAAATTATAGATCAACCAACCTTCACCTGTCAGGACTATTCAATAAATATCAGACAATATTAACAAAAGCCTTTGTGGTTTACCATAGAAAATTGTCATGAGTTGGAGATCTGTAAGCCAGATCTGAGTTGTAGTAGTCATGTAATAGTGAGCGCTTGCTGTTTTAGACGCTCCCTAAAGTCCACTTTCACCGTGATCCACGATTTTTAATCGAGACTGCAACATTGTGGTGGACACATTGGACACTTTTGACACTATTTTGGCATCATTGTCATTTATAAAGTGTAAATGACACTGGCAGTGAAGGGGTTAACCACTAGGGGGCGATGAAGGGGTTGTGTCCTAGGGAGTGATTCTAACTGTGGAGGGGTTACTAGTCATGTGACATCAATCACGGCTCCTGATGACAGAGAGCAGTGATCTCTGTCCTGACACAAGCCAGAACGGGGAAATGCCTTGTTTACATAGGCACTTCCCCGTTCTGAGGCTCCGTGACACGATTGCTGGGAGACCAGCGGATATCGAGTCTGCCGGTCTTGTGGGAACGGTCACACCGTGTGCAGCGGGCGTGCGTGCACCTGCTATCCCCGCCTCTTAAAGGGGACGTACAGGTACACCCATTTGCCCACCACTGCCATTGTGCCGACATATATCTGCGTGCAGTGGTCGGCAAGTGGTTAAAAAAGAAATCCAGCCTCTATCCAGCACCTAGTTCTAATCCCAACGCTGCAGCATTTTTAAAGCTGGTTTCCAAAGATATACAAAATCTTAAATATTCCCCTCCTGGACAGGGGAACCTTACAAACAGGGAACACAGAGCACTACAGTCACTAACACAGAACCAATCTATTACAATCAAACCAGCCAACAAAGGCGGTGATATTGCGATACAGATCAACGCAGATTATGTAGATATGTGTAACGACATATTGGACAGTCTTGAGAGGTATAGGCGGTTATGTGAAAGAATTCTACTTGTCAATCAGGCCTATTATCATAATATTATTGATAAAAATACTTGGGCGTACATGAGAACTGGCTTCTCGCATAAGGCCACTTTCTACGCACTCCCAAAAATACATAAGAACACAAAAAAGCCACCAGGAAGACCAGTTGTGTCTGGTAGGGGAAGCCTGATGGACAGCCTCAGTAAATTCATTGACAGACAACTCCAGCCTATGGTGGAAGCAATTCTATCATATACCAAACACTATTCCAGATCTTTCTTACAGATCTTGGATGGCCTCCACGTTGGTGGTGACACTATTTTGGTCGCGATCGATGTGGAGGCCTTATAAAGTTCTATTCCACATGAATTGGGTCTGTCTGCCATACGGCATGCATTGCTACAACAAATTCCACATTCCTTGGTGGAATTTATTGTAGCATCTCTTGACTTTATTTTGAAGCACAACTATTTCTCTTTCAATGACTCCCAATACCTCCAGGTACAGGACGTGGCTATGGGCACATGTTGTACCCCAGCTTATGTTGTTTACACTTCACTGTGTAGTGCAGAATGGGGGGTTACTATGCGGGCTGATGGCGCTGTGGTTTGGTGACGCAGAACGCGACCCTGCCCCTTTCTGTACCTGGGGGAGTGGGAAAGATTCATGTTTTCTGAGGGCACAGCATGTAGATATACCAGTCATGTGATGGATTGGTATCGCTACATTGATGAAATCATGATACTATGGGATGGCCCCATTACACTCCTTGAGGAATTTCTGGAGTACATCAATTTGGGAAAAACATTTAATCTCAAATTTACTATTTCCTATATCTGAAAAAAAGAGGTAAAATTTGCGCTACAGAATACAAAAAAAGACCAAAAATAAATTTTACATAGATGCTGCAGTTCAAATATATACCAAAAAGTTATATGTGTGTATAAATGGAAAAAAAGGGAGAAAACTGCGCAATCCCTAGTATCTCATACTAGGATTTTAAACTGTCCCCCAAATGAAGTGAAAAACAAACATGTGCAATATTACATAAGAATACCATATACATGATGTATATGGTATTCTTATGTAATATTGCACATGTTTGTTTTTCACTTCATTTGGGGGACAGTTTAAAATCCTAGTATGAGATACTAGGGATTGCGCAGTTTTCTCCCTTTTTTTTCTATTTCCTATATCTGCCATCACATTTTTGGATCTGACAATTAAGAAACACGCTGATGGCTCTCTTGAGAGTGAGCTCTTTACAAAGCTTACAGCGGGTAACACCATTTTGGAGGCTTCCAACTTCCACCCCAAACCATTACTGGCATCCATCCCCTTTTGGACAATATATTAGAGCGAGACGTAATTGCTTGAGCGATGTCCTTTTTGACAAGGAAGCCTCAATATTAAGGAATAGACTTCGGGCTAGGGGATACTCGAATGGTATCCTCAAGAAGGCCAAAAACAAAACAAGGAATGACCACCTCTTTTCACGGAAACAAGACATAGAACCCATGACCACACGAGGGATCACTGGGTTCTGTCAACAACACAGACAAATTAACCATATTCTACATAAATATTGCCATTTATTGCGTATGGATACCACACTAGCACCTTTAGTTTCTGTCCAACCACAAATTACATTCAGAAGAGCTCCTTCCCTGTGAGATAAACCTTGTTCACAGTGAATATAAAACAAGGAAATCCAATCATATAAAACAAACAGACATTCACATGTGGAAACTGCAACTATTGTCAGTATATGGATACTAGGAAAAATGTTCATTTACCTAACGGAGAAAAGTTCAAATCCAAACATTTTGTAAATTGTCGGACTGCAGGTGTGGTGTACCTAATGCTGTGTGAATGTGGCTGCTATTATGTAGGAAAAACTAAGTTATAACTATTGCGAAGAATATATAGACACAATGTTAGCATAAATAAAAAAGACCTTGGCCTACCCCTTGGAAAACATATCCGTGACGTGCATGGAGATCGCACTCCCGAAGTGTGCTTCCTGGCATTGCATCACATCCCTGATAATCCAAGGGGTGGCGATTCAAATAAATTACTATTACAAAGTGAATTGAGGTGGATTTACCACCTCAAAGCCACCTCACTACCTGGCCTTAATGGGACCTTCAACTTCAAACCATATTTGGAGGGATTTCAGTCAGGTGTCTGCGAACTGGACCTATAGATGTGGCTTGTATGTCCCTTGTAAGCACATGCATGCATATTTATTGATATGCATGTATGATTCCCTGGGATATATGTCTATTTTATATTTCATTTCATTTATCTCTGTATGCAAACAATCTCAATTGGCGCTGTGTTATGCTTGGTGTATTGTGTTTTTGCTGTATAATATAATGCAATTATAGCTAAAGCATAATACTATATACAATCTTCTTTATCGTTCTGACTATTGTCTTATATTTTGTATTGGTTTATTTTCCCCTTGTCATCTCTGTCCCAGATTAGGATTTATAGAGCAAGATGTCGTTAGATGAGCCTACCGCTGCTGGTCACCAGGGGGTGTGCTTCCCGTGGATTGACATTGTGCTACCGATGATTTTATACCCACATATGCCTTTGGGCTGCAAACATTCCTCCAGGGTTCAGAGTGCGAATTGGGGGCTGTGCCCCACTGCCTGACACGCAGGAGTCTCATGTTCAGGCACTGTTTGTGGCTGCACTTGGGACATCCCTACCCATTAGAGCCCGTCTATATGATGGGTTCCTCCCTGTTTACACTTCAATGTGTAGCGCAGAATGGGGGGAATACTATGCGCATCGGTGGCGCAGGACGCGACCCTGCCCCTCAGGGTGGGCTTGCATCGTGCCAATGGACTTCGTGACAGATCGAGGCGGCTATTGGTTGGGCACCTTGATCTGTCCACTGACCACCAGCTGATCTTGGTTGCACTGAGTGCAATTGATTTCAGTTAGCCCCACCTGGGGTATATTAATACACACCCCAGACATCCATAGTGATGCTGTAGAGGTGATAGGACGATACACTGTATGGGATGGTATGGGACACACAGTATTTTCACTCCTTAAACTGAAACATACTTCTTTACTGTTTCGCCCAATCTTGCATATTTATGCTTCAGGTGAAGGTTCTACTACAATCATGCCGATTGCTCCAATACCCCCAACATTTTGCATTCTTATACTATTTTACAAGTACCTTTCTTTCTTATACCCCCTTTGTTTCTTTCTATTTTATAATTAATATATATATATATATATATATATATATATATATATATATATATATATATATTATTTATTATATTATATATATATATATATACACACACATATACACACACAGAATTATATACAGCAAATTGTCACAGGACATATCCAGACTCCATCCGTTTTTGGTCAGAATGTTGGCAGGAGTTTTTACTCCACATGCCTGAAGTCCTTGCAGTTGGGACGGGTGCGGTCTCTTTGCTCACCTATCCACCCTATGCATGCCCATCTTTTCTCCATCCGGTATATATCTGAGGCCTTGGTTTGAGGCCCCTGATTGTTTTTATCAGCATTTTGCTCATCCTTGTAAGTATAGTCTCTTTTGCTGTTACGCTGACATCAAATGTAATTGGAGATGCATGTCTGTTTTGATTACGAAATCATTCTCTTTTCTTGTTCAATTACCATTGATAGAATTGTTATACCACCCATTTTTCTACTAATGCATTATTATATTTACATTCTAGAATACTCATGATTTTTTACAAGAATGACATAAGGCTCTGAAGGACTACAAGTTTCGAAACATGTTAGGCGTCATTTGCAGAATGCGTTTTCGCTAGCCCAACATTGTCTACAGAACAGCTGTCTTCCATACAAATGTCAACCTGAGTATATTTGTAACACACATTTTTTACGCAACTCCAATTTCTTGCTATTTGCAATTTTACTGTAGGTTTATAATAAAATACTTTTTTTTACTACATTACCTGGTCTGTCTATAAAATCCAGAGGGGTATTACCGTGCTTTCCAGCACTAGTCTTCCTTTTTTTTTTTTATTGTCTTTATTGGATCAAAACGGACCAGGAGTTTATACACACAATGCCAATCCATGCTTGTTAATTTTGTTTGTGTACAACAGGGATCCTCAAACTACGGCCCGCCAAGGACATTTATCCAGCCCACCCCACCCAGGGCCGGATTCCCAACAAGCCAGGCCTCGGGGCGGGCCGGTTGTAACACAGCGGTAGACTGCTGAGTCATGGAGCTCACTGTTAAAAGTTTGGGCGCCCTGTGATAAAAGTCCTACCCTCCTCCTAGACCAGCTTGTGCGATAGAGGCAGTGTTCTCTAGGAGGAGGGCGGGACCTTTATCACAGCTCGCCCAAACTTTTCACAGTGAGCCGTGACAGCAGCAGGAGATGCCCGATGTGCACACACACTGACTGGTGAGACATGGTTTGGCACAGTAAGGCTGTGAGGAGGGCGCTTGCAAAGATGGTGAGGGGGGCGCTTGCCAAGATGCCGAGGGGGGCGCTTGCCAAGATGCCGAGGGGGGCGCTTGCCAAGATGCCGAGGGGGGCGCTTGCCAAGATGCCGAGGGGGGCGCTTGCCAAGATGCCGAGGGGGGCGCTTGCCAAGATGCCGAGGGGGGCGCTTGCAATGATGGCAAGGGGAGTGCTTGCAATGATGGCGAGGGGGGCGCTTGCAATGATGGCGAGGGGGGCGCTTGCAATGATGGCGAGGTGGGCACTGATTGGGCTGAGACATTGACCATCCCATTAGCCAAAAGCTAATTTACTTGTTCTTTATTTTAAATAATGTATTTGTCCCCGTTTTGTTTTTTCTCTTCAAAATAAGATATGTGCAGTGTGCATAGGAATTTGTTAATAGTTTTTTTTTTTTTTAAACTATAGTCCGGCCCTCTAACGGTCTGAGAGACAGTGAACTGGCCCCCTGTTTAAAACGTTTGAGGACCCCTGGTGTACAACGTCACATGACCGCGCAATTGTTAAAGTGACGCAGTGCCGTATTGCAAAAAATGGCCTGGTCATTATGGGGATAAATGCTTCCAGTCCTTAAGTGGTTAAGCGAAGTTTAAGAGCCTCACATTGCAGCCGTCTGGATTTTCCCCTGTGCCGATCCGCAAATCCGGCGTGTGTATAAACTCTTTCAACCGTACAAATGTTCTCTGTCAACACTTTACCGTGCAGTAAAAATGCCATCCAGCGTGCGAACTGCGCTTCAATTGCATCACAAGCAACCATGTTAATTAGAGGATCGCTCAGAGAACCCTTGTGAAACGAGCTACCGCGGAAGCTCATGCAAAAACCGTGAGGCAGAGTGATGCTGCTATGGCCAATTGAGCACGTTTTAGATGGCTTTTTCCAGATAATTGGCTCGCCTATCTGCCTCCCAGTTAACCAGCTGCACGGTGGAAGTGGCTATCAAAATGAAATAGAGAAAAAAAAAAAAAAGATTCTTCAAGGTGATCACTCAATGGTAAATAAGCTAAAATAACTTTTATTAGCAGTAGTGCTGAAATTATACACGTAGTTTTTTTTTTTGGAAGGTCGAGCAAATTCTTAAAGTGAACCAATCACAACTGTGCTTATGCAAGAAGTTACATATTAAAAATGAATCTTACAATATTGTAGTCTAAATTATGATCACTCTGCATGCTCACCCATGAGAGATTTATATTGTTTTTTTAATTTAGTTTACTTTGAGGACGACTCTGGAGCTGGAAGTCACAGCTAATCGGTTTCACTAAAGAGATGGCGACTATCTTATCCATATGCTATGGAAGTGTCCTAAACTGGTGAGGTACTGGAGCTCCATTGGTAGCCAAAATCAATAGCACTTTCCAGGTACAGCTGAAAATGGATCCACTGACATGCCTATTGGGGAACTATACAACCCCTTGGTGTACATTGCACTCATGAGACTCCTATACATAGCCAGAAAACTGATTGCCCATCTTTGGCTCTCGGCAAATACACCTAAAATAACACAATGGATCCAACTGGTTAATACGACTCTCATTCAAGAAAAAAAATACGTATCATCATAGGAAATCACAAAAAAAATTCTACAGTATATGGCAGAATTGGCTGAACTCACCAGATGTGGCGCCACCACAACTGGCATTAGACAGGCTGCTAATGGGATAGCAGATTTGACACAGGAACTCCCGGGAAATAAAAGGCAGATCAGGTAGCCCATTGGAGGAGGTTTACTAGTAACTTAATGTTATTATCGATACACACATTACCACCATTGAGACTGGAGAGAGTTATTTTATGATCTTTTTCTTTTTACCATTCTTTTTTTTTTGTTGCACCCCCTTTGCCTACGGCTGCTCAGAGAGCGCAGGGTAACATACAATGATTTCTATGATATGGAATTAACAATCTGGATATGCATTTTCAAATAACTATAGACTGTTTAGAATGTACCAAACACTGTTGTGCATTGATTGTATACCTGTGCAACAATACCTTGTAGTGCCTTACGTTCTCATCAATAAAAACCTTTTCTTTTTTTTTTTTTTTTTTTATCAGCAAAAAGAGAGAGATGGCGACTTGTCAACATCCAACCTTATGCAGATTACTGTACTATTAATGAAGCAGTATAGAGCGTTCCTAAAACAGAATACATCTATATCTCATTATCCTTACAAACCTCAAAAAGTCTTCATTTTAAAGTATTGGGCAGAGCCATTCAAATTGTAGCACTACCCCCCCCCCAAGGAGCAGCATGGTAATTTGGGTTCTCTGTTCTGAGCCTCGACTCCAAGAACACGCTCAGCCCCTTGGACAAACATGGTTAAATGAACATTACTGCAAGCACTCATAAACACATGAGTACGCCACCTTTAACTCGGCTGTGAATTAGCACCAGGAAATAGACATAAGATTGTTTAGTGGTAAATTACTATTTAGTGGTAATTCAATGTATTGGTACGGGTTAGAATAAATAGTGGTTTGAGCACAAATGAGCACACAGAAGGTAGGTTCAGACACTCTCCGCTAGACAGTATAATCACTATGCCAAGGCAACTTATAGAATATAAGAGTAGAGCTCTGAATCAATAGACTGGGATTTAACGCATGAATCAGCATAGTCAACAATAAACAGTGAATTTAAGCATTAAACGCAATGTGAATAATATTACTATAGCTAATCTACAGTGCACTCTAGAACAATGGCTAGGATATGGTGCAAGGTACCTCTTGGCATAAGCAATAGGTGAAAATCTCTGTGTTGCGGCTGTAAATGGACAGTCTTAAACCTAACTCTTCAGCTGGTTAGCGTTGGGGCCCCAGTTATATCGTTGGTGAAGATGAGAATATTTCCAGTCAAGCCTTCAGGTGGCAATAAGGCTACTAGATGTCTGTATGGTTAGATTTCTAAAAAGAAAAAGTCTTTCTAGTAGCAGATAGTAAATACCCACAGCAGCAGCTCACCATTCCTAGCGATATTGCAGCTCACCATTCGGTCACACAGCACGATTGTTCCACTCTCTGCTTTGCACCCAGGTGATTCACACCTGGTCTTAGCACTCTGGATCCAGCTCAGGCCACCATTATGCAGCAGCAGTGGTGCACACTGGACAGCAATATGCATTCTCTGGGCTCCCTCATGGCAAGGGTTAGCTGTGTCCTGTACAGCTTGAGAAAATGAAGCTCTTTCCCCTCCTCCTGACAATTTAACTCTTGAAATTCAAAATGCAGTTCAAAAGCTCTTGAATACAGTAGCCCTCTGGACTACAGTTCTAACAGTGCAATGCTATCTGGCTCAGTGTATTGAACACTTCCTGAGCAGCTCTCTCCTCTTGCTGATATAGCTGTTAACCAGTTCAGCACCACAGGGCAGTAGCTACCGAGAGCCAAGCACTTGGCTACATTTTTTTGTCCTGGGCTAACAGTACATACAGAACTGCTGGTTTACAGCACAGAACAGCCTACTGTTACATATTAACCTATTATAAACTCTACATAGCTTTTTCAGGCTTGTTCCCCTGAAACAATGGCTTCTTTGGAGTAGGGTTTGGGGACCAATAAGAAAGTATGACCAGACAGATTATGAGGAGGTGGGCCAAAAAGAACCAGCACCTTTCCCCGAACTAGCAAGAAGCACAATAGTGCCTCCTTAAAGCAGAAGTCTCACCCAATGTGCTTTTAAAAAGAACTCAGGGTGTTAAATAAGTCTCTGATTGCAAGACATCTTTTGGCTGTGGCTCTTGGCTCCAAGATAGCCAACTGGCATTTTGAGTTAGAAAAATCCTGCTTAATGGCTAAATTACCAACAAAGTCTTCCAAAGAGAACACAAAGTCTCAAAGAAGTCACAAGCAAGGTCTCCCAGGAATTATAAATTCTACCAAGAAATGTCTTCAGGAAGTCGCAAGGAAAAAACTTGGGAAAGTCACGGGCCAAGTCTCCCAAAAAGTCAAGGGCCAAGTCTCCCAAAAAGTCACGGGCCAATTCTCCCAAAAAGTCACGGGCCAATTCCCCCAAAAAGTCACGGGCCAATTCTCCCAAAAAGTCACGGGCCAATTCTCCCAAAAAGTCACGGGCCAAGTCTCCCAAGAAGCCAAGAGCCAAGTTCCCAAGGAGTTATGAGCCAACTCTTCAAGTAGTCATAACCAAGGTCTCCAAGAGGTCACCAGCACAAAATTAGATTTTTCAAAAATAAAACGCCACCTTTAGGAGAATCCATTCACTCTACTCCTCAAATATTAGACATCCTTGTTAAGAAGCTGGAACTTAAAATTGGACTGTATGCTGATGACGTCTTGCTCTCCATAACTGGCCCTCTCAACTCCCTTTCAGCTCTTCAATCCACATTGAAAATGTTCGGCTTAGTCTCTTTATATAAAACCAACCCAAGTCATTTATGCTTGACCCCAGTTTAAATCCCATCATCAGATAACGACTTTCCTCTGTCTCCTGGACACCAACAGCCTCCTTATCCTATTTAGGTAAACAATTAGTTTTAAAACAATAATAATTTCCTGCACTTGGGTGTTTAGTCTACATGCAAGTGGTGCAACCAACCATTTGGATTTAGACAATGCCTGCGGTCTTGCTGCCCTCCTCAGAACAATGGGTATTCTTAAAACGAACAAAAAAAAGAAAAAAAAAGGAGGGAGTGCGACCTTGTGCATTATCAATGGTAAATTTTATTAAAAGTTATAACAATATTTATACTCACAAACTAGCGTGTAAAAGAGGCTTATCGATTGGTGAGACTGTCTCTGGACACCTGCAACCCGGACCTGATGTAGGAGGAATCAGATGACAACCCAAACGACTGATGCTTTTCAAGGGCGTAACTTTTTCCTCAGAGCCTAAGCGGACAATGGCTCGTCTCCCTTGGTTGCCTCTATATGTATCCACATGCCCACGCTCCAAAGCGACAACCGCCAGTACAAGTCCCACCCATCCAGGTGGACCAACTCCACCTGGTGACACACTTGTTCTGGCGGGTGTCGCTTTGGGTCGTGGGCATATGAATACATATATAGGCAACCAGAGGAGACAAACCATTGACTGCTTAGGCTCTGAGGAATAAGGGAATGCCCTTAAAACGTGTTAGTCGTTTGGGATGTCACCTGATCCCTCCGACATCAGGTCTGGGTTGCAGGTGTCCAGAGTCTTAGTCTCACCAATCAATAAGCCTCCTTTACATGCTTGTTTGTGAGTATAAATATTGTTGTTATAACTTTTAATAAAATTTACCATTGGTAATGCACAAGGTTGGTGCACACTCATTTGAGCATACGTTTGCAAAGGACTTACCTCTCCAGTTCGTACTCCGTCATTCCCACTTTGGCTGTCTTCATAACCTGCAGGCACATGATAAACACGTTCACAGTAAAAAAAGATATATTATATATATATTAATAGCAATATAAAAAAATAAAAATAAAAAAATAAATATATATATATTATGTATTTATTTTTTTATTTTTATTTTTTTATATTGCTATTAATATTGCTAAATACTTTCTAGGTAAATACAAAGAATGAGCAAGTTAACCAATTGAGCTCTTTGGACATACTATGTACAGCCAAAGAGTGAACGCTTAACCATAAGCTGATGGCTGCAGTAGCGGGTTTTGTAGAGCCGGTGTTCTGCCATATAGTGTCCGGCCATGATATAGTGTCCGCCCCGTACTGCGCATGCGCAGTACGGAGCAGACGAAGCTTCGGAAAATCTCCGAAGCTGAACGGCGCCTGCGCCGTGAGTGGAGGTGGTAGCCCCACCATCCAAGCGGACATAGGGTTGTGAATATTAGAGGGCCCCTCGTGGGCAAGCTTCGCTCACCACGCTTAGGGCTCGGCCTCGCTGCGCTCGGCTCTTTTATATTCCTACTCTATGTCCACTTGGATGGTGGGTATAGAACCTGGACTCACGGCGCAGGCGCCGTTCATCCTCGGCAATTTTCGGAATCTGTGTTGCACAGCGGACACTATCGGATGGGGGACCTTATATGATAGGACACCGGCGACCGGCTTCAAAATGAAAGTGATGCGGCGGCTTCATAGCTGCCGAACACTTTCACAGAGCCAGCCATGCGGTGTCTCCCGTTGGTTCCCTGGCTGTCCTGCACTCACTGGAGCCCGGGAACACATCCGCCGGCTGGGGGAGAGAGATTGCAGTGAGACTGAGGCACATTCATGCCTCAATCTCTCCTGTTTCAGATATACCCTTTTCTGGCCAGCACAGCCAGGGACCACGTCTAACCAAGACGATCTGTGCTTGGTTAGATGGTGTGAAGGGCAGGGGAAACATTGGGGTCTATTAGACCACTAATGTCTCCATAAAGAGTACCTGACACCTGCCTAATGCGATCACAGAGTTTTATTAACCCCTTGTGATAGCAATCAAGTTAAAGTATGTCTAAAGGCAAGGGAATTGTCTGGATATTAAAATCTGCATTTTTCCTAGAAAATTGCTTAACCCAACACCCCCTCAAGAATATATATATATATATATATATATATTTTTTTTTTGAAAGCAGAGAATCTGCAAAATACAACGGAGGCAGTTGCAATTTCTTTTATGGGGAAAAAAAAGTGCTCCAAAAGCCTTTACAGCTCATCATTTTAGAGTTAAAGCGAATGTAAAGTCTTGTTTTTAGTTTCCTAAAAAAAAAAAAAAAAAAAAAAAAACATGTTCTACTTACCTGCTCTGTTGCAGTGGATTTGCACAGAGCAGCCCGGATCCTCCTCTTCTCGGGTCCCTCTTCTGTGCTCCTGTTCAGTGCCCCCAAAGCAAGCAGCTTGCTATGGGGGCACCCAAGCTCAGTCTCAGCTCCCTGTGTCCATTATGACATGGAGCCCTGACCCGGCAGCCAATGGCGCAGCTGCTGTGTCTCAGCCAATCAGGAGGGAGAATCTCGGATGGCTGAGACACTTGTGGACATCACTGGACAGAGAGGGGCCTCAGGTAAGTGTTAGAAGTGCTACTGCACACAGAAGGCTTTTTTATCTTAAATGCATTGAATACATTAAGATAAAAAAAAACCTTTTGCATTTACAACCACCTTAATGGTGGATCTAAAAGTAATGCTCTCACTTGGTCATTCTCAAAGATACCCAAAATGTGTGGTACAAATCGCTGTTTACATACACTTGTGTATTTGCAGTGTGCTCTGGACAAAGTTGTTGCTATTACATTTTTTAATTCTTTTTTTTTTTTTTTATTATTATAATTAACTTTAAAGTCTTTTAATTCAAAGTGATACAAAAGTCTTGTTTCTTTTTTTCCTGAAAAATAACAAACACGTTATACTTACCTGCTCTGGGCAGAGGTTTTGCACAGAGCAGCCCCTATCCTCCTCTTCTTGGGTCCTTCTCTGGCTCCCTTGGCCCCCCCTCCTGTCAAGTGCCCAAACAGCAGGCAGCTTGCTATGGGGGCACCCAAGCCGAGCCGCATCTCTGTGTGTCTATTCATGACAGCAGAGGGAGCCAATGGTGAAGCTGTTGTGTCTTTGCCATTCAGAAAGTAGAGTCCCGGATGGTCGAGGCACTCGTGCACATCACTTAATAGAGAAGGGGTGCACTAAAAGCTTACCGGTGGCTCTGGTAAGTGGCGGAGGGCACCACATCGTGGGAGGAGGGGGGGGTCTCTCCCACCACCAATAAACGTGGTCTCGCTGCAAATCCGCTACAGAGACCACTTTTATCTGAAAGCGGACCGCCCGCTGAAGAAGAAGATACCGGGTTTATGGCAGCTAGCTGCTGCCATAATGATATTCCTCTTAAAAGTACTGACGTATAGTGACCGTGGGCAGTCCGGAAGTGGTTAAAAAAGGCCTGGATTCTTTCCTAGGTAAACAATATAACTGGGTACTGACATTTATAGGTAAAGTTGATCCGGGGAAAATCGGATTGTCTCTCGAGCGATCAGGAAGGAATTTTTTCCCCTGCTGTAGCAAAATGGATCATGCTTTCCTTGGGTATTTCGCCTTCCTCTGGATCAACAGTGGGTATAGAATTGTGTACATGGGATGGTATGCTTTTTCTTTTTTTTTTTTTTTGGTTGAACTAGATGGACTTGTGTCTTTTTTAAACCTGACTAATTAAGTAACTATATGTTGCTGAATTAAGCTTTGACAAAAAGAAAAACTGGAAGCTGATTGGTTTCTATGCAGATTTTGCACTCTACAGTTTTAGTAAACCAACCCGTACAGGTATTTTCTCCCACTTCTGGCGATAGATTGTCGCAGTATCCCCAGCAATCTACGCCATGTCCGGCCCCTCCTCCGTCCACCCTGCTCTCTTCTGGGAGACACACAGTTTCCAGAAGACAGCAGGGACCAGTGAGGATGTGCAGTGCAACTCGCGAATGCGCAGTAGGGAACCAGGCTGTGAAGCCGCAAAGGCTTCACTTCCTGATATCCTTAGTGAAGATACCAGCGACTGCACCCGAGAGCCGAGGGACAGATCGGCTTCGGGTGAGGACATCGCGGGCGAGCCCTGGACAGGTAAGAGTTCTAATATTAAAAGTCAGCAGCTGCAGTATTTGTAGCTGCTGACTTTTAAATTTTTTTTTTTTTTTTTCGGAGGAACTCCACTGCAGAATTGCCACTAAACAATGGCACAATGACAGGTCCTCTTTAGCATTCCACAGAAACCCGCTCTATATATTCAACAAATAGCAAGGAGTTAATGTAATGAATGACCTCAACAGTTGCTATTCATAGAATTGTGTAATACCGGGGACATTTCTATTACTACACATAGAAGACAAGAAGCAAAGGAATGAAACAATCGATAGTCACATTTCCCTGCAGTCAATACAATTATCTGTGATGTGACAGAAGAGAACAGGAGGACGTACGGAGACACAAACCATTGTTCACTTCAACAACAGCAAAAGATTGCAGAGGTCTTACCTCCTTATGGGCCTCACTGGAAATTCTGTTTGTGTAGCGCAGAACCTCCAGCTCCATGTCCGTCTTGAAAACACGGCTGCAGACAAAAAAAAAAGGGGGGGAATAAAATAAGCAAATTTCTGAAAGTGACTATTATTAAAGTGTATACCAAATAATGGAAAAAATATAAATCACATTCATACATCTCTGCATACACATTTCCCCATGTTTTATCCTTTAAAAAAAGAGAAGCATGGGAATACACATTTATTTTTAATCATACTTACCTAGGTGGATGCTGCATCGGTCTCCCGCTGGCTCCAAAACCGAGCGATCAAACATCACCAATCGCTCGGTTCTCACAGCTCCCCGAGCAGAGAATTGGTGACCGTCAGTCGCTTGCTAGAGTGCTGGACTGTGGAGGGGGCAGGAGTAGCTGCCTTAGGCTCTCAGCAGCCGAGGTGCGGATTCCGACTCCACTGCTGTGATCTTGGCCAAGCCTGGACCGCCCCCTGTGACGTCTCAGCCGACAGCAGGCTTCCGTCGGCTGAAAACGGGTCACAGGAGTGCAGAATGAAAGGCACTCCTGTGATCCACAGAAGTACAACCAAACAAGCTTTGGCTGAACTTTTCCTTTAAGTACAGAAAAGTGCTGGGTGACCTGCTAGAAACCCAGTGAGCTCCTAACTTCCTGTACAGAGCTGACAACGCTACCCCTGCTGCACTGAAATCTGAAGAAGCCTTGTTAGCCAAAAAATAAATAAATAAAGCTCCCCGTCTCCCTGTTGTAAACCCTTACAAACCACTTTGACCTACAGGTAAGCCTAGATTAAGGCTTACCTGTAGGTCCAAGAAATATCTCCTAAACCTACACGGTTTAGGAGATATTTACTAAAAGACAGTGACAGCTGTCTACGGCGCATGCGCTGTAGACAGTGGCGCACAGGCGCACTATCGCCGTTAGCAGCATGCCGCTGCTAGCAGGCGATATGCCGTTAGTGGCGGTTCCCATGTGCATGCGCGGGAGTGAGGTCATCGCTTCCCCGGCGCTGTGAGTGGCCGGAGCAGCGATACCCAGAAGAAGATGGATGCTGCAGACTACAGGGGACATCGGTGACATCGCTGGGTCCTGTGTCAGGTAAGTGACACATAATGAGCTACTATGAGATGCATAGTAGTCCATTATGCTTTACCTTTGCAGGGAGACAAGAGGAAGTAAACCCATCAGGGAGTTTAACAAGACACGTGGCCACTAATTCAAATAAGAAATGAGGTTGAACCTTAAAGGGCGTACAGGGTTCTTTACTGCAAGAGCTGCAAGAATGTGGAATTCCCTACCACAGGCGGTGTTCTCAGCGGGGAGTATCGGTAGTTTTAAAAAAAAAACGATTTGATAAGCACCTGAACGACCACAACATACAGGGATATACAATGTAATAACTGACATATAATCGCACACATAGATTGGACTTGACAGACTTGTGTCTTTTTTAAACCTCACCTACTATATGTAACTATATAAAAAAGGGTGTTCTGCTTGATTCTATAAACCCTAAACCATGGTTACATTTGTACTCTAATCCCCCCGGTCTAGAAGTGGTCTCTTAACCAACCTCTCATCCCAAATAGTCCCTTTTACAGCGTTCTGATCTCTTGCTCCACAATTTGATATGAATTTGTGGAATCCAATGAATACTGAAGAAAACAAAATCACCACAACATTTAAGAGTCCAAGACATATATCCTTACATGATATAAGCCAACACATTTACACATTTTATTGCCCAATTCATCAAGGTATTAATGGTTGCATACTGGTTAAGAGCTCCAACAACCAGCTGCTGAAACCTAATTTTATTACCTATATACACATTGTTATTTTTAAATAATCTTTCCTTATCTCGACTCCGATTTCCCACCTCTAAGCCCATAAAACAAGCACCAGATGGAAAAAAAAAAAAAAAAAAAAAAAAGAGTGCCCGCATGATTCTGTAAACCCTAAACCATGGTGACATTTGTACTCTAATCCCTTGGTCTAGAAGAGGTCTGTTAACCAACCTCTCTTCCCAACAGCCCCCTCCACCATAGTCTGATCTCTTCCTCCCCTCATAACAATCCACTTGTTCCTCGCCTCTTGAAGACCGTGCTAGGATGAGATTTGCCTCTCCTCTTATGCACTTCAAACTCAATTACCATCTGCATTTACCACCATCCAAAGTTCCATTTCATGTCTGGGAGCAGCCGGCCACCCCGTCGTTCACAACTGTTTTGTATTTGAGATATGCTGGCTGGCACCCTGCTCTTCATCGCGCTGCTTCTTGTCGATAGCAATAGGACTTGTATCAATAACGGCGGCCTTTTATAATGCCAGATAAAATGCTTTGTCTCTGCTTTCCATCTCACCAAAAGATTACTTTTCCTTTAGAAATCTCCAGCAAAGGCTTATGAGACACTCGGAGCGTGTTCTACAAGGTACTCAACGCTTAACAACTGAAACTAAAGAATTATCTTTTGCAATTACAGTCCTTCATGTATATATCGGTTAAAAAATGGTTTCAAGCTCTATATTATTTATTCAAGAAAAGCATCCTATCTAATTAATAGATGAACGTAAAGGAAAAAGAATACATATATGTTATTCTGCCAAAGGATTTGTATTTTTGTTCATCCAGTCCCGAGATTGAGGCTGGGTTCGCACTGCATGCCAATGCGGCTCGCAGCAGGGGTCCTGTGCGTCCTGGTTCACCATTTCAGGTCCGATTTCAGCCCGAATTTTGGCCTGAATTCAGACCTAATACGGACCAAAAGACGCACTGGGCCCCTGTGCAAATTCGCAATGGAGCCGCATCGGGAATATGTGTCACAATTTCCTGCTATAAAATTCGCAATAGTGTGAACCCGGCCTTACACAGGAAGAACATTTTGCAACTAATTAGGTCAATTGGCCACAGGGCAGTAACGTGATTGGGTATACAAAGGGCATCTTAGAGAGTCAGCTTCCTGACGACGCTCAAATGCGAAATGCGTAGGAGTTGTGGGAGACATACTGTCCTTGAATACAAGCCAGGAACAGGTCAGCCCAGTGGAGGGAGATTAACACCACCTGCGGAACATCAGTGGCTTGCCCGATTTTAGAACGGTTTTCTCATTGCTGGAAAGGCTTGGTGTCGGCCAATAGACACATTGAAATGTGAGTGCAATACGTTTTTTATTGATCTTTCCATTAAAGTTAAAACGATTTTACACTACATTTGTTCCATTTAATATGAATATATGGACGTTTCATAGTTTCATAGTTAGTAAGCTTGAATAAAGACACCAGTCCAACCTGAGTGTCTACAGTTGTCCCTATCCCTGTACATTACACACTCACATTGGTCCCTACCCTCAAGGAACCCACAATCCAAGGTCCCCATTCATATACTAGGGCCAATTTTGGACAGAAGCCAATTAACCTACCTGCATGTCTTTGTATTGTGGGAGGAAACCGGAGTACCCGGCAGAAACCCACGCAGGCACAGGGAGAACATGCAAACTCCAGGCAGGTAGAGTCGTGGTTGGGATTCGAACCAGCGACCCTTCTTACTGCTAAGTGAGAGTGCTCACCACTACACCACTGTGCCGCCCGACGTTGAGGAATTGCTAACGGGAGGAATGCGTTGTGGATTGGTTATCCGTTGAATGAACCGAAGGCTTACTGATTGGGGACATCTGGTGAGTGGCCATTCTGCTTGGTGACGGTGGCACAGTTTTGGTTATTTTAGTTGACACAAGTGGACTTTTGATTAGAAGATGATCGGTGATTAAGACGGCACAGTTGGAGCAATCGGATTAAAATATCGCACAATAAGGACGCTATATTTTTTGCAATTATAAATTATGTCTTGTGTATATATTTTGGATAATATGGGGGCACAGTGATTATTTAGTGAATATAAGTATTATTAAGCATATTCTATTGAGAAGGGGGTAGTATAAATAGTGAGTGGGAGGCGCAATCCCCTAAAGATATACATATATCTCAGTAGGATGGGCAGAGGTTCATCAATATGTGAAAAGCTGTGTCTAAAAACTGTTAAACAATTACAGAATAATGTTCCTCAACATAAAATTGCAAAGACTTTAAACATATCATCATCTACAGTACATAATATCATCAAAAGATTCTGAGAACCTGGAGAAATCTCTGCGCACAAGCGACGGAATGCAATATTGGCTCATCATGCCAACCAAAAATGTAAAGTGAAGCTCTATTATGAAAAGAAGAAGAAGCCATATCTGAACATAATCCGCTGTCTTCTCTGGGCCAAAGTTCATTTAAAATGGTCTGTTGCAAAGTGAAAAACTGTTCTGCAGTCCGACAAATCACAATTTGACATTCTTTCTGGCAACCATGGGCGCCGCATCCTCCAGATTAGGCCCCTTTCACACTGGGGCGGTTTTCAGGCGCTACAGCGCTAAAAATAGCGCCTGTGTAGAGCCTGAAAAAACCGGCTCCTTTCACTCCAGAAAGCAAGACGGTAAAAAAAGTCCTGCTAGCCGCATCTTTGGAGCGGTGAAAGGAGCGGTGTTTTCACCACTCCTAAACCGCTCCTACCCATTGAAATCAATGGGACAGTGTGGCTATACCGCCGGCAAAGCGCCACTGCAGCAGCACTTTGCGGGCGGTTTTAACCCTTTTTCAGCCGCTAGCGGGGTTTAAAAGCACCCCGCTGGCGGCCGCATACCACTGCCAAAACGACGGTAAAGCGCCGCTAAAAATAATGGCGCTTTACCACAGACGGCCGCACCGCCCCAGTGTGAAAGGGGCCTTAAACAGGAGAGAGACCTTCTAGATCAGCCTCTCTCAACCTTTTCAGCACAGAGGAACCCTTGAAGTAGTTCTCTGGTCTTGGGGAACCCCGGCTAAAAATTAGAAATCTACAACTCATGATACATTAGTGTGATGGTCAGTTGGAAGAATGGTCCTTACACTTGTGGTCATTTGGAAGAATTGCCTCCTCACAGATAGCTAAAAAGATCAATGCTGTCAGTGGGAACTTATTTGAGAGGCAGAAATTGCCCAATGCTGAAGGAACGCCTAGCAACCTTTAGAGGAACCCTAGGGTTCCACGGACCCCCTGGTTGAGAATCACTGTTCTAGATTATCAGTTCTAAAGCCTGCATCTCTGATGTTATGGGGGTGCATTAGCATGTGTGCAATGGGTAGCTTACACATCTGAAAAGGCACCATCAATGCTGAAAGATCTACCCAGGTTTTAGAGCAACATATGCGCCAATCCAAACAACATCTTTTTCAGGGAAGGCCTTGTATATTTCAGCAGGACAATGCTAAACCACATACTGTATTTATAACAACAGCATGGCTACTTAGTAAAAGAGTCAGAGTGTTTAACTGGCCTGCCTACAGTCCAGACCTTTCACCAATTGAAAGTATTTGGAGCATCGTGAAAGGAAAAATATGACAAAAGATTTTCCAGGACTGTTGTGCAGCTACAATCCTGTATCAAGCAAGAATGGGGCAACATTCCTCTCCCACAACTCCAGCAGCTGGTCTCCTCAGTTCCCAGACATTTAGTTTTGTTAAAAGAAGTGGGGATGCTACACTGTGGTAAATAGGACCCGGTCTCAATTTTTTGGAGACATGTTGCTGCCATCAATTTACAAATTACCAATTTTTTCTTAAAATGGTCCATTTTCTCAGTTTAAACATTTAATGTTTTCAGATTTTTTTTTGGTGATTAAAATATGGGTTTATGAGATTTGCAAATAATTGCAGTCTGATTTTATGTAGATTTTACACAGCGCCCCATTTTTTTGGAATTGGGGATGTAACTATGTTCATACCATACTGGTAGGGTTCCCCTAGAAACTGGAAAGCTCTCAACTAGACTACTATTCTAATGATCTCCACTTGCTTCCATGTTAAAATTCGTTCATGACTATCTCCTCTCAAAATGACTACTTCACTTTTCAGGGGTCACATTTGAACTGAATCATCTGCTGGTCTGGTATATAAACTATATTACTAAAATTATGTGGACACCTGCCTTTACACACACATGGACTTTAATGGTACCCCAGTCTTAGTTCGTAGGGTTCAATATAGAGTTGGCCCAACCTGCTCAACTGTTATGGGAAGGCTGTCTGCAAGGTTTAGGAGTGTCTATAGGAATGTTTGATTTGTGTGTTCTATTGGGTTGAGGACTCTGTGCAGGCCAGTCAAGTTCCTCCACCCCAAACTAGGTGTGTCTATGGGAAGGTTTGACCATTGTTCCAGAAGTGCATTAGTGAGGTCAGGCACTGATGAATTAGAGATGAGACTGCAAGCCAGGCCTTCTTGTCCACATCAGTGCCTGACCTCACAAATGTGCTTCTGGAAGAATGGTCAAATGTTCCCATAGACACACTCCTAAACCTTGTGGACAGCCTTCCCAGAAGAGTTGAAGCTGTTAAAGCTGCAAAGGTTGGGCCAACTCAATATTGAACCCTACAGAGCAAGACTGGGATGCCATTAAAGTTCATGTGTGTGTAAAGGCAGGCGCCCCAATACTTTTGGTAATATTGTTCATCTCTCCAGTAGCAAATTATCTTGGCTCTGTCCCTTCAACAAGGCAATAATAAATGAGCCCCTTTGATGCAGACTATCAAATAGCTAAAATTGCAGTGTGCTGGATGCACCACCAAGAAGAAAGTGGAAACAAGACAGACTGCCAACAACCTGGCGGTCCACCTTTAAATCAAACCTGAAAGCCATTGAGGTTCCAGGAGATAAGGACAAATGGGCCGCAGCTAACAGAAATTCATGGAAACCACTTACTGCCAAATACATGAAAATTGCATAGGAGGACCTACGTCTATGTTTGAGGCAGCCCAGATGCTTATTCTACATTATGGAGAATTTATGGAGGAAGCATGACATAATTATGCTTTAAACTGGCTGCAAAATATAAAAGAAACTGGACAACCTTGTAAGGATACATTACCACTGGGTTTTAACCCAACCCAAAGAATCCCAATGTAATCCCTCGAAAAAGAATTTTGGAATTTAGAATACGAGGATTGGAGACCTCAGCAATGCAATGAAAAACAGAACATGATACACCCAAACCTAAAGCAAAACACGGGAGTACAGAACGCAAGAACACAAACAGAAGGCAAAACCGAGTAGGGATCTGTGCGAAATGACTTGAACTCAGATTGATGTCCGTGATAAAAAAAAGGAACAAAACTCAAGACATGGAATCCAGGCTAAGGAACATAAGTATTGAAGGTTTGGGCACCTGACCAAAAATTGGAACATACCGTATAAAGTGGGAATCTGAGCCATAAGAACTTGGCAGAGGGGATGGAAAGCAGAACAATACCATCTGCAGTCTTTGAAAAAAAAAAAAAAAGACTTCGAATCAAAAACCAGATACTAATTCCAAGACATGAATATGATATCCCAGCAACTGGCATTTGGATCAGAGAGAAGGACTTTCCTGGCAAGCTAGACTTTAGAAACATAACAACATAAAGGGCCAAGTACCAAAGGAACAGGTAGTATGCGTACTTGCCAAGCTTAAGTCTCAAGTTTGATTCCCACCAGACCATCTGTTGTTTGAATGGGCTTGCCTGTTCTGGTGCAGTTTTCCTCCAGCTACGCCAGTTTCCTTAAACATTGTCAAAACGTTCCAAAAAGGTTAATCTTTGTCCAATAAAATTGTCCCTTGACAACTGCCAACCCCACATAGTAAAACCTGAACTGTTAAGGCCCAACTCCAGTCTAAACACTGGCTTAGAACCTCTACTGGGTCTTTAATGCTGTCTGTGTCCCCAGTAGATTTACCATCAGAAGTGATGGAATATCTCTCTGAACAAGACAGAGATATCCACAAGAGGAGTTAGGAGGGATTAGAACATCTCTTAATATTTTTTTTATCATTGTTTTAATAAATTTTTAATCATCTATGTGTCGTCCTGTCTTGGGGACACCCGAACCTACTAAATTTCTTGTCCTCCTATATCTGGAACAGACAAGGGAAAATTCTATCAAATAAGGGCACAGATAAAAAAACAATCCCAAGGTAGAACCATCAGATTGAGTTCCATTCCTAAAGTCTTTTTTTTATACTTTGAATCCAACAGATAGCTTTTGCTACATTGTCCATACCTTGATGAAGAAGGTTTAGGCGTCCAAAATGTGTTGGCTGCCTTTTGTGTTCCTGTTGCAACTTGTTAAAGTAATTTTCTTGAGATGATCAGTTGGTGCCTACTTACACGTGGATTTCTCAACTGTGTCTTTTTTTTTAGGGGGGGCTCTTTTATGAACAGCAGCTGTATTCAAGTTTTTTTTTTTAGGCCCAACCGATTACTTCTTTTAACGAGTAAAGATCTAAGTCCAGTCTGCTCCTCATGAAAAAAACAAAAACTTAACAGAGGTTCTGACTCCTACCTGATTGAAAACACTCAACGATTGATCGGTTCCACAAAACAACCACTGTTTCGTGTGAGGGTCCACCTGATGTAGTAAAACCAAAACCTATTGTTTAGATCAGGGGTGCCCAACCAGTGGCCGGGGACCACATGTGGCCCGCGGAGCCCTCTGATGTGGCCAGCGACCTCCTGCTTTGGGATAGAATCGAAAGAATACTGTTATTAAAGGTCAGTTTCTTACTAAAATCGCAGTGTATATACAGGCATATGTTTTCTGCAGTGGTTACTGGGCTGCTTTCAAACTGATCTGCAGGTGCAAAGCAGTTTACCTGCAGGTTACCTGCACTGAGCCATAGACTTCTATTATTACCTGCAAGTTTGGTGAGCACCAAACCTGCAGAATATAATAGAAGTTTATTGAAAACTATAGGAAACCCAAAGGTACACTCCGTTGCACACGTGGTGCGGGTAAACCGCAGCGCATCAGTGTTAAAGCAGCCTTGGACCCCTTTCACACGGTCAGTCCGACAGTCTGACCAATTGGACCCTCCATTCACCTCTAGGTAGTGGCAGACAAAAAAGACTTGTGTTCTACCTCCAATACGATCCACTAAAAAGTATCGCGGGCTGTGTCAGTGTCCACTCTGCAAATGCAGAGTGGACATGGACATTCCACCCACGTGCTCCGCTCATTGTGGCCTGCGACTGGTTACCAAGTCGCTTAAGTGGCCCTCGCTCTTCAAAAGGTTGGGCACCCCTGGTTTAGATAGACCCTTCCACTACACAGCTATTATTTGATTTAGTTGATCTAACAAATCACACAAAACAAAATATGACTGTGTAGGGCCAGCATGTATTTGCACAATTGTGAAAGGGTGTGGCAGTGACTTTAGCCTGCAAGTTCCTCAGGGGCGGGACTATTCTGTATGGCTCTATGTACTCTATAAAGTGCACCATAATAAACCTGTTCTATAACACAGGACATAAATTAAAGGAAGTGTACAGGAGTTGCGTATAAGAAAGAAGCTGTATTTTGTGCAAAAAAAAAAAAAAAACGAAGTCCGAGGATCCTCTGAGGCTGGAAAAACCCAGGCACAGTCTGTTATTAAAGAGAGGATTAAAGAACGGTGCATGATGCAGAGAAGCCACTTAGGACATTGATTAAACCAGCTATACATTAGGGGACTTGCCAGCTTTAATAGGTTCTCAGAGCAAAGGAAATCTAATTTTATAAGGGACACGAATTCTCTATTTTCCTATCCAGCCTCAGCTGTGTAATCTGTTAAATGCAGCGTGCAAAAGACTGACGAACTACTCCAGGCGAATGTGGAAAGAAAAAAATTCTCTCTCGTATATAGAAAACTATTTAAGAACTGAAGACTTGTTCACAGGAGGGAGTTTGGTTGAGTGGGGGGAGGGGGAGGGTGGAAGGGGGGGGGGGTTTGGGGAGGTGTTTGGGACCGTTTGGTATGTTTGTATGTTTGTATGTTATTAATGTATTGAAAACTTTCAATAAAAATAAATTTATAAAAAAAAAAAATAAAAGAACTGAATACTTGTTAAACTTCGATTGTAATATGTGAACTCACCCGTCATTGTATATATTAACCATTTCAGCTTCCACATCCGTATACCTCCCACACTCGTATATTATAGAGTAGAGCAGTTTTTATATTTCTACTGAGAGTGTTTATTTGGAGATAAATTTGTCCAAAAGTGGACATAGACTTTAAAAAAAAAAAATAGACAAGGTTTTCAAAATAATGGGAATCATCTAAAAATGAATTGTGCCTGGACAGCACCCTGAAACAAAAATTTACCAAAATAGCAGTGCACTTCCTGGTATGCGAGTGTGCCTAGGCACTCCTGTTCTGTAGCTGAATATCTGCAGTACGAGATCTAAGGCACTGCTGCCTCTGACTGCTAGTCTGAGATTTTGCATTGGTCACTACCTACGGTGTGGTTTACTGTTCATTCTCCCTGCTCAAGGTTCTGAAATGATCTAGCAAAGCCCTGCCAAAGCCAACGCCAAGATGGCTGCCTCCACATAGAAACGCAGTGCAAAGTAAGGCATGCCAAGTAGGGAATGGGGGAAAAAAATCTGCTGAAGGAAGACCACGGACATTACTAGTCCTTTTCCTGCGTTAGGCTGCATTCACACCTGAGTATAGCGATTTTTCAGGCGGTGTTTTGTCTTGAGTTTTTATGTGTGCTTTTGAGTGGCTTTGCATGTTCTTGTGCAGCATTTTTACTGCGTTTTTGAGCTTTTTTGTTTTAGGAGCACCTGCCTGCATCCTAACAACCAGTGACTCATCCCTTTTGTCAGCAGCAGTCACTGATTGTTAGAAGCCAGCACCCGCCTGCATCCTAGCAACCAGCAACACATCCCCGCTGTCAGCAGCAGTCATTGGTTGTTCGGAGCCAACACCCACCAGCCAGTATTGATTGTGGTTAACAATGGTTTTACATTGAGGGACATGTTTTTCTTTATTTATTTTTAATAAAGGATCTCAAAAACGGTGTATGTTTTTATTTACTTTTGACATTTTCAGTGAATGAGTAGGGGTACTTTGTACCCCTACTCATTCACATAGGGGTGGCAGGGATCTGAAGACCCTCTTTTTAAAGGGGGGCTTCCAGATTCCAATAAGCTGCCCCCTGCATGCACCCCCACAACCACCAAGCCAGGGTTGAGGGGGAATAGGCCCTTGTCTTCAACAAGAGGACAAGGTGCTTTGCCAGCGTGGCACAGTTATTTACAAATCAAATAAAAGGCGCCTTTAATGTCTGCAGCTTTCATGAAAGCAGAACTCTGGCCTTCCCTTCAGTCTTGTACGGCTTTGAGCAAGCAATTTCAGTCCAGGAGAGTCTGTAGAACTTGGCAAGACTGAAGGGCAGACTGGAGTTTCCCTTTAATAAAAGCTGCAGATATAGGAGGATTTCCACTAACATGTTAAATCTGCTCTGTGGTTTCAGGGAAGAATTCTGTTTGAATAAAAGACAATGATGACATCCACAGAGCAGATCTGAAGTGCCCCGTTACATCTGAAATCACGCCGTCAATCCGCGCCACATTCCTTCCACGAGATACCAAACAATTTACCAAGTGTGCAAAAAAAAAAAGCTTTGCAGCCACCCACGCGTTTGTCACCTCCTCAGCACATGTGAAGGATGAGGCATAAGACTTAACACACCGACGGAGATAAAAGAGATTCGTTTTCACAGACTGCTAATTAAAAGAGCCGAGGAAGATCTTGCACCCCTCAATCAACGGCTCAGGTGAAAATAATGCAGCGATGCCACCAAGACACAGAGCACGGCTTAATTGCAGACGAGCACCATGGACCGCGTGGATGTTAGTTTGCACCTCTGACACACGCCTCATGGCTCCGGATGCCAATTAGAAGCGTTCGGTAACACCTCCCATCTGCATTTATCAAACAAATTTGGGCACGGGTACTAAAAATAGACCGCGGGGGGAAATTACAGATTATGCCGGAATGTTGGCAACAGAGGAAGCTGTGTACGGGGACAAAAATGAGGATCTCTCCCCGTATCACCAAGTGCAAACAAATATAATATTCTGACGCTGACAACTCCTGACACTGCGCAGAATCAGTACATTCAGAAAATACTGTAGCTCGGCTTAAAGGATCGGTCCACTGATATCAGAACTGGTATTACAGTTTTTGGTGGATGCTGGATAGTTAAATCGCCTGACAGTTTCTTCTTGTCTGAGGGGTGCTACTAGTTATAGCGCAGATTTCCTAGATCTGCAATCTGCTGTGCCCATTATGAGAAGTTTCCACCATCCCTGCACTGAGTTCCCTGGTCTTTACACTTGCTATGCCCTTTATGAGGGGTTCCTATCATCCCCGTGTGGAGTTCCTGGGTCTATACACCTGCTGTGCCCATTATGAGGGGTTCCCACAATCTTTGCACTGAGTTCCCTGGTCTGTACACCTGCTGTGCCCATTATGATGGGTTCCCACCATCTCTGTGCTGAGTTCCCTGGTCTGTACACCTGCTGTGCCCATTATGAGGGGTTCCCACCATCTCTGTACTGAGTTCCCTGGTCTGTACACCTGCTGTGCCCATTATGAGTGGTTCCCACCATCCCTGTACCGAGTTCCCTGGTCTGTGCACCTGCTGTGCCCATTATGAGTGGTTCCCACCATCCCTGTACTGAGTTCCCTGGTCTGTACACCCGCTGTGCCCATTATGAGTGGTTCCCACCATCCCTGTACCGAGTTCCCTGGTCTGTGCACCTGCTGTGCCCATTATGAGTCGTTCCCACCATCCCTGTACCAAGTTCCCTGGTCTGTACAACTGCTGTGACCATTATAAGTGGTTCCCTCCATCCCTGTACCGAGTTCCTGGGTCTGTACACTTGCTGTGCCCATTATGAGTGGTTCCCACCATCCCTGGGCTGAGTTCATTGGTCTGTACACCTGCTGTGCCCATTATGAGTGGTTCCCACCATGCCTGTACTGAGTTCCTGGGTCTGTACACTTGCTGTGCCCCTCCATGCGCTGAGATCCCCAATTTCCATTCTCACAGGCCAAACAAAAAGTACGATAACATCCTCAACATAGACAGCAACATAAACTGACAGATTTTAATCCTTTCCACTGTATAAAAAAATTAAAAAATACTGCAGCACTCTACACCAATGTTAAGAATCTGGCTGAGATGTAATATTAAAGAGCATTTTCCTGGGGAAAATGCTGCATCTCTTTCCTTAGGTGCTACTCATAACCCAAATCCCGAGCATTTGGTCATGTGATTTCTGCTAAAGCTAAGGATCGGCCCAGTTGAACTTTTCCTTTTCCTTATGGTTTCCTTCAGCACAAATCAGGTGACCAGATATCGAGCCTACTGGCCATGTGTCCAGCACTGCTGGGAGCCTTCAGCAGCATTTTCTCCAGGCGAGCATTTGAGCTCATCTACCGTATTACTCATTATTGCTCCAGCCAACTTAGACTGTTCTCTGTCTAGATTTTCTCCCCCAAAACACAATCCTAATTCAGCGCTCAGCTACCGGCAGGAAAGTACATTCAGTCAGAGAGTTACTTATTTATTAATGTGATCATTTATTTAATACACACTGTGAGCCTAATAAGGGAAGCTCAGGGCCCTCATAGATCCAGCAGGCAGAAGCTGAGCAGAAAAAAAAAAAAGAGAGAAAACCCAATTTTATTTTTAGCGAGCCGGCTCTGGCAAACCAGAATATTACTGGTGACCCCACAATAGGGATACAACTTTTTCATGGAAGGACACATGGCCACTCGTTAAAAATTAGAAAATTAGAAGAAAAGAGGTTTAACCTTAAAGGGGTTGTAAAGGTAAAACATCTGACAGTGCTGGCGCCCCCAGTCCCCCGTTTTACTTACCTGACCCCTCGAAAATCCTGCGCTTGCCCCCGCTGTCCTTCCTCACCACTCAGCCTGGCCGCTGATTGGCTGGAGTGGATGGATGGAAAGCAGAGCAGCCATTGGCTTGCGCTGCTGTCAATCACATCCACTGATGCGGATCGCCCGGGGGGTGGGGCCGTGTGATACAGCGAGCAGGTGCTTCTCACCATGCGAAGGAGCTCGCACGAACGTGAGAAGTACCTGCGGGAGGAAGCAGAGACAGCCGCCGAGGGACCCTAGAAGAGCAGGTTCGGGGCCACTCTGTGCAAAATGAGCTGCACAGTGGAGGCAAGTATAACGTTTGTTATTTAAAAAAAAAAAAATTGAACTTTACAATCCCTTTAAACTATGTAGAGGGTTCTTTGCTGTAAGTGCAGCAAGGATGTGGAATTCCCTTCCACAGGCGGTGGTCTCAGCGGGGAACATTGAGATAGTTTCAAAAAACTATTAGATAAGCACCTGAACAACCGCAACATAAAGGGATATACAATGTAATTCTGACATATAATCACACACATAGTTTGGACTTGATGGACTTGTGTCTTTTTTTCAACCCTCACCTAATATTTAATATATTGAAAACGATACCCTACCATAGACAAGAAAGTCTTCTCACAAAAATGGTCCATAAATCAGAGGCGTGCTCATTTACTGAAGTAAATCACAGTGTAGGGTCTTTGACAGGATTCCACCACAGAAATTTGAATCACCAATACTGGTAGTTAAATTCAAAGCAGACTATCCCCCATCTGATCTATGTGTTTTATTATTTTATTTCTATATTTAACTGCCAGAACCAAAATCTACATTCCAAAAATCCTGATATGATAACATTACATTAATAACAAGTGTCTACCCAAATATGGAAAACAAGGTACCAAATACGCCTTGGCTAGAATGTCCAGAAGGTGAATGGGTTCCCTTACATCTCCTAAGGAGAATAGGAGATAAGGTTTACCCTACTACAGTGTATCCAGAAAGTATTCACAGCGCTTCATTTTTTCGACATGTTGTTATGTTACCGCCTTATGCAGGCCATACATGGTCGAATTTCGAACGAATTTTCTTTTCAAAATCAGAAAATTTGTTTTGTGATCCGATGATGCCACCATTGATTTTTCGAAATTCGGCCAACCAAGCCTTCAATTTCACCTCATGTTGCTACAGAAAAGAATTTTCTTGGCCGGGAATCTTCTTTTCTCTCCGTAAATTTTCTTTTATCTCCGTAAATTTTCTTTTCTTATTACATTTCTCGCACGATTCTCCCATCATTGATTAGAAAATCGTTTGTTTTTCAAAAAAATTTCCAACATGTCTGATTCCTCAAATTTTATTTCCGCACGAAAATCGTCAGTTGCTGCAGCCCACTAATTTTGCGAAATTCATACGAAAATTCTTAGATACGATTTTCGAAAGAAAATTCTTTCGAAATTCGAACCGTGTATGGCCGGCATTATTCCAAAATAGATTACATGCATAATTTTCTTTAAAAAAAAAAATCTACAAACAATACCCCATAAATGACAATGTGAAAGAAGTTTGTTTTTGAAATATTTGCAAATTTACTAAAAATAAACAAAAAATCAAATAACACTCAAAATTGAGCTCAGATGCATCCACTGATCATCCTTTAGATGTTTCTACTACTTGATTGGAGTCCACATGTGGTAAATTCAGTTGACTGGACGTGATTTGGAAAGGCACACACACCTGTCTATAGAAGGTCCAACAGTTAACATGTCAGAGCCCAAACCAAGCCCTGAATTGTCTGTAGACCTCCAAGACTGTACAGAGACTGTATGGAGGCACAGATCTGGGGAAGGGCACAGAAAAATGTCTGCAGCATTGAAGGTTCCAATGAGCACAGTGGCCTCCATCATCCATTAATGGAAGAAGTTTGGAACCACCAGGACTCTTCCTAGTGAGTGATTGGGGGAGAAGGGCCTTAGTCGGGGAAGTGACCAAGAACCCAATGGTCACTCTGACAGAGCTCCAGTGTTTCTCTGTGGAGAGAGGAGAACCTTCCAGAAGAACAACCATCTCTGCAGCACTCCTCCAATCAGGCCTGTATGGTAGAGTGGCCATACGGAAGCCACTCCTCAGTAAAAGGCACATGACATCCCTGGTCTGATGAAACAAAGATTGAACTCTTTGGCCTATATGGCAAGTGTCATATCTGGAGGAAACCAGGCACCGCTCATCACCGGGCCAATACCATTCCTACAGTGAAGCATGGTGGTGGCAGCATCATGCTGTGAAGAGGTTTTTCAGCAGCTGGAACTGGGAGACTAGTCAGGATAGAGGGAAAGCTGAATCTAGCAATGTACAGAGACATCCTTGATGAAAACCTGCTCCAGAGCGCCCTGGACCTTAGACTGGGGCGAAGGGTCATCTTCCAACAGGACAACGATTCTAAGCAAACAGCCAAGATGAAAAAGAAGTGGCTACAGCAGGGGTAGGGAACGTCGGCTCTCCAGCCGTTTTGAAACTACAAGTCCCGTGAGACATTGCAAGACCCCAACAATCACAGGCATGACTCCCAGAGGCCTGATGGGATTTGTAGTTTCAAAACAGCTGGAGAGCCGAGGTTCCCTACCCCTGGGCTACAGGATAACTCTGTGAATGTCCTTGAGTGGTGCAGTCAGAGCCCAGAGTTGAACCCGATAGAACCTTTCTGGAGAGATCTGAAAATGGCTGTGCACCGACGCTCCCCATCCAACCTGGTGGAGCTTAAGTGGTCCTGCAAAGAAGAATGTGAGAAACTGCCCAAAAAACAGGAGTGCCAAGCTTGTAGCATCATACTCAAAAAGACTAGAGGCTGTAATTGGTGCCAAAGGTGCTTCAAGAAAGTATTGTGCAAAGGCACAATACTTATGTACATGTTTTTTTTTTTGGTTTTTTAATAAACTTGCAAACATTTCAAACCAACTTTCACATTGCCATTATGGGGTATGGTTCGTAGAATTTTGAGGAAATTAATTTAATCCATTGTGGAATGAGGTTGTAACTGTTTTTTTTAACTGCTAAAACTCAAATCTATATTCCATAAATCCTGAGAAGATAACATTATATTTATAAGTGTTTATACAAATGTACAAGTTAAAAACAAGGTAACAAACATGTCTAGGCATTAATGCTCAGAAGGTGTCACAATAAATCTCCTAAATAAAAACATAAAATTGGGTCTACCCTACTATAGCCAATGAAATCTTCTCGTCAAATATAGTGCATAGATCAGAGGCTGTGCACATTTACTGAAGTAAATCACTGTGTAGGGTTCCTCAACAGGATTCCATCACGGAAATTTAAATCACCATTACTGGTAAAAATTCCAAATGTAGAGGAACAGAAAAACTCTGGATAGCCGCACTCCGGATCAGGTAAAATAAGTAATGCCTTTATTGTTTCCACTCAAAAAAATCTTCACATCATACAGATCACAACAGCAAAGGGATAAGGAAAATAGAGCAAAATAATGCTGACGCGTTTCACGCTGACATTAGCGCTTATTCATAGTTCATAAATTGGTAAAAATTCCAAATGGACTATACAGTGTTTTTTTTTACTTGTCAAAACCAAATGTTCTATTCCATAAATCCTGATATAACATTACATTCACAACAAGTATCTACCAAAATGTACAAGTAAAAAAAACAAGGCACCAAACGCTCAAAAGGTGAATCGGTCTGGTTACATTTTCCTAAGGAGAATACAAGATAATTGTACCCCACTATACTATATTGTACCCCACTATAGGCAATGAAGTCTTCTCATCAAATACAGTCTGTAAATCAGAGACCATGCTCATTTACTAAGGTAAAGCCCAGTGTAAGGTCCTCACTGGGAGTTAAATTCCAAGTGGACTTAATGCCCTCTATGTTTTTTTTTTGTTTTCTGTTTTTGCCAGAACCAAAAATTGTATTCAATAAATCCTGATATGAAAACATTAAATTCACAAGTGTCTATCCAAATCTACAAGATAAATACAAGGTACCAAACATGCCTAGGCTCTAGAGCTCATGAGGTTTATTGGTCACATTATACATCTCCTAAAGAGAATACGAAATAGGGTCTACCCTACAGGGCCGGTACAAGGTAGGGGCGAGCGGGGCCACTGCCCTGGGCGGAGTGTGGGAGGGGGGCACAACAATACTGGAGCATCAAAGCTTTGTCTCAGCCTCTGTGGTGCTAATTCTGTCCAGAAGCAGAACTGAGAATGTGCCCGTACCTGCTGCAGGCTTCCCCAGAAAGGACAGAGACACTCTCCTGGGTACAGATGGCTGGGCGGCTGGATCGGACAGTGAGAGCTCCAGTACAGGTGGGCGGAGCAGGCAGACAGCACTACACTGAAGCCCTGATCACTGCTAGAGCTTTCCTCGTTCCTAGGGCCAACTGAAGATAAGTGACAGATAACAGACTGATTTTCTCCTCCTGTAAACACAGGCCTGTTCTACTATCCACACTGTGCAATGTTGTGCTTTAAAGTGGTTGTAAACCCTTACAAACCACTTTGACTTACAGGTAAGCCTAGATTAAGGCTTACCTGTAGGTCCAAGAAATATCTCCTAAACCTACACAGTTTAGGAGATATTTGCCAAAAGATCTTCGATCAGGCAACAAAAACCTCCTCCTCGTGCCCAAAGCCCGGTATAAATCCAAGGGGGATCGGAGATTCGCTGTCCAAGGGCCTCGGCTATGAAATGCTTTACCAATCAACATCCGCCTGGAAGAAAATCACCTGGCTTTTAGGAAAAAACTCAAGACCTTCCTCTTTTAGCAGATGATCAAAGCTCGCCACAGCGCCTAGAGGCGATTCAGTTCGCATTGTGCGCTATACAAGTATTTCATTCATTCATTCACAGGCACCGCTGTCTAAGGCGCACTGAGCGTGCCGCTGTCAACGGCGATATGCCGCGAGTGGCGGCTCCCGTGCGCATGCGCGGGAGTGACGTCATCGCGGCTTCGCCGGGTGACAGCGCCGGAGCAGCGAGACCCACCGAGAAAATGGATGCTCCGGACTACAGGGGACAGCGGTGACTTCGCTGGCTCCTGTGTCAGGTAAGTGACACATAATGGACTACTATGCGATGCATAGTAGTCCATTTTGCTTTACCTTTACAGGGAATCAAAGAGGAAGTAAACCCATCAGGGTTTACTTCCTCTTTACACCTGTACTGACCCTTGCTGTGCAGGTTTACTAAAGTAAAAGGTTGATAAATAGGTTAGAATTATACTGGGACTTTTCAGACCCTACATAGATTTGTTTTTGCACACACACACACACTGTATCTTTATAAAAATCATGCATTTTAATAAAATATAGCGTGTAGGTGGAATACATCCATGTAGCACCTGAAAAGTCCCAGTATAATTCTAACCTATGGAAAGATTTGACCACAAAACAGCAGGTGATGTAATGCAGCTCAAAGTAAAAAAAAAAGTCCACCCTTGCAGTGCTGGGTGAAAACTTGTACTTGCTCAAGCCAGCTGCAGTGCTCTCCTCCCTCCTCCCAGACCTCAGCATTATTCTACACCAGGGATATGCAATTAGCGGACCTCCAGCTGTTGCAAAACTACAAGTCCCATCATGCCTCTGCCTCTGGGTGTCATGCTTGGGGCTGTCAGAGTCTTGCTTTGCATCATGGGACTTGTAGTTCTGCAACAGCTGGAGGTCCGCTAATTGCATATCCCTGTTCTATACCATCCAGGAACATTAATCCTGTATGGTATGATGAGGCTGGAGTGTGACCACAGACTCTCACAATTCACTCAGGACCTCCACAGGACCAGTCACAGCACTGGGAGAGCCTAGTGGACCAAGAAACAAGGTAAAGCTGGGTACAAACAGATCGCAATTCTTTTAGGATCTATGTGTGGCCTTGCCTGTTAGAAGCCGCCCCATCAGATCAGCTTCTGTAGAATGGGACTGTTGGAAAACCTTGCTCGACCAGCGGCTTGCAGCCAATCACCTGCAGCGCTGATCAATGTATTCTGACAGAGAGTCCCCACTGTCAGAATATGTCTCAGTAAAGGGGATGTATGCATCTACCTCTCTTGTGTGGATGGATGAATGTGTTAGGCTGGGTTCGCATTGCTGTACGGAGTGGCTCTGTTCTCTGTTTCAGGTCTGATTTCGGTCTTAAATTTGGGCTGAATTCGGACCAGAAACCAGGGTTGCCAACCTCCCGCAGCATTTTTTAATGCCGCGTACACACGATCAGATTGTCCGGCGTACTTAGTCCGCCGAAACACATTTCAGCGGACAATTCGATCGTGTGTGGGCTTCAGCTGACTTTTCCAGCGTGAAGTCCGGCGGACTAAGAAAGTATTTTTGCACTCCAATCTTCCCGTCGGACTTGGGTTTCAGCGGACAATACGTTCGTCAGTATGCTAGTACGGCGGACTAAGAATGACGCATGCTCAGAAGCAAGTACGAAAAAGGAAGCTATTGGCTACTGGCTATTGAACTTCCTTTTTCTAGTGCCGTCGTACGTGCTGTACGTCATCGCGCAAGCGAACGTCGGACTTTCTGTGTGTCCAAGTCCGTTCGGTAGAAAGTCCGCCAGACTATCCGCCGGATTGTATGTCGGACTAAGTACGCCAGACAATTCGACAGTGTGTACGCGGCATTACTGACAAAACATGGGAAATTTACTGGCGAAACAAATTTTTTACTGGCAACCTGAGAAATTACAGAACTCCTATTTTTTTTTTTTTTGTGCAAATACCATGCTAATTACATGAAAATCATTCCATCTGTTCTCTTACAAAAAATTCTTGTGCTTATTTTGTGATATTGGCACATGAACTGGTGTAATCAGCTCTGGAAAGCTGTGTACTATTGATCAGATTATCAGACAATCGCTCCAAATGCCATTGTTTTCATCCAATGGTCTCATCATTTGTACTAAACATTAATGAGCATTTAACCCATGCACAACCCGGGGGGGGGGGGGGCAGTTTGACATGTTCGCCCTGGGCACTGAATGGCCTTGTCCCGGAGTCCTATCATATAAGGTCCTCCATCCAAAAGTGTCCGCTGCGTACTGCACATGCGCAGTACACAGCAACACAGATTCCAAAAATTGCCGAGGATGAACGGCGACTGCGCCGTGAGTCCAGGTTCTAGCCCCACCATCCAAGTGGACATAGAGTAGGAATATAAAAGAGCCGAGCACAGCGAGGCTGAGCCCGAAGCGTGGCGAGCGAAGCTCGCCTGCGAGGGGCCCTCTAATATTCACAACCCTATGTCCGCTTGGATGGTGGGGCTACCACCTCCACTCACGGCGCACGCGCCGTTCAGCTTCAGAGATTTTCCGAAGCTTCGTCTGCTCCGTAATGCGCATGCGCAGTACGGGGTGGACACTATATGGTAGAACACCGGCACTGCTACCCTACTATAGGAAATGAAGTCTTCTCATCAACTATGGTCCATAAATAAGAGGCCGCGCACATTTTACAGAAGTAAATCACAGTGTAGGGTCCCGAAAAGGACTCTACCACAGAAATTTCTATCATCAAAACTAGAACTAAAAACTGTATTCCATAAAACCTGATATGATAACATTACATTCACAAATGTTTACCCAAATATACAAGTAAGGGCCGGTTCACACAGGGGGCGATGCGAGGCGACACCAACTTGCCTCGCCGCAACCTCAACGGCGACTTGCAAATGACTTCTGTATAGAAGTCAATGCAAGTCGCCCCGAGGTCGCCCAAAAGTAGTACAGGAACCTTTTTTCTGAGTCGGAGCGACTCGAGTCGCTCCTCTCAAAACGGTTCCATTGTACAGAACGGGGGCGACTTGTCAGATCGCGGCGAGGCAAGTCGTGTCGCCTCGCATCGCATCGCCCGCAGTGTGAACCGGCCCTTAAAAACAAGATACCAAACATTCCTAGGCTGCATTGTTCAAAAGGTGAATTGGTCACATTATATCTCCTAAGGAGAATACAAGACGGTGTCTACCCTACTATACAATGAAATCAAACATACAATAATCCATAACTCAGAGGCTGTGCTCATTTACTGAAGGAAATCAGTGTTGGGTTCTCAACAGGACTCCACAATGTAAAATGCAATCACCAACGCTGGTATTTAAAATCCAAGTGGTCTATAAGGGCTCTGTCGTTTTTTCTTCTTTTTTTTTTTTAACTGCCAGAAATCTATATTCTATAAATCATGGTATGATAACATTATATTCATAACAAGTGTCTACACAAATAAAAAAAAACAAGGTACCAAACAAGCCTAGGCTTTAATGTTCGGAAGGTGAATAGATCATATTAAGTCTCCCAAGCAGAATATGAGATACTGTAAGGTCTACCCTACTATAGGCAATGAAGTCTTCTCTTCAAATATACAGTAGTTCATAAATCAGAGCTGTGCTCATATGCTAAAGAAAATCACAGTGTAAGGTCCTCAACAGGATTCCATCACAGAAACTTCTATCACCAAAAGTAGTAGTTCAATTCCAAGTGGATTATGTGCCTTCTGAGGAAGCCAAACACATAAGTCAGGGCAGGTGGCACTTTGCCTGAGTACTCACACGGTTTGTAAGAAGTTCAACATTTAAAGTGGTTGTAAACCCTTACAACCAACTTTGACCTACAGGTAAGCCTAGATTAAAGGCTTACCTGTAGGTCCAAGAAATATCTCCTAAACCTACACGGTTTAGGAGATATTTACCCGTAGATAGCGGCACGCAGGCGCACTGGGCAGGCAGCAGATCACTGCGATATGCCGTGAGTGTCGGCTCCCGTGCGCATGCGCGGGAGTGACGTCATCGCGGCTCCGGCGAATCACAGCGCCGGAGCAGCGAGACCCGTAAGTCGCTCCGGGATACATGGCAGCGGCAAAGAGGAAGACGGAGGACCGCTTCGGGGGCTTCCTTCTCAGGCAAGTTATTCATAATGAGCTAGTATGCTATGCATACTAGCTCATTATGCCTTTGCCTTGCAGGGTGCTTTTTTTTTTTTTTTTTTGCCTTTACTTCCTCTTTAACGTGGACCTTTCAGTAAGTTTACAACTCTGCTTAAAAAATGACAGGAATAGAATTCTTTTTCAGAAAACCTTCACCTTTTCTTAAAGTCTCCAATCCAATGACTTTGCTTAGGTCAAACAGGTCATCAGTCTGCTGCAGGCAAGAGAAAGCATTTCCTTAGTCTCCTCTCCCTCAACATACAGACTACAACATTGTAATTTTGTATCCGTCTGATAAGTTCACCTTTAAAAGAGAATTTTTTATTTTTTTTGCAGTTTTATACTTACCTAGGTGGATGCAGCATTGGTCCGATGCTGCATCTGTCCCGATGTCCCTGCACTGAGAACCGAGCAATCGACCGCTGACGATCGCTCGAATTTCAGAACTCCCCGAGCAGAAAGCAGTAGACTGTTAGTCAGCGCTCTCTGCTCTTTTTCCTCCTCGCTCACTGGATCGCTGAGTTGTGGAGGGGGCGGAGCGGGCGTTTCAGGCTCTCAGGGGCTCGCTGAAAGGCTGAGCCACGTGTCAGTTCAGGCACCTGGTGGATCCAGACTCCGTGGTCAGGATGACGCGGTTCCTGGACTGACATTGATGACGTCAGCACAGAGCGAACGTCAGCTTGCTCTGAGCTGAAAACGGGTCACAGGAGTGTAAAAACAAATTGCACTCCTGTGATCCATAGAAGTACAGCCAAACGAGCTTTGGCTAGACTTTTCCTTTAACTTTGTAGCAGCTATCGCTTGCAGTTTTTAAGCAAAGTCTGGACTACAGCAAGGATCATTTTTAGGACTGTAGGTTCCTGGCATTGGCTTAAAGTGGTTGTAAACCCTTAACAACACACTTTTTGCTACAGGTAAGCCAGAGGCATAACTAGAACCTTCAGGGCCCCGATTCAAGAAACCATGATGGGCCCCCCTGCCCCCCTTCCATCCAAGATCCGGGCTTACAATTTTGGGAGGGTGTCCATGGACATCCCCCCAAAACCATGCTTCCCGCATGACCCCTGGGACATGCATCCAGCGCAATCACAGCGGCCCTTTACCATGTGATCAGCTGATCACATGTAAACAGACTTGCCGGTTATCCGCAGCCCTTTCCTCCAACGCTGTGTCTGTGTTAGGAAAGGACTGCCGTTAACTGTCAAGAATGTCAGTAAATTGTTTACACTGATAACCAGTGCCCCAGTCATCAGTGCCATCTATCAGTGCTCATCAATGCCACCTATTAGTGCCCATCAATGCCACCCATAAGTGCCCATCAATGCTGCCTATCAGTGCCCATCACTTCCACCTACAAGTGTTACCTATCAGTACTCATCAATGCCGCCTATCAGTGCCCATCACTTCCACCTACAAATGTTACCCATCAGTGCTCATCAATGCCACCTATCAGTGCCCATCACTTCCACCTACAAGTGTTACCTATCAGTGCCCATCACTTCCACCTACAAATGTTACCCATCAGTGCTCATCAATGCCCATCACTTCCACCTACAAGTGTTACCTATCAATGCCACCTATCAGTGCCCATCACTTCCACCTAAAATGTTACCCATCAGTGCTCATCAATGCCGCCTATCAGTGCCCATCACTTCCACCTACAAATGTTACCCATCAGTGCTCATCAATGCTGCCTATCAGTGCCCATCACTTCCACCTACAAGTGTTACCTATCAGTGCACATCAATGCCCATCACTTCCACCTACAAGTGTTACCTATCAGTGCTCATCAATGCCGCCTATCAGTGCCCATCACTTCCACCTACAAGTGTTACCTATCAGTGCTTATCAATGCCGCCTATCAGTGCCCATCACTTCCACCTACAAATGTTACCCATCAGTGCTCATCAATGCTGCCTATCAGTGCCCATCACTTCCACCTACAAGTGTTACCTATCAGTGCTCATCAATGCCCATCACTTCCACCTACAAGTGTTACCCATCAGTGCTCATCAATACCGCCTATCAGTGCCCATCACTTCCACCTACAAATGTTACCCATCAGTGCTCATCGATGCTGCCTATCAGTGCCCATCACTTCCACCTACAAGTGTTACCTATCAGTGCTCATCAATGCCCATCACTTCCACCTACAAGTGTTACCTATCAGTGCTCATCAATGCTGCCTTCTGCAGAGAATGCATTAAGATAAAAAAAAACTTCTGCCTTTAAAGCGTCTTTAACAAGGTAAAGGGGGTAACAAATCCCTTTTTTTTTTATTAATATTTTTGTCATCACTAAACATCTATCCTTTGAAGTCATTTTAGATCTAGGATTTTTCGAGATCTTTACATACTGTATTCAGTAACACAGAGGCTGGGGATGGATTATACCGCAGTCCATTTGCTATCTGCATATATAGTTACTCTTCACAGCTGCATGAGTCCAGTCTAGGCCGGACAGCCGGATCTGGAGACTTTAAACTAATTACGCCGTTAATTATCTGACTGATACCAGAGCCACAGCGATCTCATTACCATGACAGCCGAACGTGACACCGCGGACTGAGAATAGCCGGCTTTGTCATGACTGATCACGAGTTAATCCTGCCAGGAAGGAACGCAACGTCTATCAGGATTTCGGGGATTAGGCACATCACAATCCATTTTCAGTGTTAATCCTCTGGATCTCCATGGATATGAAACCAGGAGGCCTGGCCACTGAGCAGGCGCTGTGTCTGTTGGGTACTCGGCTGCACGCTCTCAGCCGCCGTATACAGGCCGTGCATGGAGATGTTGCTAAACATTTACACAGCTACACAAAAAGTAAGAAAGTTGATGTGTAGGGCCAAAAACTTTCAAAACCATCCAGTGACATCACTGACCCCCTCGCTCCGTAGATTAGAGATTGGCCAACTGCGATGCTCCGAAAACTTCTGTTTTACGTTATCCACAATGACCAGCGGAGGAGGGCTTAAAGTGATGTTAAAAAGCAAGTTTTTTCTTTAACCACTTGCTTACCAGGCACTTAAACCCCCTCCCCCCCAGTCCAGACCAATTTTCAGCGCGGATGGTGCGCGGTCATCCAACACTGTACCCAAATTACATTTTTATCATTTTTTTTTCCGCCACAAATAGAGCTTTTTATCACCTCTGTTAAAAAAAAAGAAAAAATCATAATAAAAAAAAAAAATGTTATATATATTTTTATATTTAGTTATAACATTTTGCAAACAGGTTATTTTTCTCCTTCCTTGATGCACGCTGATGAGGTGGCACTGATGGGCACCGATGGGTGGCAGTGATGGGCACCGATAGGTGGCAGTGATTGGCACTGATGGGTGGCAGCGATGGCCACTGATCAGCACTGGTTGGTTACACTGATAGGCAGCACTGCTAGGTACCACTGGTGGGCATTGATATGTGGCACTGGTGGGCACTGGCAGGGTGTACTGGTAGGCACAGATGAGGCAGAATTGCCTCTTCCTCTTCAGAACTGATGTCCCTTGCACATAAGCCGGTGATCGCCTTTTTTTTTCTCCTCTCGCTGTCAGCGATTACCGAGCTTTTGTTTACATCATGTGATCAGCTATCATTCGCTGACAGCTGATCACGTGGTAAGGGGCCGGGATCGGCCCCTTACTCGGCTCTGTAATCACCCGAGTCTCAGTGACTGGTGATCACAGTAGGGGGAGCATGCAAAGGGGAGGCCGTCATATGACGGCCTCCTGGAAATTCAGGTCCGCGCTGTGGCCGTCATTCGGGTATAGCGCGGGCGGCAAGAGGTTAAAAAAAAAAAAAAAACACAACATACATGTCATACTTACCTGCTCTGTGCAGTGGTTTTACACATAGCAGCTCAGATCCAGGGTTTGTGTCCTCCTTCCTTTCTCTTTTTTTTTTTCTTCTCACTGTGTGGTTTCTCAAATTTCTTTTATATCCAGATACCCTTCTGTGCCTCTCCTGAGGAAGCAAGTTTTTTTTTTTTATCTCGCGAAATGCGTAGAGAAAATCGGCACCGATCATCTATGTTGATGCCAGTTTTTCAATTCAGACTGTTTTAATATTGTACATGTATGCACCTCCAATGTTAGTAAATGTATAGGACAGTATATATATATATATATATATATATATATATATATATATATATATATATATATATATATATATTTTTTTTTTTTTTTTTACCTGTATGAGACCAAGCGTCCCTGTCGGCTGTATTTGTTTCAGAACAGACAGGGATAGTAGGAAGCAATTTATTATTTGCAGGGGGAACGACAGAACAGCACTTCACAGCTATACTGTAACTTAACCTGCATGGACAGTATGTTTTTAAATGTATGTAACATTTTGGATTAATACATTTCCTTATATATTTTACACTTTTAGGGTGTGACTCCTTAAAAAAGGAGAAGTCCAGCCTGAGCTTGTTAGGTTGGGCTTCTCCTATGGGTCACAGGAGTGCAATTCGTTTTGGACTCCTGTGACCCGTTTTCAGCAGAGATCGGTCTTAATTCCGATCTCTGCTGACGTCACACAGATCAGTCCAGGCACCGCCTCATCAGGACTCTGGAAGTCTGGATCCACCAGGTGCCTGGACTGAAGGCCGTCTCAGCCTCTCAGCAAGCTGCAGAGATTGCCGCTCCCCGCCCCTCCACAGCTCAGCGCTCCAGTGAGCATGGAGGAGCACAGCAGGAGAGCTGCTGATTGACAGTCAGCAGCTCTCTGCTTGAACAGCTGAAAGAACTGAGCCATCGGTGGTGTTGAATCACTCGGTTCTCAGCGCAGAGGCGGTACAGAATCCACCTAGGGAAGTTTGATTATGGGAAAAAAAAATCCCCATACTTCCTACGTCCCGTAGGCCTTGAAATGTGGTTGTGTAAGCCCAGATCCTCCTCTGACACTCCAGGCCCCTCCCTCCTGCTGAGTGCCCCCAGAGTAAACAGCTTGCACTACTCATCAGAGAAGCAGCCGAGAGGCCCATGGTAACTCTGGAGGAGCTGCAGAGATCCACAGCTCAGGTGGGAGAATCTGTCCACAGGACAACTATTAGTCGTGCTCTCCACAAATCTGACCTTTATGGAAGAGTGGCAAGAAGAAAGCCATTGCTGGAAGAAAGCCATAAGAAGTCCTGTTTTCAGTTTGCGAGAAGCCATGTGGGGGACACAGCAAACATGTGGAAGAAGGTGCTCTGGTCAGATGAGACCAAAATTGAACTTTTTAGCCTAAAAACAAAATTCTATGTGTAACTGAAAACTAACACTGCGCATCATCCTGAACACACCGTCCCCACTGTGAAACATGGTGGTGCCAGCATTATGTTGTGGGGATGATTTTCTTCAGCAGGGACAGGGAAGCTGTAAAATGGTGACCTTACAGTACTGTTCACACTTATGTTTGCTTCAAAAATGAATCCCCATGTCGCTTTCTTGGTGTTTCAAAGTGTCTCCAAAGCCTAAACGCAAGTCTATGACAGCGCTCGCTTACAGCACCCGAGACTTTTGAGGGGCCTATATTCAGCGCTAGCTTTGCTACAGAGGTATTAAAGGGTATGAGATATCCCAGGATGCACTGGGAAACCAACAAGCGAACTGGAAAGACGCCATCAGCAGTCACAGTTCCAGTTCATGTGTATATATTCTGATTGTGTCTGGTGCAGATGTCACATCTGGTGTGGAGCAACAGTAAGGTGCGCGGGGTCTGAACTGGAGCGGAGCAACCAGCAGATGGAACAAGTGATGTGCCACATGGGAATTGCTAAAGTAAAAGGTGAGCAGCGACTGGAAAGAGAGAGAGGTCTGAGCACAGAGGATCGGCAGATCTGGTGGATCAGAGCAGGATAAACTAGAAGATGTCACAAGTGGTGAGCAGCATGGGAGCAGTATAGGGGGAGGTGAGCGGGAACCCGAGAGAGAGGAGGATCAGCAAACCAGAGGATCAGTAGAGGTGGGGGTTGCTACTGAGTGGAGAATCAGCAAAGCTTGGGGTACTAAGCAGAGAATCAGCAGAGCTGGGGGTACAACTAAGCGGGGGAACCAGCAGAGCTGGGGGTACAACTAAGCGGGGGAATCAGCAGAGTTGGGGGTACTACTAAGCGGGCAGTCAGCAGAGCTGGGGGTACTACTAAGCGGGGGAATCAGCAGAGCTGGGGGTACTACTAAGCGGGCAATCGGCAGAGCTGGGGGTACTACTAAGCGGGCAGTCAGCAGAGCTGGGGTACTACTAAGCGGGCAGTCAGCAGAGCTGGGGGTACTACTAAGCGGTCAATCAGACAGAGCTGGGGGTACTACTAAGCGGGCAATCAGCAGAGCTGGGGGTACTACTAAGCGGGCAATCAGCAGAGCTGGGGGTACTACTAAGCGGGCAATCAGCAGAGTGGGGGTACTACTAAGCAGGCAATCAGCAGAGCTGTGGGTACTACTAAGTGGGCAATCAGCAGAGCTGGGGGTACTACTAAGCTGGAGGCTGCTACTGAGTGGGGGGGGGGAAATCAGCAAAGCTGGGGGTACTACTGAGCAGGGAATCTGCTAAATGAGGGTACTAATACTAATCGACCCTCTATAATTACATTCATCATGTCTGTTAACGGCACTGCCCGCCAAAAGTGACATGCTGTTTGGGTTTTTGTCGCCGCCATGCAGATCTGGCGGCTCAACGGTGTACCATTACTACCCCCTAGCCACACGTCAAAAAAAGTTTCAAAGTTTTATTTTTTAATTCCAACCAGAGACCACCTTTAGCCATCAGTTCAGGTGGACTGATGCCTTACATAAGCCTCGTAACATCCAAAAAAAAAAAAAAAAAAAGTCCACAGCGCTAAGTCCTGTCACATGATCCAGACCGTCATGTGTCACCCCTTTTTTTTTTTCCTTTTTCTCTCTCCTCTCTCCCAAAGAGATGAAAGCTTCTATTCAGATTTTAATCAGATATCTAAATCAAATGGCATTTCTAGCAGAAGAGAATTAATTAATAGCTCCTGAAAAGCTTATTTAAATGAGCGCAAGTTTGCGAACGGACAGACAAAGGAGCGGATCCCTCGCTTTTCTTTAACCCCTGCCCAACCGAGGATCTAAGCGGAAGAGAAGCGGTAATTAATTATTTTTTTTTTTGTTCCCCCTCCCAGCCCATGAATATGGATACAGTGGTCCAAGGAGACCCGTCTAATTTATTTAGGCAGGTATATGGAAAACAGGTGGAATTTGCATAATAATAAAAATTGTATAGCATTTTATGTAAATGATTTCCAGGCTTAAACCCTCGACGGGGCGAAGCCGCGTGCAATTTACCGCTGACATTTTTAAGCATATAGCATTTAATGAAGCATTTTGAGGGCTTAAAATATTCATCGGTGGTAATATTGTGTAATCTATAGGAGTCATCACTCACCCATGTCCATATCTAAAATGCAGATGGCTCGGCGGAGTCGCAGGAGATTGTAAACTTAAAGCTGTCGCTGGAAATGTCACCGAAGCTCTAAATTACTTTTCGCAGTGAAATGCTGGAATTTTTTTTTTTTTTTTTACAAAAAGCAGAGCTTTGATGATTGGTTGGTGGGGCTGGGAACACAGTAGGAGACGCATCTGACAAATGGACTGTGAGGCAAAATGAACACTTAGGGGTGCATTTTGAAAATATATGCATAGGTTTTTCAACGATTAAAACTGCACGTGCATTTGTTCTGTGTGAACAAAGCAAAAAAATCTAATGTTCCTGGGCTAAGTTCTCTGCAGATCAAATGCTTTTCAATGAAAAAAAATAATAATTGTGAGAACGGGGGAAAATACTACATTATGGCCACTAGATGGCGCTGAGCTTGTTTCCTGTGCAGCACAGTGGCTAAGTGGTTAACACCTCCGCCCAGGCCTGTCAGTTCAAATCCCAACCGCGGCATTACCTGCCTGGAATTGGTCATGCATGTGTCTGTGTGGGTTTCCTGCGGGTACTTTGGTTATTATTATTCTTATTATAATACAGGATTTATATAGCACTAACAGTTTACACAGCGCTTTACAATATAAAAAGGGAGACGGTACAGTTGCAATACAAGAGGGCTAAGAAGGCCCTGCTCATAAGAGCTTACAATCTAAGAGGGTGGGGCAAGTGGTACAAAAGTTATAACTGTGGGGTATGAGCTGATGCCAGTCCTACATCCCAAAGACATGCTGGCTGGTTAATTGGCTGCTGTCTATATTGGCCCCATTATGTGTATGTAGGAATGTGAGTTAGGGACCTTAGATTGAAGGCTCCTTGAGGGCAGGCACTGATGTGAGTACAATCTATATGTAAAGCACTGCGTAATTGATAGCGCTATATAAGTACTTGTAATAAATAAATATCTAGTGACCATAATGTCACTGAGAAAAAAATACTCCATCATGGCCACTAGATGGCACTAAGTTGCATAGGTAATGCATATGTTCCTCATCCCCATCTAGTGGCCATAATGCTGTATTTTCCACATTTACTTACTGGACCTGCAAAAAACAGTCTAAGAACATTGGATTTTGCTCCATTTACACAGAACGAATTCACACACAGTTTCAATGGATGAACAGCTATGCAAAGGTGTCATAAAAACCCCTTAAAAGCGATATTAAAGCCTCGTTTAACCGCTTCCCGCTATGACGTCCTGCAGGATAAGCCATGATTGCTCCCCCGGGAGGGTGCCCACAGCGCGGCAATCGTTGGTGTGGCGAGTTGGTCGGACACACCGCATCACGGATCTCGGTAAATAGCCTCTGACGTAGGCTCTTTGCCATGTGATTAGTTGTTTCCAATCACAGCGTAAACAGGAAGAGCCGTATAATAGGCTTTTCCTCCACTCACGTTGACAGATGCAAGTAGAGGACAGCAATCGGGGGCTCTCCTGACAGGAGGGGGTCAGCGCTGATTGATTTTCATCGCAGCCCACCCCCACCTACCGAGGATTCCCACCCAGGACCACCAGGGATGCTAATCAGTGCCCAATCAATAATGCCTGCCAGTGCCTCCTCATTAGTGCTGCCTTTAAGTGCCCATCAGTGACCCCTATCAGTGACCCCTATCAGTGACCCCTATCAGTGTCCATCAGTGACCCCTATCAGTGCCCATCAGTGATGCACCAACAGTGCCCATCAGTTCCAACTCATCAGTGCCCATCATGCAGCTTATCAGTGCCAATCAGTGAAGGAGAAAACTTATTTACAACATTTTAAACAGAAAAAGGTTTTTATTTTTCAAAAATTTCGGTCTTTATATTTGTTTAGCAAAACATATTAGCCGCATCAGTTGTTATCATGAGAAAGCCGACCACCCGTCTCTTTAAAAAAAAAAAAAAAAAAAACGGTACCGGGATGATGCCTCTGGTTGCAGGCTTCACCCCGGTACAACCACTTCAACAAAATGACGTACAGGTACATGACTTTGCGTGAAGTGGTTTAAAGAGGAGAAGTACAGTCAAAGCTGGTTTCGCTGTCGATCACATGGAGTGCGGTCGTCCTGCACTTCTGTGACCCGTTTTCAGCAGACAGGAGGCTAAGGTTCGCTGTTGGCTGAGGTCACAGAGCCGGTCCGGATCAGACCTGCCCACATGCCTGGACTGGCACCACACTCAGCGAGCCTCAGAGCATTGACCGGCTGCTCCAGGCCCCCTCCACAGCCCAGCACTCCAGTGAGCACTGGGGGGGGGGGTGAACTGATCCCGATCAGATGTGGGGACCGGCTGCTGACTGACTGACAGACTCTCTGCTCAGGGAGCGATCGGCATTCTCAGTGTTAGAGCCCGGTGGGGCAAAGATGCAGCATCCACCTAGGTGAGTGTGATACTTCTCTTAAGGCAAAAAACATATTTCTTATTTTATTTCGATATAGTGAGCAAGGAGGGCAATAAATTAGAATGGGCGGCGCACATACATGAAATTGACTCTCACAGTGACAGCAGTGTGCAGGCAGCACAGATCACAGACACGTCCCCTCCGGAGTCACAGGACAGTCTCTCTGTGTCCATGCCAGGTGGTCCCTTCAGTCCACTCCAGTCCAAACAGCACTGACAGTCCTGCGTCCTGGCTTGCCTTGCTTCTGTCTGGCAGATGAGCTCTGGCCACTCCACTCGGCTCCCTTGCACCATGACATCACACTACACTCTCAGGCACCACCTCCGCCAGACCAGTCCCCCCCCCGCACGCTGGCGCTGCCCAAACACATTCGGATTGTCTCAGAGCCTTCAGATCTGAACTGGGCATGCAGATGAGAGCTCTAAGAGCTGATTGGAGGGAAAAGACGCACCTTCCTCCACACAGGAACAGGCTGTGACTGTCAATCCTAGGCTGTGTGCTGGAGCTCCCTCCCCTGTCACCTTTTTTTCCTCTTGGTGTCAGGAAAACTTGTCAGAGGGGACTCATACTGATAGCAGAGGATGGAGGCAGCAGACAGGAATGACACTCAGTGTTCTTAATTGAGACACACTAGAGAGGGAAATCCTTTGTTCATATTTCATGTCCGAGGTTTGCAACCAATTTAACTGACAGGTTCTCTTTGATTAGCTGGAAGGATCATTTGATCAGTGGTGTCCACTTATTCCATACAGCTGCATCTATATTCCTGACAATAACCTGACCTCTTCTGCAAGCAGTATCCCTGTAAGCGCACAGTAGGCAGGGTCTACCCAGCGCCAGGAGGGAAAATATAGATTCCCTGTAATCTTCGCAAAGATTTATCGGTCATGAAAGTACATATGCGCTAATCCCTTAATGATCCATTAAAGAATGCGTAATTTGCAAAACGAAAACTCTAAAGGTAGAAGAAGTCTGATTAAGTAGTTCCCTTACAGCCCTGTGTAGCGAGGCCTTGGTGGTATACGCAGGAGGGAATATTACAAAGCTGCGCTGTATTGAAGGATGACGCTTCAACGCTCAAAATGCAACATTTGTATGCAAAGTAGCAAGTATAAAAAAAATTAAAAAAAAGTGTAAAATATATCCAAAACATGAACTATCACAAAACTGCGATCTCGGAACGGCGACATACTGGGAGTCACTGTACTACACACCACCCGGTGCTTCTACCCTCAGGCTACGCTGTAAGAGGAACCTAGTTCCCATGTACAACCGCAAAATCAGCGGGACAAGAAAAAAAAAAATACATTCACATTTTTTTATTAATTAAAGTCAGCACAGGATGAGTAGGAGATGAAAAGAGCTAAATGTGGTTAAATGAATAACAATTATACTAAAGCAGATACACTGCAATAAAGAGATAGACTTAGAATTCAGGGTGAAGTTTATTCTGCTTATACTTTGCCCCCCCCCCCCATCAATATGATAATGGCAACTTTAAATAAAACCTTTCCATTTTAATGATATACCTTATTTTAGACCCAGTGTCATCACCGGGTCTCTGTGCTTCTCTATACAATGCAAGCAGATCAAGCCTGGTGGAAGGAGTTGGCAGGGTCCTGTACGCAGCTTCCTGA